>NC_139658.1:2992894-3230394 GCF_951799395.1 Argentina silus
TCTTGGCCCTCTGTTCTTCATGAGTTATGTATCTTTTTTTTTGTTTTTGGGCTACTTTTTTAATCTAAGATTTAAGTGCCTTATCAATCTTTCATGCCGACTGTCCTCCTGTCTTTGTGTGACGGCTTTGATGTTTGCCTGCACTTCTTCCCCCAGAACCCGAAGTGCTTGTTGGATAGCAATAAATAGCAACCCCTTTGACCATCATCAGTGGAGTCCTTGTGTGTGGGTATGCAGCCAGTCAAACAACAATACACTACACAGACTAGCTAACCATAAAGCCTATAGTAGAGACAGTACCCCATTACCCTGGGCCAGGTTGACATACAGTTTCTTCCATGGTGTCCACAGTGTTTGGGACGGAGTTACATGTACAGTATACATCATATTGGGACATTCTACTATGGTCTACATTAGCTACTATGATACTGTATATCAAAATGTTTGGTGAAATATTTTTTATATCTACTGCCAGGATCTAAGACTATACATTACATACGATTAGATTAACCTATTTAGTTTGTTTCCATGGAAATTAATGTGAGTGCTACATTTCTTATTCCGTCCTATCTAGCTCAAAAGCTACAGTTATACAAAAGAGAAGCAATGTGGTGAACAGTGTCATGCTCATACTGAACGCAGGGGAGGCTGGTGGGGGTAGAAATCAAAGGACGGGCTTATTGTAATACATGGAATGGAATAAGGAATGGTACAGTATCAGCACACTCCTCATTCCATGCATTACAATGAGCTCTGTCCTCTGATTTCTACCTCCACAGGCTCCCCTGACTGAATGTTTTATCACTGCGTATGACAGATTATCATTCATCTGAAATAATGGGCAAATACAAGGCAAACATACATATACATATTCCTAGTTCAGTTGCTCAGGTTCGGAGCAGATGATCTGAATCCATGCAACACTCTCATCTTTCTCCTTTCTTGGCCTCCAGTTCTACAGCGTTGCAACGTACTGTAAGACCTGCACAGCACGGCACCGAGCGGAGCAGGCGTCATTAATTAAAAGCATGTGCTCCACAGAAGTGCCTCTCTGCCATGTAATAAAACAAGTTTATAGCACACTCCTGCCCGTGCTCCTTTTCCTCTCTTTTCATCTGTATGACAAAGTGCACTCTTGGCGGTCAGAGCATAACTCCCCCCGCACCCCCTTGCCCCCCCTCAACCCCCTCAGACAGCTCCAAGATTATTGGTGTAAGGGGGGCAACGACTCGGCTCTTCAAAGTCATCATGGCAGACATAGATTACATAGATTTCTTTCCCTGGCTCTTCTTGACAACGTGCATGATCAGAAGAGGAAAACACGTGTCTGAGGATGAGGGGCAGGGAGGAGGGGATCGGATGGCCCAGAGCCTGGGCTGAGGCCACCCGATCCTAGAGGCTCTACTAAAGCAGAGGCGCCTCTCATTCTCTCACTCAATATGAGGAGACAGAATGGAGGCCTGAAATTAGCTGGTCACCATTATAACTAAAGAGTTTTCAGCTCTCTCTCACTCTGTCTGTCTGTCTGTCTGTCTGTCTGTCTGTGTGTCTCTCTCTCTCTCTCTCTCTCTCTCTCTCTCTATCTCAATCATTGTCAATCACTCTCAATCTCTGTGTGCCATTGTTGCTCTCTCCATACTCTCTCCTTCCCTCTCTCTCCTCCTCTTACCTCCTATTAGCATTGTATTAGCACATCCCCTTTACCCAGGAGTCTTTCTGTCTCTCTCAACAGCCCACAACCCCTTGCTCTACTTTATATTACCTGTCCAATCCTTAGAGGATTAACATACATTACACATTTCACAGTGATTCTCAAATAAAAGCCAGTTTTTTCAGATCTTCTCAGAAAGCAGAGAGACGGTATGTCCAGGACTCTCCAAGGTCACCACACACCTGAATAGCCCTCACCTTTTATACCTTCTGGTGGTGTGCCAAGGCCTTGGCTCCACAGCGTCTATTTTGCATCACAGAGCGGCCCAGGTGTTGCTTTTAGATTACACTGTGTGCTCACATGAGCAGGGGGAAATGCCTGTAATCAGGTTAACAGAATAAAGAGACATGGCTCTTCCCTCTTCATGCAATTACAGCCCATTGTAGACACTCTGGGCCACTTATCCCTGAGTCAGTCTGACAACCACTGACCCCCCCCCCCAATTCTAATTTTAACTGGCTAGGCTAGTGTGTGTGTGGGGGGGGGGGTACAGAGCCGGTACAGAGAGTAGAATGGCAAGCCGAATTACCATGATTGCAGCCAGAACAAATGCCACCCGAGTCCTGTCCCCGACCCAAACCCCTCCCCTCCATAGCCAGTCAGGTTTGGCAGACATAGTGGAGCATCTGCCATTGACTCCAAATTCAGTTAGGATTCCCAGAGTCACTGTCACTGCTGGAACTGTCTGGGTGATGGTCTTGCTGATAGAACCCATGGACGAATGTGTACTTACAATACTCTCTATCAGAGAAATCATATTGACAAGCAGCAAGCCCACAATCAACTCACACACTGACCTGAACACTAATAATTCATAGCATCGGGGGGAGGAGGGACAAAAGCAGAATCTCTGTCTGTCTGAAAACTATTAAATCAATCTGAAAATATAAGCTGCTTAATAAAATCAGACTGAGGACAGTTATTTGGAAATACACACACATCTCTTTTAATATATGCCCTCAGAGAGTTTAAATGTGAATTATTGATATTTGCCATAAGCTCATATGTATCATTCAAAGGCACATTGAGCTGGAACCATACCTAATGAGATGCAGCAGTATTTATTAGTTATCATGTGTACGGGGAGGTATGTGCCCCTGGCTACAGAGATGCTAGGGTGTCAACAGTGCACCATACCTGCCTTAACAAAACCCTGAAACATCCTAAAGGTGGGGCACTGCACGGATCACTTACTAGTAGCTAATCAGCCTTTTACACTTTGGGCTTTTGAAGGACCTTTAGCAAATAAACTAATTATTGAGAGTCAGTATTTAAAAAGATAAGAAGAATAACCAGTTTTTATTGAGAAAAGCCATGCCAAAATGTCTGTTATTCTGTCTATTTCATATGCATCAATACTGCATCAGTTCTGTTTGATTACTTCTTATATTAATGTCCACGCTTGGATAGTGTTTCCTCCTGCTGATCTGCCTTCTCCTCCTGGCTAATCCCTGTACAGAGACATTAGGGAGTACGGGGTATCACGCTACGTGAGACACACATCTGCGACATTAAGCCTCTCTGATTCTCCTCTGTATACTACAGAAGCCCCATGGCTTTACCCTTCTCCCATGGCACCCTTGTGTTCACACAAGCGGACACCAAAGAGCTCTCTGGAAGTTGGTTTGCCTATGGATATAGAGATTGTGTAATGGCTGTTGTACTTAGGCAGAGGACTCAATTGCATGACTCGGAGACACAAACTTAAATCCAAAAGAATAGTCTTTACTTTAAAAAAAGGTTCACTACACGGGTAGGCAGTCAATGGATAAAATAGATAATCCAGTAGGGGTTGGCAAAGCAGAGTTCGGTAACAGGTAATCAATCAGAATGCAGACATATAATCCATCAGGGAGATGGCAACAGGGAACGTCAGGAAAACAAGGGAAGATCAAAAATAAGAACACTGATAAAGGGAAAATAAGAACACTGATAAAGATTGCTGGTAAGCTTGGCACAAGGGACAAAGATGGACTGGCACAGAGGAACACACAGACTAAATACACAGGGAAGGGTGATGAGGAACAGGTGAAGCCAATCAGGGCGGGGTAGACGATCACACAGGTGGGAAACACACAAGCGGGTGAAGTGTCTGTAACGAGAGACAAGGTGAGGGACACAAAAATAAACAGGAAACAATAAATGAATAACATGAAACAAAGACAAACATAAACTAAGAAACAGGACGAGACGTTACAGTACCCCCCCCCCCCCCCCTCTAGGGACGGCACCTGACGTTCCAGGCAGGTCAGGATGGGCTCGGTGGAACTCCTGGATGACTCCAGGATCCACGATGTTCCTGGTGGGAACCCAAGACCTCTCCTCAGGCCCATACCCCTCCCACCAAGTACAGATGACCCCGACCTCGAACTGCCAGGAGCCGCTTAACCGTATATACTGGTCCTCCATCAATGACCTGGGGGGCTGGACGCAGGAACCAGTGGACTTTCCATTACCGGCTTGACCCTGGCCACGTGAAAGGTAGGGTGCACCCTCGGGGATCTAGGAAATCTGAGCTGCACAGCAACAGGGTTGATAATTTTTGAAATGGGGAAGGGACCCACAAACCGGGGAGCCAGTTTGCAGGACTCCACTTGTAGGGGGTGGTCCAGAGTGAACAGCCATACCTTCTTCCCCAGCCGGTAAGTGGGGGCGGGGTTTGCCGATCGCCCGCCATCCTCTTGTACCAGGCCAAGGTTCTAAGGAGCACCTGCCGGGCCCGGGTCCAGGTGCGGTGACATTGCAAACAAATGCTTGGGCAGAGGGAACACTGACCTCCGTCTCCAGGTCCAGGAACAGCAGTGGCAGGTACCTGTAGGTGCACTGGAAGGGGGAGAGACCAGAAGCAGACCCCTGCAGGGTGTTGTGGGCATACTCGACCAAGAGGAGGTGCTTACTCTAAGTGGCTGGGTTCTGGGACATCAGACACCGAAGGCATGTCTCCAGCTCCTGGTTGAGCCACTCGCTCTGGCTGTTGGACTGGGGATGGTACCCAGAGGAGAGGCTGACGGTGGCACCAAGAAGCGAGCAGGACGCCTTCCAGAGATGAATTGTGGCCCCCGGTCTGACACCACATCTCTAGAGAATCCATGGATACGGAACACATGAAACAACATTGCCTCCGTCGTCTCCTTGGCGGACGGCAATTTAGGCAGGGGGATGAAGTGCACCATTTTAGAAAACGTGTCCACCACCGTCAGAATGGTGGTGTTACCTTCTGAGGGGGGTAACACCGTGATGAAGTCCAGAGAGATGTCAGACCAAGGGCAATGAGGCACATGGAGCGGGCGCAGGAGACCAGGAGGCGGGCGTTGGGAGACCTTTTTCCGGGCGCACACAGGACAGGCAGCCACGTACTCTCCCACCTCTCTCCATGAACGGCCACCAGAAGCATTGCCTGACCACGAAGAGAGTCCGCCGTATACAAGATACAAGGGTGACAGGAGAGAAGGGAGGTGTGAGCCCAATGGATCACCTGAGAGAGATGGGAGACAGGGACCAACAGCCGGTTCGGAGGACAGCCGTCCGGTAATGGCACATTAACACTTGCCTGTCTGACCTCTTCCTCAATGCCCCATGTAAGAGCCCCCACCACACAGGAAGAGGGCAGAATGTAGGTGGGAGGCAGGTGAGAGGGTATCTTGCTTAACATTCTTGGAACCAGGCCGGTAGGACAAAGAAAAATTAAATCTATTAAAAAACAAAGCCCACCTGACCTGCCTGGAGTTGAGTCGCTTGGTGGTCCGGATGTACTCCAGGTTCTTGTGGTCGGTCCAAACTAAAAAAGGGTGCTCAGCTCCCTCTCACCAGTGGCAAAGAGACAGATTGTTAAAAGTGTTGGTTAATCTGCACCTGTGTACACAAACAACTAGATTTATAAAGGGTTATTTCCATAACAATGGGGGGTTGGTTATGAAACGTATTTTGATTCAATGTATTTCAAATGTTTTATTGTGTAATGAATAATGCATTCTAGATAAGATCCTTATTGAAATATGTGAGTGTCCTACCTAGGTTTATCAGAATGAGATCTGTACATATCATGGTCAGGCAAAGATAGATTCCAGGGATTTACTTATAACATTATATTCTTTGCAGTTTTCTAAAGTACAAGTTTGTTTTTGTTTTGTCAAATCAACAGTTATCAACAAAAACAAGAGCAGTATGTATCAGCAGCTGAATAACATAGATCAGCTTACTCAGGATAACAAAAAGGTTTGTATACAGAAGAGTGCACTCAGTGTTACTCCAGTGGAAGAACAATAAAGCCACATTGACACTGTGAATTATGCCTGAGTTCATTTGGAAAATAGCTTTGATGGATTTACATTGGACCATTGCCTTGGTGGAGTCCTTAGGAACAACACTTCACAGATATGGCCTCTCTGTATTTTTAGTGCAAGGCTCCAACTGTGCCTTCTTTCGGCAAATAACACTCTCACTATGATTGGTAACAGTCAAGATTTTAATGGATTCATTATCTGAGCAGAGCAATTAACAACTCAGGTAAAACAAAGCCTGGAAGACAAGAGTGGGATGGCCTTTGTGACTTGTTACCAAGCAACAATCAAAAAGCCTATATCTTCAGTAACTCATATCTAAATGTAAGACTGAAATGCAACATTGTGTGTCAAATTAATTAAGTATCAAACTAATATAGTGTAGGGGCAAGCTCTGATATATCTGGAGATGTTCTGGTCAAGATGTTTGAAAGGCTGACAGAGATGTAGAAAAATATAATTAAGTGTGTGTGACTCATATAGAGAGAATGAAGGAGAAAACGGCATGCTCTGAACTCTATCAGAGACCCTGTCAGTTATAAACAAAAAATACATTGATTTTCACAAAGACTGTTTTAACCTCAAAGGCTAGCACAATGGAGTTCTTCAACAGGGTCACAGCTGTCTTTAAATTAAATATGAAATAGTAAGAACTGTAGGAAAGAGGTGTCAATCATGGGTTGGTTTCTCAGAGAGGGGAAAAAAAATCACTGATCTGTAGTGTGGAAGAGATTAGTACAGTTAGTGCACATTAGTGTTTCAACATGCTCTACTGTTGTTATTAACCGTGTCACGCATGCATTGATCGCCACTCTTTTATACTCTGTATTATCATACAAATTTCCCTCATTCCCTTGTGTCTAATGTCTGACAATTCAATTGACTCAGAATTAGAGTTACAGTCATAATCACTTCTCTTTGACTGCCACCGCCACCTGTCCCTATGCACGACATCATACAGTAGCTGTGAGGGGATTTGATCGTCCGGGTCAGGACTATGACGCCTTAGCTCTGTCATCATCCCTCCCGTAGCATGTAGCCTTCACTTAGGATTCCCTGCAGTGCTGTTGACTGGCAGTGCCTAGCGAGTGCACCTCAGTCCATGGGAGGTCGTTTGGAGGTGAGACACTTGCCTCTTTGGCCCTGGAGTATAGTCTACAATGTGGAAAAAAAAGTGTTCTTGTGCCTCCGCTACAATGCACCACACTCAAATGAGTTTCAGTCCCCTGAGAGGAGCTGTCACAGACAGGATGAGTGCTCTGCTCTGTGAGCTAGTCTTCTTCGTTCAAAAGACAGAGAAAGAGGAACTGAATATATAAAAGTTGCATTTTGCAGTGCAGGTGACCAATAGGTGTCATGGAGGGAAGAAAGGAATGGAAAACCTACAAGTTGAAAATTGTTTTAATTAGAAATGATTAAACAGAGAGAATATTTATCAGATTTTTCACCTGCCATTCTTATTAAACATGAAATGGATCTGAGTCAAACTCCCCCTAAGAATAGCAGAGGGGAGAAGAATGCCAATTACACACCTGGAGAATTCTCTGCCACCAATCAGTAAACATCATTAAAACACTGATTATATGTGAGGCGACTCCCAGAGAATCTCAATGATGAAAGTTGTGTTTTTGGAGAAATGTGGGTCGTATAATATAAATTGGCATTAAATCTCATAAATGGGTTCTCTTTCAGTCGACTCGGCTCAACCGCTCACTCTGGGACACACTCTGTGTACCTATTCTCTAAAGCCCCTATTTAATCATGCCTGTACAGGCTGAGGACGCTCGTAGACACGTAGCCCCGCCTAGTGCGCAGCCTTTAAAGGCTCATGCACAGCTCGCTCATTTATTCTTTCTGTCCAGTCTTCAGTCACTAACTGTACGAAGCTTACCACAGTGTGTCCCCGTAGCTAGCTACAACTTAGCTTAACTGTTCCACTGAGAATCCTACTATTCTCTACTTGAACCCTGCAGTTCCAGCTTGAAAATCACGGAAGAGCTCGTCGAATTTTCGTACGGTTTTTCTCCTTGTGCAGACCTGTTACTCTCTGAGTTAGCAGGCTAACACAGCTAGCTTGGTGCTCATAATTCTTAAGAATTTGAACTCAACATTAGCTCAACATTAATTCCTCAATTTATCTTATAACTTGCTAGGTCCCTTGTGTCGGCTACGGTTACAGTATCATTTCGAAAGTGAACTAGCTTTGCATGCTCGAGGTTCACGGACCATTTGAGCCCTTAGCTGGGTTTGATAAGGCACATTTTATCCTTGCCTCATGCAGGTGTAGGTGCTTACATATCCAGGACGGCATTTGTCCGGGTTTGTGATCAGTTGTGCTTTGCAAACCCTGCTAAGGGAAGGGCTGTGTCTACACAGTGCCTCTTTCATTTATTTTGGGGCTTGCATTGTTAGGGATTGCAGCCCCCATTGGGTGCCCGGACGCACTCCACCCATGGGTTGGCGGTGTTGTGGGCCCTGTTCAAGGGTGTCTCTGTCTCAGAGATATATGCTGCAGCCAGCTGGGCTTTTCTACATACCTTTCAAAGGTTTTACAGCCTGGAGGTAAGCATGCTCTCCGTAGCGCACACTATCCTAAGTGCTGGTTTGGAGACTGTGTGAAGTAAACAGGGTACATCTTTGTATCCGTACAGGTTTCTGTTCAGACCAGGCAATCGAAACGAGTCGACTGAAAGAGAACTAGAGGTTACTAATGTAACCCAGGTTCTTTGAAGGAAATGAGGAGACCCCTCACCTCATGGCCCCTCTCACGCTGAACTTGTGAAGTGGTTTGCAGAATAAATGAGCATACTATGCATGAGCCTTTATTGGCTGGGCACTAGGCAGGGCTACATGCCTGCAAGAGTCGTCGGCCTGTTCAGGCACGATTGAATTGGGATTTCAAGAATAGGGGTCCCATAGTGAGGGGTCTCTCACATCTCCTTCAGAGAGCCTTGGTTACATTTGTTTCCTTTAGATCTGTAATTGCTTGCTTTGCTGCCTATTGCACATCTCCCTCGAATACAGTAGGTCTGTTTCAAATCAAGAGGCAAGGATTATGAGATATGACGGTTATTTGAAATTCTTGCATTAACTTTTGCACAGTTCCTGAGGATGAAATTGACTTGAACTGACAATTGTTGACACAGTGGCCTTACAACACAACTGAGTCTGGCTGAACTCTGTCGAGACATATTGTAAGTGGGTTGTGAAAATGGAAATTGTTATTAACTTGAAAATAATGTTCTGTTATGTCTAATTGGGTAATAACATTCCAGGGTGCCAAAGTACATCAAACAACACTGGAGGCCTTTCCGTTTCACCAAAAAAAAAATATATTTTCTTTTCCATCCCTTCATTTGGAGTTATTGTGCAGCTGTGACACGTGTGTCTGTGTTGGGAGAGTGGGGAGTGGGGAGATATGAGGGAAATATGCTGTTCCACATCAGAGGCAGAGTGGTGGAGCGAGGGCAGGATGATAGAATGGCTAGTTCCGCTGGTGACCCCAGACTACCTGCGCTTCACCCACCTCCAGGCCCTCACAAAACAATAGGCTCTTTCACTTCGACTCGCTTTGCCCGGTCTGGCTGGCTGGTTCACACACTCACAATTTAAATAGTTGTTATTTTATTTCATGTGTGAAATCTTACTCTGCCAATGGATGTGCTGTATCATCGAGGGTTTCTGATTGCCTGTCATAGACATTTATTGAATATATGACCACTGAGAAATTAATGCAGCTCACTAATATGGTCAACATAAAGAGAAATAAATAGCAATATCAAAATGAAATTAAGGAAACAAACTGGAATACAATTTAGGGAGCTCCAGTCATCAGAGCTGTGCTAAAGAAGAGAGGAGTATAGGTGAAACAGTGTGTCTGATGATATTCCAGTTCCACAGAGAAGATTGAGATTGTATGCTCCTGTGTGGAAATCTCAGAGTGGAGAATCTTTGGTGGTTATTTACCAGAAAGATCCCACCGATATGAATTAGGAAGTATCTACAGTAGTTTACTGTATCATTATATTTTGTTTTGTCTGTTAGATTAAGTTGGGAGTGACCATTGTCCTAGCTCATATCTCTAGTGTTTGTGGGGGGAAATGTTGTCAATTCTTCCCACAAATTACATCCAAATCAGTCAGCTACTGTATGTGGAATATCAAATTGTAAAATAGAACCAGAATCATACACCTCACAAATCTATTGACGTCTTGAAGATGCAGAACATACCGTAAGCCAAATGCTGGTGTACTTGATTGTATCTGAACTACTGTACTCTTGATGCTCTTGAGATACTGTGTGTAGTTGGTCATCCAGCTGCACCCCTCATCTTCTCTCAGTGGCCTTCTCACAAATGTTATATTAACAGCTCTACTTTCCCCAAGCGGGGTCATATTTCATGTTTTTATTGAAAAGAGTGCACATTTGAGTTCATAATCGCCTATGTATTACACCAGGGGCCTGTTACTCTCTTGCTCCCGTGATTTATGTTTTACTAATCTCCACACAGCTCACTCATATAGCGCATGTATCATAGTGCATGACCGGGATGCGGGACTGCATTATAAAACACTGCAGGGACTCTATGACTATGAAACAGTGGGATTGTGGGGGTAAAGAGAGTGCATCTCTGTTTTGCATGGCCCTCTGCCCTGGGGGGCACCTCCAAGGCCACCTGAGGGCATCTCCTGTCTATCATCCTCGTTCTAACATCTCTGTAACAGTGGGGGTGCAGTCCCATCCACAGTTTGCTACAGTTAGACTGGGTGTTGGTTTGAATCCCTCAGTTTAGGATAGGTAACCACGCTCTGTTTGGGCTCATTGGTTTCCCCATCTTTACTTTTAATTGGTTTCTCCTTTACTTAACCAACTCTGTTTTTGCTTAGATAGGTTTTTATCTCTATATTGAAGTACGGTATGTCTCTATTTAGGGTCCTATTAGACTGGTAAGTCTGCTTGTGTCTAAAGCTGCCTCTATTTAGAGTGGTCCAGTATTGGTATTTCCATTTTGGTGGTCCGGCTGTGTTTTGGTTGTGGTGTCTTATTTTCCTGGGTGCAATTTGCACATCAGGGAGAGGACTCCAGCTGTGATGAAAGGGAAAGGATTCATAATTCATAAGGTTGTAAATGTGGGCACACAGGCTAATGGGCTATGTGGCGTTATGTAATGAAATACAGCATCATGATATTTAAGAATATTTTATAACCCTTTAATAGGAGCCAACGATTTCTCATGAATCTGGAATTTATTGCTATACATACCAAGTTAATGTAATTATTTCCTTATGCATGAAACCCCTGCTCTGTACCCAGAGATATTTTCAGCAGTAGCTAAATGATTGGGCTAAATTGCGTAAGTGATCTTATTTTATCACAGAATTTAATCTGTCATTCATAATATTTTGTAAATTGGTCCAGGCTGATGACATCATAATTTCTAGCACAATTGAAATGTGCGTTTGTAAAATACAACTGTCTGAAGTATTTGTCTTACTTCATAGGATCAGAGATCAATGTATCTAAACACATGTGCAAAATAAGAGTACGAAAAGGAGAGAGAGAGAGAGAGAGAGAGAGAAGCAGCAATATAGCACCCTAGGGAAGAGCTATTCCTTTGTTCTTGTGCCACACTGAAAAAGGCCACATCAATGAAGTTGACTGTTTCCAGAAATAAAAAAAGAGAGATGGAAGAGTGAGGGTGATACGTTTGGGATTCTGGAGAGGTCTCAGCCCCCTCTCCACCACTCGACCATCCCTTCCAGGGAACACAAAGAGCATTATGCATGAGGCCCAGAAGGTCTCTGAGCACGCTCCATGCTGTCACCCCACGCCTCCACACAATGTCACCCAGCCATCCTTCACAGGGGGACACACAATGCTCCATAACACGCATGAATACATACAAATCAATGAGGAGTTATGAGGTGATAATCCCCCTGCTTTGAGTGTGGACCACCTTCTCGCTCTTTCTATTGAAGTATGATTAACAGCTAGTTCCCGGACATTGTCCACTTTCAAATGGAGGTTGAAAAACTATGGAAGGAGCCACAAAAGGAATGCTGATGTATTGTGTCTTTTTCTTTTGAGATGTCAAAGTGAAGTGACCCTCTTTAAAATTTACCTCATGGATAGAGGTAAAAAAAGATTATGAAGTCAAAATAATTAAGAGTGGGAGGGGAAATGTTATTACAGATAAAGGCTGAACCAGATCCCACTGAGAACAAATTCTGATGGCGTGTCCAGATAAAGTTTTGAGAAGACAAAGCACATTCATATTGTCAGATTCCCTAATATTAACAGACCACTGACACACATTAAACCACATAACAGAGATAAGAAATTAATTTCAACTTTGTACCCGTTTATTTGTTTGTTTGCTTGTTTTATTATATCAGTTGATGCAGAAAAACAGATATGAATCATATGTTTTAGGAAGAGTATGATACAGTACAATGTGAATCGATTGCATCCATTCTCCAGCTTCACTGAATTGCATCAGATATGCTAAATGAGTCCCTAAGTGCATGACATTTGACATTGCAGTGTCATTTCAATATGACAGGAAACTTTGCCATATTGCTCATGTTCCCCAACTTCTGTATGGTGTTCCTGTGTTCAGCAAAGGACATCCACCATGCTCTAAATCTGCCCCTCCTAAGAAAGGTATGCTTCTTCCAGCTTCATTTTTTTCCACAGATACACAGATACTCAATAAACATCATATATCTTTGTAATACACCCTCCCTATACAGATATTCAATAAACACCATATATCCTTGTAATAGAGCTGCCAGGGAAAAGACATATGATGGGTGAGGTTTCAGAGGGGAAACACTGGCGTCACTTACAATTCAGCTGGGCCATGGCAAGGAGTAGCGCCAGTTCAGACAAATATTGGTTTTGTGTCAAAAAGCCACTTGAAAGTTGGATGTGTTAATCTTCTTGCTAATGGCTCTGTGAAGGGCTCCTTAATATTCTCCCCCCAGTCTCCCACCACAGAGGGTGTCTCCACAAGGTTAATTAGTAGAGGGGTCCCTGGGGTTCCCTCAGCGATGTGGGCTTAAGATAGTGCAGGAGGTGCCTCCTTCTGCAAAACACTGGCAAACAAGGTTAATGCCCCTCCAGTATCTCAACTCAACTGGCGATGTTTGGAGCTCTACTCTCTCTCTCTCTCTCTCTCTCTCTCTCTCTTCTCTCTGTCTCTCTCTCTCTCTCTCTCTCTCTCTCTCTCTCTCTCTCTCTTCTCTCTGTCTCTCTCTCTCTCTCTCTCTCTCTCTCTCTCTCTCTCTCTCTCTCTCTCTCTCTCTTCTCTCTGTCTCTCTTTACCAATATAGTGTTATTCATCATCACCAAGGTGGAGGGGTACGTCTCTGGGGGGATTCAAATGTGTAGCATACCAGCCTAATTGGCCATTGAGATGACATTAACTGCAGCTTGGTCAAGAAACAGAGATCTTACTTTCTCTGGCAGGCTGGCAAATCACTCGCAGAACAATGTGAGTGACTGATTATTTTACATATTTTACAAGAGCAAAATTATATTCTTGAGTAAAGAATGTGGAAATGAATCTGAATGCCTTTTGTCAAAGAGATCTTTTTAAGTAAAATGTTTCAAAAAGATGATGATTTTTTCCAATATGATTGTTGCATAATTTCCCTTAAGATATACCAGAATATTTGAGTAGGCTAATGTCAAAGTAGCTTCTGTATATTTGCCAAACATACTGTACATGCAGACAGCAGCAGAGAGGATGACCCACAATTTCAAGAAAAATCACAGAGAGACAGAAACTTGCCTCTCAAAGGTCACCGTGTCACAAATTACTTCATTAAAAGTCACACTTGAATCTCACCCATGAATAAAGTGTGTCCTCCCGAGTCTCTGGAAGAGTATGTAGATCACAGCACAAAGATGTGACCCTCTGTCTCTCATCCCCCCACAGTCTCTCACCATTGTGATCTCCGGAGTAAATAGTGTGATTAATCACACCAATATTCCCCTCCACCACTATCCTCCTGATTGCTTTGATATCTTTATTAACATTTTCTCTGATCCCACCAAATGCTCAGGCCCGATGCATTTTTCATGGCTGTCCTGGGACTACATGGATCCCGAATGATAATCATAACGATACAAAGAAAACAACCTCAAGCATGTGCCTGGAGTTTTATGTGCTCCTATTATATTTACAATTTATTTATGGAGCACAGAGGCCCGTCTACGTATATCTCTCTCCTCTCCTCTCTTCATTCCCTAGCTTCTGGTCCATGTGGTGATCTTCCCTGTAGAGGGAAGGGGATAAGAGGATTCCAGCTGCTTCGCTGAGGTCACAGGCAAGACTGGAGCTGATGGGGCGGAGGTTTGTGAGGGAATGAAAGGGAGAAGAGGAGCAGCTAAGAGTTTTAAAGTATGACCCAGTCCCCCTTTGGAGATGAAGGTGGCCCAGCATGTGGTCAGGAGCTTGAGATGGAATTTGGCTTTTCTGACTCTCTCATATGCACATCTAAGCACTTTCCTACTTTCTGCTGCTGGCAGTGTGTGTGTGTGTGTGTGTGTGTGTGTGTGTGTGTGTGTGTGTGTGTGTGTGTGTGTGTGTGTGTGCAGCAGGTGCTGTGTTGTTTAGTATTGGTTATGATTCCCATGATCCCCAGAGCAGTAAGCCATGTGGCTTGTGATATTGAAAGCTTGAAATAAAACAGGGAACCCTTGAAGCAGAACTTCCAGATGTCACCTTTGTTACTGTTGTGGTTGTTTCTTTGTTTGTGTGAAGAAAGCAAGCCACCTCAGTCAACACTCTTGATGCCACGACAGTGTGTACCACATACCATAGCAGCATCAATAATACAGTGTCAACTCTATACCTGTGGAATGTTGCACCCATTTCTATGGACTCCTCTAAATACCAACCCACAATGCCTCTTATATTCGAAAATATTCTTTCACATGCACAACTAATTTGAGGATCAATCATCTTAATCAATTTGCCATGTACTGTAGTAATCCCATCATATTATATTATCCGCACCATCCCAACCCTGCCTCTCTGTCTTTGATCCATCCTGGTTGTTCACACAGGGATCCTCTAAGGAACCTACAGATGCAACACACATGAAGCCCGGCTGAGACTTCAGAAGACTTCTGTTTGATACATCCGTTTCCAACCATCCAGAGCATGTAATTCCACACGTAGATGGATGGCCACCAGCTGAGTGTTTCTGATGTCTTCTGAACTTTAAAGTTCGAGGAAAACAGATGTCTACAACATGCAGGTACTGTACTCTACTGTTGTTGTATTGATTCACTCCTCATTCTTAGGTTCATAGGAGACACAATCATAGACACTACTCACTGTTTTCATAGTATTTTTTAAGGTTACAAAGATAACGTTGAGGGAAGTTGAAAAGGAGATGTAAGACTCATACATATGCATGGTTATGACACTGTGGGCTCGACAGAATAATAAAAAAAAAAAAGAAACAATGACTAATTATGTTTGCCTTCTGTCATATCAAACGATCTGCTGAGCACATAGTGACCATGCACTTTACTTTCCTGATCTCCATCATGGGTCTTAATGGTATATCGCTCCAATTTTAATTTTCCCTTCAGGCAGCAGGTTTACTTTCCCTGTGTGACTAAGCTTCTAGATTCCCTGCCTGTTGACTCAGCAGTTAAGTGCATTAATTCCCCGTCTCTCTGACTCATTTGGTATTCGGGCGTATAGAAAACAAAGCCCTTCCTCTGACTGCCTAATGCCACATAAATCTGTAAGAAAACATAATAAAACGGAGTGTGAAACAGTAGCTTTAACAGGAATAACACCACTGTAACAAGACTGAGAGCCATTTTGAAACTCTCATTCTATGTGCCTTCGTGCATCATACAGTATATCTATTCCTAGAGGTACCATTCCGCAAATCACTGAGAGAGCAAGTGCCTGGCTATGTCTCTTCTGTTCTTAAGAGAGACAGAGAGGGGGTGCAGGAGCGCAGAGTGAATAAAATGAAATGGACCTATTTGCATTTAGCCAGAGGAGGAGAGTGGAAGTGAGGGAACAGAGCCTTTAAGATCCTCTCTCTCAGGATGGAGAGGCTTTGTCAGGGGCGTCCAAGAGGGCCCTGGGCTGTTCAGAAACACACTGAGAGAAGAGGAGAGGACAGGGATGGGGGATTATTCAGTAGGCCTTTCTCTCTTTCTCTCTCTCTCTCTCTCTCTTTCTCTCTCTAGACTAGCGCTACGTCACGCCGGCCAGCCAGAGTTAATGAGACGGGCACCACCTAGCTGTCAATGTCTCATTGGCTTCTGATGAGGGCCCCGGGATGGGACCAGAGACCAGCATCGTTAGCATTGCGCTGGACTCTGGGTCCGAATCTGCCACCGGAAAACGGGGTTAACAGACTGATCAGAGGGAGAGAGAGAGAGAGAGAGAAAGTGAGAGAGAGAGAGAGAGAGAGAGAGAGAGCGAGAGAGAGAGAGAGAGAGAGAGAGAGAGAGTCCAGCCTCTGCAGACCCTGCAGTGTCAGAGCCATGCTGTGAGCCCTGTGGATTGTTAGTGAAGCCCCCCATTAGTAAATAAGTAGAAGGGAGGGGTGAGAGCAGACTACATCCTCAGGGATCTGTGGCTCTCAGTCTCCAGAAGTCTCAGTGCTTACGGCCCACTGTGTGGAAATTGACTATGGATTATTGAAAGCAACCACAAAGCACTCGTACCACCTTCACCTCCAGATTGGGAGAGGGAGAGGAAGAGATGGGGAATGCAACATCATTATCGCCCTCCCAGAGAGATGCTCAACATGGGGTTGGACATAAACAATGGGTGCTCTGAGGTAATACTGTGGTGTAGTTTGGATTGCCTATGAAGATGTAGACTTAAAGACTTGTTTAAATATACTGGGACACATATCATTAACAGAAATGTACAAACCTGGAGGCAGAGAAACAAATATTCATTTCAATGATGGAGATTGTTCATCTGCTGTGCTAACTACATTTAATCAGCTTTCCATTTAGACTGAACTCAAAGGCTAGTGGACAGAATCAATGGATTTGATTGAACATTGATTTATTCTATTGATCTGTACCCACACAAGTCCTCATCACGTTTTTCCATCCTTACTTCTTTCCCTAATTCTTTCCCCCCCTCCTCCCCTCCTCCCCTCCTGCCCTCCTTCCACCTTTCCTCCCTTCCCCCCTTCCCCCTTTACCTTAAAGTGTATGAATCAATGTGTAGACTAGTCATCATATCATATCCCTCATGGGAAAAGAGGGGCAAGTCCAATTGTCATAACTAACCAATGACAGCAGTCGATGGGAAAGAAAAGGTATTAGATTGACATATTGCAGTAGCTGATGTGTTCTGTTGCCATCACAGGTACAGTACAGTACATTGATGGACGAGCTAAGAGGAGTAGAGATGAAGTCAAGGAGCCTATGTCCATCCTTGATCCCACATACTGCACTGTGAGGAGAATCTATTTTAGAGAGAACATTGCTTTGTTGGCCAGGAGCCACACATGGGAAAACTTCCCTAAGCATGATAGATACATATAATAGCTGTCCAAACAACAATCTTATGCTCATCCCCTAATGAGAGTGTGTTTGGATTAACATACATACTAATGACTGTGACAGATAGCCAGCCCTTTTTATTGTCACCCATACAGTGTAAATGCAAGTTAGTGTGGTACATGTAATCTCAGCTTAATCAAATAGCAAATTCCAAAGCAACTCTGGAAATATCAGTAGTTTGTAAATGAGAAATATGTATCTTATCAGAGAGGCTTTGCATTTTAAAAGAAGCATGACAAGTTTTCCTCACCAGGGACATAGCACAGGCTCTTGTTCTGAAAGAGAGAACAACATCTTAAATGAGAAAAGTTGAATTGCATGAGTCAGAGGCATTGATATTCTGACAGGCATGTCCAATCGGGCGAGAAGAAAAAACTTAAAGCCTTGGAATGTTCAAGTGAATCATCTGTCAGTCATTCCGGTAGACTTTGTCTGTTAGAATTTCTATACCCAGTTGAGGATTCCAATTTTACAACAACAATGCACTGATACCATGGCATTTTCATACATAAGGCACAATTTGTTGACAAACTAAAATATTGTGCAAAGCCAGCATTTTTACTCCACTCTATACTCTTGCCCTGGTTATAAAGTAGAGAAAGGCCATCACCCAGTGAATATTTCATTCAATGTAATACAGTATGGATCACTGACTATCAAAAGCCTCCCCCCAAAAGAGTGAGGTTGGCGGTGCAAAGAATAGAATAAACATGAGGCGAATTCCCCCTCATTTGCCATTGTAAAATGGTGCAGATTTGCACATGTCAAAAGCAGAATTTATTTTCACAGTGCATATTTGTTTATTTGACTGAAACAGAGGTGCTCTTTTTCGAGAGGTGGTTCATCACAATCTCCTCTCTCACCCCTCTGTCTTGCCCTCCCTCATGTGCTGACACTGATCATTTCTAAGCAAGTGTTTAATCTCTCTCTCTATCTCTCTCTCTCTCTCTCTCTCTCTATGTCACAATCACTGCTCTTTATGATCACTTTGCCCTATTTGCCCTTTAAAGATGTCGTAGTAATGAGGACTCTGGAGAACTGGGTGAGTGGGTTATTTAGCTATTCAGTCGAGCTCACACATCCATCCCACACTTTCACTTTTTCACACAGACTACTGTCCAATCCCTCTTTATTAAGGAGAGTGGTGGTCAGCTGGGTTCACAGGGTCACTGAGTAGATGGAGCCAGACAGGCTTAGAGCAGATGAGATCTAGTACACCTATTATACCATTACTTTAGCTTCTCTGGTCTGAAATACCAATTTCAAATAAATTACTTTGGTTACAGAGGACTCCCCTTGCCCCTTTATACATAAACTTGACTATACAATCACTGAGTGGCCACATTGCCTGCATACAGTTTAATCTCTCATATCCTTCTTCTCTTCAGTGCATTGTAGGTTAGAGCATATTTGAACAGTACAAAAATATCGGAATCTTCTAGAATTTGAGGTTATTCTAACCTATGCAAATTAAATGGATTTCTCAGAAATCAATGAGTTCCCTTTTTTACACAAAAGTAACACAACCCACTAATTCTCCAAGGAGAGATTAATTTAAAGGAAACAATAGGACTTATTTCTATGATAGGTTATAGGTTATCCAGTAATTATTGAGTTTAGCCTCTCAGGTTTCTCATCAATAAAGTGCAGTACCGTCTCTCCCTATACGTGGACTACACACTGTGCATAGGGCCCCGACCGCTAGGGTTATTTTCTTTTTAAAAAGAAACAATTCTCCATAAAAACATAATAAAAACATTTGGTTCTTGAAAAAAGCAACTTTTCTGTAGCTTACTTTTAATGAGCCAGCCCTTAATATTATTTCATTCTATAATTAGCTTTATTTATTTAAATGTCTATATTGTAGGCGTACACAGTTTATTCCTTTTCCTTTATTCCTTTATTCTACAACCTAGAGAACAAAATCATATTGGAAAAGCCTACAGCATATTCTTCGGTAGTATTTCTGTATCTCCTGGGCCGTATAGCAGTCTTATATTTTGTCTATTAACAAATAAATATTAGTTGTATTATTAGTAGGTTATAATATTAGTTGTATAAGAATATGTTCAATTTAGATATGGAGCCACAGAAGAGAGGTCTGACGTGTGTGCACAGTGGAATCCTTTCGCAACGCCTACTTCCGTCGACCTTCCTATCAGCTGTCTGAACTGCACGCACATGGTCCTTCACAGTACTCTCTTCCGCGTCAACATGGCGGCATCCATGGCATCTCAGGCTGTAGTGAGAGGATTTCGTGGAGCAACCTCCAAACACTTGTTTATTGACAAATTCAAGGTACTGACATCATTTTAAATATTGACATTGTAATTGTAACACTGCAACAACGTGTCCCGATGTAGTGCACTCACTGTCCTTACCACCGAGCACTCTGACGGTTTGCCAGCTAACCTGAGGACGTGGAATGGACTGGTGAAAGTTGGGAGAAACAGCTCGCAGATGTAACACAGCCTGCACAGTGCATTACTTAACCAGCGATATGAAGAGATATTGACATTGGCATCCCGTAACATTTTATTTTTTTCCATGGAATAGCTATAATCTCACAAACATCCTTAACATCCTTTTGATGCTATTTGTCTCCAGCTAACCTTTGCAATATAAGCTGTGCTGTACAGTGAAAGGTCATAGGCTGTTTGAATTTGTCATTTAGTTTAATTCTTGCATTTTGTGTGTTGGCATTAGCTATGTGGTGTGGAATGCCAGTGTGGTGTAGTGAGTAGTGTCATTGACAATACTGTAGCTTGAATATGAGGCTTATTTGATTGATAACATTTTGATCTTAGATTTTTTTTTATTTGAGAGATTGCAATGTTCTCTGCCTTTAATTGATTGTACTGTGAATCAAATATAATATTGTAAGTGATTATTCTGTGGGTGACTCTCAACCATGCAACCTTTGACCCCAATTGACTGTAAGGTCTAGGCCTATGTGGAGGTATCCTAGTTGATAGCCTCTGAGATGGAACAATAGTGTGTAAAGGTCAATTCATCTCTGCACTTTAAACTGTTGAACTAATGTGAGATAAGGTTTCAATGCTTGACTGATTTCTATAGATTTTCTTCTCTGGTGCAACATTATGCAATTCTTACTTCATTGCGTTGGTTGAGAAATAGTTACGCATGGTATTGATCAGCCTAGGCTTACAGCACATGTTGGTAGGATTTTAACAGTGCTTCTGCATGCTCATTAGTTCTATGTTAGGCCTCAGTAAATTATAGAAAAGAGCTTTTTAGCAACTCATTCACGGCAAACGGATTGAGACAAATTGCATCATGCATTGAAGCATCTGGTGGTCACATCCCAAATTGGCCTATAGCGACTAGTTTGTATCTCTCTGAGACACCATCATTGAAAGTCTAAAGTCAGAGTTTGCTGTTGATACTTTAAACAGTGGCACAGTTGAGTGTAGGAGATCGTGGCCTACACAAGCAGGGATCACAGATTGTCACTCTTTGTAGTTGGACTTTTGGAGTCTCCCTCTGTTTGCTTTTACTTTGGTGGTTTTGCACTTTGTGCATGGCAGATGTTTTGCATAGTTCTAGCAGTTTGTCAGTGAGACTTGGGAGAGAGAGAACCCTTAATGCCTAACTATGAGTGGTGGATGCTTGATGTTTTTGTTTACTGTAACCAAAACTCCATGAAATAGACTTTGGCACAATTAGAGCAACTAATGCCCCCTAAACTTTAGCAGTAATGTTGCAGTTAGACGAAGCAAGTTCACACTTTTTCAACGGGATTGTCTATTTGGGGCACGGTAATGAATATCATTGAGAGGGCATAATTACGCCTATACATATGGACCTCTGTTATTGATATAGCCCTATCTATTATCTAGTCGGTATTTCTAGGAAAAAGCCCTGGTAATACGCCTACTTGCACTTGATTGTCAAATGTTTAGGTCATAATTAGAAACTTAAATGAAACCAAGTCACTTAGGGGCAATTCCACTCTAACATAATGATGACGCTAACAGGGATGCTGGGACAAAATTTTTCACTTTCAAATGTATGCCAAATAGTGTTGTCATGATACCAAAATGTTGACTTCGATACCAACTTAAGTATCATGATTTTCACGACAAAAAACCCAGTTACAATCATCAATTAAGACAAGTTAGCAAGTTATAGTGGTAGCAATATGTGCCCAAATCTAACATCCCCTGCACCATGTTTCACAGATGAGGTGCTATGCTGTAAATCTTGGGCACTCTGGTACATCAGGTATTAATCTTACCTTTTTCCAGACCTCTGCAGGCTTTTTAAGGTACTTTTTAGCAAACTGTAAGTGACCATCCTTTTTGAGGATAACTAGTGGCTGGCACCTTGCATTGATGCTTCTGTAGTTTGGCTGGTGACATATTCTGTGGATGGTAGTAGGTTGTTTTGGGGTTTTTCTATATTATGGTTAGCATTCTTCTGTCATTCACTGTAGAAGTCTTCCTTGGCCTACCAGCCCATTTGCATTTGCTGAGGTTTTTTAAAAAACAGTTTTTAATGATCTTCCAAACTGTTGATTTTGGCATGCCTAAGGTTTTGGCTATGTTTCTGATTGTTGTTTTCTGATTGTTCAGCCTAATAATGACTTCCTTGACTTTCATTGACACCTCTTTGGTCCTCATGTTGACAGACAATGCAAAGCCTACAATCAATACTAGACATTGACAGCTCTCTTATGCCTGGTCATCTCTTATGACAAATGATATGACGGAACACACTTGACTTACTAGAAACACCCGTCAAGCCATTTGTCCAATTACTGGAGCCCCCCAGGGGACAGTTCTGGCTCCCTTCCTCTTCACCTTCTATACCTCAGACTTGCACAACACAGATATTTGGCATCTGCATAAGTTCTTGGACGATTCTGCTATTGTGGGATTTACATTTACATGTTTGCCATTTAGCAGACGCCTTTATCCAAAGCGACTTACTACAAATACATTTGTTTAAGTAAGTGAATCATATATCCATCAGTCATCATAATCAATGCTCAGACCAGGGCCCATAGGCAGTCACTGTGCTAGAATAATATTATTATTTAATTTTTTTTAAACAGGGAGAAACTTGTACAGGGGGGTAGTGGGGGTGAAGAGGTCTTTAGGAGGGACCGTTAAGATGTAGCCTGAAGAGATGGGTCTTCAATCTACAGCGGAAGATTAGTAGTGACTTTGCAGTCATGACAGCAGTGAAAAGCCGTGACCGACTAGTGCGGCTGCTGCATCCACGTAGAGGCGGCGGTGCCAGGCGGCCAGCCGAGGTGGAAGAGTGGAGTGATCGGGCAGGGGTTCGGGGGCTGACCATTGCTTGCAAGTAGGGAGGGGCTGTTCCCTTTGCCGCCCGGTAGGCGAGCACCAGGGTCTTGAATCTGTTGCGGGCTGCCACCGGGAGCCAGTGAAGGGAGCGGAGGAGGGAGTGACATGGGAGAATTGTGATGTGTCAGTGGAGGTCAGGAGACCGAGTACAGAGGACTGGTGGACTTGTTGAGTGGTGATTATTACAACCACGTTGCACTAAGGAGCGCTATAGGAGATCTCTGCTGCAATAACACTGTACAACTCCTCCTCCGGGTGGCTCGATCAGGGTGATCAGTCAGGCTGGGGGATGTTAAATCATACTGGGCTGTTCTTACTGTATATAATGTTTAAGATGTCTATTTTATTTTTATTCTATTATTCTATTGTCACTTTATTTTGTTGTTGTTTGTGATGTGAGCTGCTGTAATGCCTTAATTTTTCCTCGGGGATCAATAAAGTACCTATCTATCTATCTTTTTAGTACCCTAAAATAGGGGGACTATGCATAGAAAGTGTTTCCGAATGATGAAAGCAATATGTACACAAAAGCCATCAAATAAAAGCTGAGAATCTCTACTTTAACCTCATACCTCGTACTTGTTTGATTTAAAATCCAAACTTTTGGAATTTGGTGTAGAGCCAAAAGAAGAAAACATGCTTCATTGTCCCATCACTTACGCAGGGCACTGTATTTGTGTGATTTTCTGGCTTTGCTTTCCAACAATGAAGTCTACATTTTTTAGGGCATAAGATGAGGATGTTGATGCGGTGGTTGGTGAGGAAGTTGATGCAGTGGTTTGTAACTACTACTGTATGATTTCCCACTTTATTCCGGCTGTCCCTGTGGAAGGACCCTTTTGGAAACCATTTGAATTCCATATAGAACTCTTTTGGGTTCCATGTAGAACCATCTGTGAAAAGGTTTCTTCATGTAATCCAAAAGGATTCCTTAAAGGGTTCTCCCACAGGGAAAGCCGAAGATGCTTAAATGCTTTTCCATTACTTGACCAGAAGTCAAAGCCTTTGCTCATCCCTTTTTTATAATGGAAGAGAAATGTATTTCTGACTTCAGAAACTAACCCTAGCTAGCCTATACCCATATTACAGTAGCTTAAATTCATTTAAATTCGACAATTATCATTATTGATAAAGCATCAATTGAAAATCAAAATGATTATTATTGCCATTTTTATTGCAATAGTGCTCACAGTGGCTGCTAGATTATAGGTAATCACTTTCCCTCCCACACCTAGCCCAACTCTAGCAGTGTTCATTTAGGCAAGAGCAGAGACAGACCACCGCTTCACTGTGCAGTGCAGCCCACACACACATTGGTACTGACTCCTCGGAAGTCTGGTTTGGTATTCTGTGTATAGTGCTAACTAAGCATATATTTTCATCTTGTTGGTATAATGAGACATAGCTGTAGTAGCTAGAGACTAGCTCCATCTATCTGGAAGAAAGCTTCGCATAATGAGAAAGTACACAGTGCAAAGTTGTATTACTCACGCACATATTTATTGAAAATATGTTTTCAAAAAATGGTGTGCTAAAGTTATGTGAATTTTCTCCTTTAATGTGAAAATTGGTGTTTTAAATCAGAGATTCCATTGTGCATCTATGAGTTCAAAGTAGCATTGGTTAGGCATATACTGGGGATATCTGTTATGGTATCTTAACAGCAGATATTTTACAATTGATATAGCGGCCTATTATTGCAGCTTATTGTTCTTGTATTGCATACAGTGGCTGTAGGTCGAGACTAATATTGAAATCAGGCAAAAATAAATAGATTTTCCAAAGATGTCTAGCTATTCCAGATTGGTGTGCTAAAATGTCAATCCCCCCTCCTCCTCCTCCCCTTCCCTTCTCGTCCTTCAGCTTCTCCTTGTGTTCACACTTCATCTATATGCGAGCCTCAGTTCAATCTGCAGGAGCCTGGACATATGCCAGTGCTTCAAACAATTGATCGTTTTACTTAGTGACGGCACGCATTGACTTTTGCACCGCCACTCTCCCCCAGTGGTAAACTGGTGCAGCGCTTCTAATATACGTTTTCTGGCTGCAGCACCTGGTTCTGATACCCCGTCTCTCTCTCTCTATTTTTGTTCCGCTGCTGATGTGAAAATAGTAACAATCCGGGATCCTCTCTTGTCTATTGCACCCTATCACAGCCCCGATTGATTGACAGGCAGGTACCGTCACAATGGAGTTCTATCGGCTGTGACAGTCGTCACCTCTGCAGGGAATTCAATTTGCCATGAATTGTCAATAACAATACTTGGGAGATCACAATATATTTTGAGATTGATACAGGGTCTTGTATGGGGAAGAGAGAGGTGTTTTTTTTCCCTCTCATAAATCAAATCTCCTGAATTGTTGTCTGCACAGCGAGATAATCCTGGGGCTGTTTTTCACTGTCGCTGCACACCGTGCTGAATTTGTAAAGGTTTGCTAAGTTTTTTAAGGTGTCATCGCTCCCTGGCCCCATAGTGCTGCAGCCCTACACAGAGAGCAGGGAAACAGGGGGAGAGGCAGCTCAATGAGAGTGAATATTTTACCAAGGGGGTGGGGGGCTGTGACGACTCGGGATACTGGAACTTCAAACGGCGGGCGGCATCCCCATCTGTCTACAGCAAGAACACATTTACATTTCCTACCCGCAAGGGATACAGTAGACCAAGTTAGTTCTAACTGGATTTGAATATCATTTCGCCAAGGTTAATAGCCATTTCTGTAGCTCGTAAGAGGTGTTTAGGCTTTTTCAATAATTTAGAAGGGCTGCGATCATTCAGAATATTTGGCAGCCTCTAGAGTGAGAATGCAATGAATTAATGCACTCTGATCAGCCCAATCAATTTTTTTTTCTTTACTGATGATGAGGGATAGAGGACTAAGCCTAGTCATGCTGAAAATAGCCAAAACAGCAACCACAGCAGTTTGAAATAACCTTTGCTACATGTTTTAAAAGGACAAAGAGTCAAATGTTTTTTCCATCCACTTTTAATCACACTTACTGTAGCTCCTATGTTTTCAATTAACACTTTTACAAGCAAAGTCTCATTTGTCATTCCAGTGTGAGTACACACTGGGCATCCATACCTCCCTCCCCAATCTTACGTTCCCCCTAGACCTGACACCTGCAAATACGAATTCCTTGGATGTCTCTTATTAGCTATGCTAATTGCTCAAAGTCTCCTATCTGTGTAGACTTAGAGCTTTGGGTTTGTTCTCCTCCTAAGTCTGTCTGCGGCAGATTAGGCCCTCCGTTCGCCCAGACTTGCAGATGATGCAAATCTCATTGATCTAAATCCTGTAGCCATGCTCCACTGCTTCTGCCTTCCCCTTCCCCTCTCTGCTATAGCAACACTCCCAAACAGGCAGACGTCACATCATATCATGCCTTCCTTTACGGCCTAATGGAGCCTTCCCAAGATCTTCTCTAACTCCCCTCATGGCTGGGCCATGACTTTGGCTTACACGGGCCAAGGACTTCTTGTATACGGGTCATAGAGGGTAGAAGGTTGGGTGAAGATACTGTAGGAATGACATTGTAGAGAGAGAGGACAGTGATGGCATTGAGGAACAAGGAAGTACAAAGGTAGCAAGAGGCTCCAATGGGTTTGTTCAGTTAGATTTATTTTGGCCCTATCAAAAGGAATACCCTTTTATCATTTTTAAGCGTAACAGCATTGTCATTTTTGTCTTTGTTTAGGCTAATTCTAGAAGAAGCAGCAAAGTGAAGTGCCATCAACACTCATACTCTATTAATTAGAAAGGACTATACATCTGTTTCTCCTAATACAAATTACTAATGCTTCATTGTGGGTGCTATTGCTACATAATACATTCACATTGGCCTATTCATGCTGCAAAATCAAATCAATGCCGCCTCTCTGCTCTCAGTTTCTTTCGTGTATGTGTCGCCCATCACTGTTAACTATGCAGCCACTGTCTAATTACAATATAGCCTATCTTCTTGAGTCAAGACCAAGTTAGCAAACTGCCATCTCATTAGTCAGAAAACATTTTACTGCAGTCAGGATGCCAATGATTTTTTATAACAACTCAAAGTGTTGAGCTCCGTGATTTGCTTGTGTAAGTGGAATTGGCTTAAGATCCCTTTTAAACTCTACCCGGATGGTTAGCTAAATGGGGAGAAAAAGGCGTGAGTTCCGGACCTGAATGGGAACAAATCAATTAGGTACAATCGGTGAACTGGCTATGTGTTAATTTCTTAAACATTTGATAATGCCCCTTAAGGAATATTCCGGTTAATTAACTCTGAGGCCGTTCGTCAGTGTTAATTAGGTGGAGTCATTTCAAAGGGTTAGGGTCTGGCCATGACTAGTAATGAGGATTTTAACCCTGGGAGACATCTGGGGACGCCACAGTATTATGAGTCATTCAGAGCAGTTCACAGACCCTCTGTAAGATGTCTGCAGGCTTGGTACTGAGAGTTGAGAATTCAGAGAAGATTACAGACAAAACGTACAAAGGCAGAGATTTGACTGTTTTAGGTTTTGAACTAATATGGTCAAATAACTTAGTACTTGCCTGTGTAATACTGAAGAGCCACCAGCAAGCTGCATAGATCTTTGTGTCTTCCAGATAGGATTTGTAGGATTTTCTAAACATTCCTTTCACTGGGTCCTGTGGTTCCAAGATGCTGTTCTGTGCTGAACAACTAGGCCACCTCTACAATTCTCACAGAGACCTTGAGAGTCTCATCTCAAAGCTTATTTTTCAAAACACCTTGATTAGAGTCCCATAAGCTCCTATTCCCCAAAGCTATGTCGGGTCAATACAGAATTGCAAATAACCCTTCATGCATATATGCCTGTTAAAATTTTTTTTTTTGTTTCCTACAAGGACTCTTTTAGGAATCAATCCCGTATCGACGTATTGAGTTTTTCCTTTCTCTGCCCCTAATGGAGCGGCACTACGTCCAGCCTCTGAGACATGCTAATGATGATGGCCCTCCCTGAGAGGGATAGTTAGATTCACTCTTCTACTGCTTTTATGGCCCCTTATGGAGCAGGTTGAGGCTTTTTTATACATGCATTATAAAAAAAAGTTCAACCTAAACACTCTATGAAATACCTCTCTGGATTTTTGCATCTGAAGAATGAATGAGTGATGATGTTGGGCCCTGTCCAGGTGTCCTATACGATATCGATTTTTCTCTCTGCCTTTTTGCACAGCCCTTCCACCTCATCCATCTGAGCCCTGCTGCTTCAAACATGTCCTACTGTATGTGTGAGAGGTCTTTGTGCCATTGGTTCATATGGGTTTGCCCTTTCCTCAATCAAAGCATGACATTTAAATAGTATACATACTGTGTGAACAGTCTATGCCCATCTTGACCAGGCCTTGTGTGGACTATAGACAAGGGAAAACCCCTATCCCATATAGTTTGCTACTCTTAACTATGGATGGTAGCAGAGGTTATTTAGCTTGTAGCTGTTGTGCTCAATTGCACTTGCGTTGGCACTGTATCGGTATGGCCAGAAGACTGAGGCACAAAATGAGACTTTTGCCATGCTTTATCAAACCTTGTAGAGTTTGAGTGATGGATTGACTGGCAATGTAGAATTGCCTAGCTGCTGTTTATAGGCATGATATGGCCCTACTTTGTAACCTTCCCCAGTAAATTAACACTTATGACTGCAATAAATCTCACTGAATTAGGAGAGGTGCCTACCAGAATATGGCTTGTGACCATTTGACATTGTGCTGCCTCACTCAGAGTGATAGAGTAAAATACTGCCTCTCCATTCGAACTTTAAGAGTGGGGCCAACTACAATGTGATGATTCTGTCTTAAACCGACTGTGACTTTGTAAAGCACTTGGCTGAGGGTTAAGATCCTGCCTCCCTTCCCTGTAATGACACTTCTAAAAGTATTGCAGTATGACATCGTGTCCCCATCTCACAAAAACAAGAGTGGCTGCGCCAGCCGCCACTTGTGCCTCTTGAGAGTAGACCTGATGTTGCTCCTGACTGCTGAATGCCATACGGGGAAGGAGATATATAACAAGGAGCTGGGAGGTGGATGGAGGGAGGAGTGTGCTACCCCGGCTCTGTCCTTCCACGACACTCCTCGACGCCAATGCATCTGCGACACTGACTGCGCAATCTGATGCAGCTGCTACCACAGCACTGTCCTCTCTCTGCCTTTGTGTGAGGACAGTCGGTATGAGTGCTCGTCAGAGAGGAGCCGTATGGCCCTGCTACAAGATATGCTTTACTCAGCATATTTGTCCAGTTTATGCATTTTGTTTTCAACACTTTTGAATGTCATTGTGTTTTAATGACTTTGGGAATTGCGTCCTGTTTAGTGTTGTTCAGTGGCTAACGTACTGCATAGGTCATTGTCTCACGTCATCTATCTCGTATCTATCCAAATGCTTTTGGAATAGATCAAAAGTACCTCAGCTAAAATGTGCTGTCATATTGTTAATGTGGACTCATAACTGAAACAATGCATCTGTTAATTATTTTCATGTGTCTCTCCAGCAAATGTCTTTGTTAAATGACCATGATACTAGCAAAAGGACTTTTGTTAATTGAAGGTGCAGCCATTGTTTAGTTTGCAAATGTACACAAAAACTAGCATACTGTAGATTGTTCAGTGAGCCAGCCAGCTAAGCAACTCACATTTCACATGAAATTAATGGTGCTTTATCCACAGCTGTGCAACCATAGCAGTGATACATTATTGTAAAAGTGACTTCACACAACAGTAACTAACGATGTATATCGAGTTTTTATGGTTTTGTAAGTAGCAGTCCTGGAGAAAGCAATGCATCTCACAAATTAGGATCTATTTTAACGCGGATGCTTTCTAATCTGAAGATCTGAAGATTGGTTCCATGTCCTACAAGTCAGGTCGGTCGAGGCTCTGTGTGTTGCGTATTAATGACGCTACCCGTTATAAGACAATGAGCCCTAGGTATAATTATTTCTTTGGGTTGTTTGATTTGGTTGCTTGATGACAATGTTGGAAACCTGAAGGTCAAAAAAACATTGTCAAAATCAGACCGGAAGCAGGAATATAATGTAGATATTGCGATATGAGGAAAAAAAGAAAAGAAAAAGAAAGCTTTGTCTTTTTATCTTGAAATGCTTTGCTCTGACATTTTCTGTCTGAATGTTGTAGCTGTAAGCTTGCTGAAAGCCAAGCTCTCCCTCACGGAATATTGTGGTACTTCAGCATTGGCACTCTCCTTAATAAGTGCTCTTACCAAGACGATGGACAGACAGAGATAGACGAGACTTAGATAAAACACTTCCAGGGTGAAACCATTTCACCTTTTTATAGGTGTAGGCTTAGGCCAGGCCTACACCCTGAAGTACTCAACTCAGATTACACCTCAGGGTTTTCTATTCTAATTAGGTCTAAGCCTAGGGCAAAGCCCTCTTTACATCCTGGTCGTTCACAGCATTAAAACAAATCAAGTGTTTCTGTCCATTTTGGTGATGATCTTTAAAGTACCATGCCACTGCTTAAGTGTTTATTAAAGAGCAGAACTGTGCTTATTGCTCACCCTTCTTTATCTCACTTTTTACCATATCTCTCTTTCATGGTAGAAAGTGTTTGTGTGCACATGTATGTGAGAGAGTGCTTTGTTTGTGTGTTTGATCGTTTGCTTGCATGTTTGACTGGCGTGAGTGTTTATTTGTTTGTTTGTTTGTGCGTGTGTGTGTGTATGTTTGATTCCAGCTCCTGCATGCGCATGTATGTGAACAGGCTGCTAGTATTTAACAGCACTGGGTGGGTTGTCTCCAGAGCACTGATGAAGATAATTACTGTAGAGTGAGTGTCTCAGGAGAGATCAGCCTGCCTGCCATCCGCCACTTACTGCTCTCTCCTGGGGCTGGCCTGCAGCACACACAGCTTATTCCTCCACAACTGTACTGTACCAACACTGCCACAGCCCTACGCCACTCAACACTTATCATCTAGCTAAGACTTTACTATGACTTAGTTATGACTTTACCATAGCTTGTGTGCGATTTAACAACCATAGCTTGCACAGTTTGTGTGTGCAGCTGGCATGGTGAATATTGTAACTTTAACATGTTGTCTGGTAAAGCCACAACGGTGTTTTGTCTCTGTTGTGACAAACAAACGTAAATCATAGGCCTTTCTATCTATCATCTCTCTATGTGGACACAGTATTAAACTCAGACAAGACAGGCAAACAGACCAGTTAGACCAATCTTTGGGCTATTTGTGACAACGTCGAGGTAACAACGTGTCTTAAGCCCTTTCTCTGTACATAGAGAGCCGTATTTGGGTCTCTGTGTGCCAAGTTGTAAAGTGCTCTGGGTTGTCTCTGCTCCTCTATTGTTTGGCCCAAGGTAACTGGCAGCGCCTGGAGGGACACCGCCAGCCCCAGTTCCCCATTCAGCAGCTGTTATTTTTAGCAGCTCTTCTATCTCCTTTCATTTTTCCCCTCCCTTTCTTCCCTCCTCCTCCTCCTCCTCCTCGGTGACAGAGAAGTTGTCTCCGATGGGTCTGAAGTGTGTTTGCTCACTCCCTCTCCAACAGCACTACGGTTGCTTTATATTTGCGATGGTGTTTTGGGGATTTGGCATGAATTTGTTTTTCATAAAGAATGTCTTCTACTCTCTTTCTCCCAGCAGACGGTGGCAGTGCTTGTCGGGTCAGATTAATGTCTAGCTCCTCTGGTTGTTTTGCACCATGCTGTTAATGATCTATTCACTGTCGGCGCACTGGACCCACAGTCCCCATTTTAGCACTCATAAGTAGCTCATAGCAGCAAGAGATCTTGGGTTATGTTTAGGCCTCAGACTCAGTACCACTTCTCATTTGATATTGTGGTCAGTGACTGTTAGTCTTTGTAGGAGGAAGGTTGTGAGGTTAGTGACTGTAGTCTAGGCCTTACCTATACTGTATGTTCTTGCTGATCTTTTTCAGCACGTTTTTTTCTTAACACGAACACAAGCTTTTGCAATCTCTGAGATTCAACATAGATACACTTTACGCACACACACACACACACACACACACACACACACACACACAGAGAGCTCTGACTGCAGACGGTTCCAATAATATGCAGAGCGGGGGGAACTTGTTTCTGTTCTCCTGGCGGACCTGTAGGACATGATCAACTGAAGTGAAGTGGACATGAGAGAGAGAGAGACAATGTACTGTGGCACAGTTCAACAAGCCAGATACTTACCCAACACACAACATACTCTTTCACCCCTAACACATTAGGCCTACCACAACGCGTTGCACCAACCCATAGGGCTGAATCCTGGTTCGTTGCTGTGTATCTTAAAAAGATCCCAGACATGTCCCACGGAAGGGTCTGCTCAGCTCTGTTGGCGTGTCTACGGCTGTGAATAGCTTAAGCGTGAATAAATGCAGCCAGTGCACAAACTAGGACAGCAGAAGCCTTTTTTTTTTTTAATAGAGCCAGAGTGTAAGAGAGAAGCAATTCATTTGAAATACTGTTGTTTTCATATCTTGTGCCATGCCATTGAACACCGTTAGATTCGACTGAGACTGAGACATTGTGAATGTTGTCTAGTGTACTAGTACCGTAGATACTATGGTCTTATTATCTTGCACTTGGACGCCCTCTGACTGTCCCTGTGAAGCGCTGTACACATAGAAGGCTATGTGAAAACAGTAAACAGTTCCTGCAAATCCAATGGCGCTGACCCACAGATGCCCATCATTATGCAGTAATGCATGTAGAGGGCCCATCAGGACACACGTGTTGTACTGTACGCTATGAAAGCAGACCATTTCGCTCTAATGAAGTCTCCAGTTGCTTACAGACTGACTGCATCTGAAGGGGTTTGGGAAAGAGAATGCATTCTAAGTAGTAGACTACACCATCATGGAAAAGGCCTATGTTTTAACATGAAAGTTTGGATTGATCTCACACTCCACTCTGTGTTGACCTTAGAGGGCTAGGGAGGGTGTCTCTTTTCTAGGACTGAAAATAAATGTAATAGAGGCCCAGTTTGTGAACATGTTGGGAGTTAATAAGTTATCGGTGATGATCTTTCTGTCATGCTGCCTGTAGGCCTAAAAATCGTTGTCTTTCTTCGTAGATGGGGGGGGGGGGGATCCTCACATCTGGCCCTCTGAGGTTAAACTTGGTCGGACTTTGGTGGTGAGGTGATGGAGAAGCACTCTGATCCCTCTTTCCCTCCTTTTTCCTGTTCTCATCTCCTCATGAATGATGGAGAGGAACTGTTTGAGAGGCACAGCGTGGCCTTGTCAGTTTTCTCGCACCGCTAAGTCAGATGGCAGCACCCCAACACACACGCACACACACACACACACACACACACACACACACACTTCCTTATGCACCAGCCCCCTGTCATTTTCACCCCACATCCTCTCAACCTGCCTTGAATCAAGATACATTTTTGAAAAGGCCTTCTAAAATGTGTCTTGTTTGATCAGCTATTCCAGACTTTGTTGCACTAGAGTAAGCCTTCATAATTCATCAGTGGAGGACTCATAGTGGATTTGGGGATGGGATTACGCCTGTCGGAGTCACACACACAAAGCTCTTAAGCAGGGATGTTAAAAGAAAGAAGAAATTATGTCTAATTTGCACAAATAACCTTAGGTCCAAGTCCTTAAATGCTGCTGTATGCTGGTTTTTTATCCACGGGCATAGACTCTCTGTTATGAGTCCTGCAATGCATAAATCTGACAGTCTCTGCGTAGAGACGTATTCAGAGTAACCTGGTCCTTGGCCAAGAAAATCTAATTGTCTCCAATGTCACAATTAACAAACGTAACAGCCATGGAGATGGGAACAGCAATAATCGTTTTATTTTTCGTAGCCTAACTGCTCTAATTTTTCTTTCAGTTTCAATCTGTTTTTTTTTAATTTTTAAATTTTATTATTTATTAGAACTGTGATAGACTACACACATCTACTTGTCTTCTTCACAAGTGATGCTGTAGCTAAGTAGAAAACAAACAATAAAGCCTTCTATTTACTTAGCATTATCACTCTCCTTTACCTTAATGACTTTGTTTTCCTTAACAATGTCAGTTGGCACCGTGGTGAATGCACACGCTGAGGGTAATGGGCCCACCTGACAACACTGAGGGAAGCTAACCTTAACACCGGTATCTCACATTAAAACCCAATGTCTTTTTAATAGTGGCAACAGCTGGAGCTGACAGCCCCTCTGTCTGCTGAGTGAGCAAACGGCTTTAAAGCGGCCTAGGCCTGTCTGCCTCTCTCATTACTAAGAACAGGGATAGAGAGGAGGAGGAGGGGGAGGAGAGGTAGTGGAGAGGAAGAGGAGAGAAGGAGGAGGAGAGGAAGTGGTGGAGAAGAAAGAGGGAGGAGGACGAGATGGGAGGAGGACAGTACTCAGTGAAGGTGGGAGATATGGAGGGGAAGGGAGGAGAAGAAGGTAAGGAGAGAAAGCAGGAGAGGGACACTGAAAAATCATTGTACTTGAGTTGAGATGGTGAACCCACTCCTCAAGTTAAAATATCCCACCCGCACCATCGAATTGCTGGCTTTTCAGTGACGTAGCTGGTTTATTGGTATTTTTAGAGTGCAAGTATATTTTGACTTAACATCTGTTTTACCATGATCATGTAATCTATACCTGCTCTCAGGTATGATCATTCCTGTAGCGGAGACTCAGTCACACCATTGGCATCTCAACTCGATTATTTGCCATGTTGATAATTCCTGAACATAACTAGATGTGCAAACAGTGGCTGGTGCAGTGCTGCTAAGCCATTTATGTGTGAATAATGTTCAAAATCTCTTGGGAAAAGTGAATAGAAATCTCCTACCCTACATAAAAATGTTAAAATATGCAGCTGCTTAGTGTTTAATACTCCTTTGGTGCTTTCTCTTTCAGGAGTATAGAAAACAGTTTTCACTGGCCTTCATGTAGTCTGCGTCTTGTTCTCTCCAGCTGTGTTCCTTGATTCCTGAATTCCCTTGGACTTTGTTGACTCTCGTCTGGTCATAATGTCACCTATTCTCTCTCTCTCTCACTCCCCCCGCAGTGTGCACAGGTAAGCTGTAGAAGATGGCTGAACCTGCAGGAATACCAGAGCAAGAAGCTGATGCAGGAGAGCGGGGTGACCGTCCAACGCTTCTACGTGGCCGACACAGCCTCCGAGGCCCTGGAGGCCGCCAAGAGACTCAGTGAGTGGACACACTGTCTCCACACTAACAACTCAAGTGTCTTTTTATAAACAAACAGCAAGTTTAAAGAAATTGCCCTCATGAAATCATTGTTTATGATGTTAAAAAAAAAAAGATATGTTCTGATGTAAAATTTTATTCAAGCAGATCCTAGGATTTCTAGACTGTGGGTTGTTTGAACAGCTTCCTAGCACGGTCGTGCCATTGTAACAGCTTGTATTGTGATACCCAGCCTGCTTGCAGACATGCAAACGCCTGTGGTTAATTCTGGCTGAAGTGTTATCAGATTTAATTGCGTGTTGTTTATGCAGTTTGTTTGGGAGTGGGGCCCATGTTTCTTGCGGTTAGCAAAGTCCTGGCTCGGTTTTTCGTCACCCCAGATACATTTCTACATGCGCACACACACACACACACACACACACACCCCTCCCCCTTGCCCTTATATTTAATTCAGTGATCTCTGTTTGACAGCCATCTAGTAGAGACACTGTTGTTGTTGGCCAGTGAAATGTTAGGCCTGGGCACTGCCCAGGGCATGTTGTTCTGGGTAGTATGTGATGCACGGTGCTGGTAGTGGTGGTGGTGGTGGTGTAATATCTCTCTGTGACAGTCCCAGTTGTGCACTCTTTCACTTAGGGCTGAGAGAAAGGCACTTATGTGTACTGTATGTGGACGCAGCCCAGGCCAGACACCTCCTCCTCTGCTCACTTCCTTTGGCTTCTGTAATTTCTGCGTCTCCACTCACACAACGGGCTCTGGTGCTGTCCTATAGTGTCCCTGTTTACAGCTCTGAAAAGCTCAGTGTGTGTGTGTGTGTGTGTGGTCCTCAGACTGTATTTGTGTCCAATAACTGCTGTTGGCTCACTATTAACGCGACTAAGCAGCTACCAATGCCTCATTTGTTCAGTTACACACTGTGTGTGTGTGTGTGTGTGTGTGTGTGTGTGTGTATGTGTGTGGCGTGCTCCTGGGCCATGTTAGGTTGTGCATGAACATGATGAGAGGGAGAGAGAGGGGGTAGTAGCTTTCTATTTAGTTATTTTTGTTGGAATATGCACTGAGATGCCCCGCTGCTCCCTGTAGGGAAGAGGGGAAAGAGCCACTGGCTCAGACTTCTGCCCAGGACCGGGAGCTCTGTGTCTGGGCCCCCTCCACTGGGGTACAGCAGCTCCACAGGGGGGGCTAGAGGTGACCAAGCGAGACTCAAATGGATTTCTGTGTGACGGTGATATACCACTGTGAGCACGAGCCCCCCCCCCCCCCCCCCCCCCCCCACACACACACCCCACACACATACACCCTAACACCCTCTTCCCCTCTGCTGGGCTCACTTAAGCATGAAGCAGTGGAGCTGACAATTGGAGCTGGGCTCTCTGTAGATGTACTCTCATGTACAGTACTGCACTCTCTCCAAAGTGGATGGTGATTGATTGGACCAATAACACTTAGGAGAAATAACTTGATAACTTGCAGGAGTTTTCCTTCTCTGTATAAAATCAGTGGTAGAGGATCACTGATGCCGTGCCGTAATGATTCAGGAAAGGATTGTGTAGGGTGTCACACAAACACAGATGGATAAGACAGAACTAGCCGATCATTAAGTTGACCTAAGCTACTCATTGTCCTCCATACAGGGAGTGCTGAGTCATCTAAATGTGTGAGTTAGTCTGTCTCTGTGCCTGCGGGCCACACTCTGTGACAGACTCAGACTCCCTCCGTCCTGCCTCCTAATGATCCAGCAGCACCTGTCCCAAAACCAGGTCTGTGTGCAGGCAGGGGCCCTGTACATTTTAAAAAGCCCCCCCCACAGTGAAGTAATCTAACTGTCACAGAGGCAGGTATAATTTGTCCCTCATCGGTCATCTGTGTGTGTGTGTGTGTGTGTGTGTGTCTGTGTGTGTGTGTGTCTGTGTGTGTGTGTGTCTGTGTGTGTGTGTGCGTGTGTGTGTGTGTGTGCGTGTGTGTGTGTGTGTGTGTTACACTACATTGGCACTAGTCTTGTGTAGCCATACCTCCATATCGCATTGTTCTCACGTCTCTTTTGGAGGTCAGAATTTTAGGTTAGCCGATCTGGCTTGGATTGAAGCGGAGCGATGGGAGAATTTCATTGGATGTTGCGTTTCGAGAACCCTTCCCCACACATGCCCGTAGATGATTGTTGTTTGTTGGCTAGTTTCTGACTATTTTGCAGAGAGTTGTTGCTAGATGCTAGCTTGCTAACATTGAAGAAAATGGAAGAAAACCTGAAGGAAAAACTGAATTATGTTTGCCAATCTAGTCGATAAAGGCATTAGGTTAGGTATTTGATTGGTTTGACGTGTGGCGAGGCGTCACTCATTTTCCACCCCTTTGTAGCTACGTTTCAAAAGGGTTTCCTCCCCGTTGTAGCTACATACTGCAACGTTTTTCACCAGGCTTTTCGCCTCTTCTCAGCGAGGTTACCATGGCACTAGCGGGTGGCCATAAGGTATGCTGGATTCCTACCCTGATTGAGAAATGAAGTGAGAACGTTTCCAGCTTATGTTAAATGTCTCGATAAATCAGCTGAGAGACTTTTTTGACACCTCTCCTAGCAATGTAGCACTTCACAATGTTGAAATCATCCCCTTTTGAACACATACAGTACACATCATGTATATGGATTTCAAAGAGGTTGTATGTTTTGGCATTTCCCATCTGAATAGCCTAAACATCTTCTTGATAATGATATACATTATACAGTGTCACTCAATAGAAGGCTGTGTTGCATTTTCCTCAACCAGGATGTTATCAAACAAACTGGATATTTATCCAGCTTTTGAATATAGGCTGTCTGGTATCTTGCCACTTTGAGATATGAGAGTTGCTCACCTAATGAATATAGATTTTGTTTCCCTCCCCCACCCATCAAACACACACACACACACACACACACACGCACACACACCTGTCACACTAACCAATGAGGGTGTGATTATTTGGTCCACTTTGTATATCACCACCCTGTTGACAGATGCATCTGCTGAGTAAATCTTGATGGATTTTCACTCTGAATTCTCCATTATGTCGGACCCCCTCATCCTTTCCTGTGTGTGCGATAGCCCTCACGTGTGCCAGGCTGCACCTCCCTTGAGCAGTGAACCAGAAATTGAAAAACATTTGGTTGGATTTCTATCTTCTTCACATGAGACCAACATGTTTTGTTTTTTACAAGCAAACACTGCATACCTATACATTCTCTCACGCCAAATGACATGTTTCACCTTGTTTCCAATTCAATTCATTGAAATGTGCAACGTAAGATATTCTTTTCATGTTTGCCTAAGTGCGCCTCACATCATACCTTGAATCCAGTATGTCTTTTTTCTTGGAAAACCTGAATGAAAGGATATAATGTTTGCATATAATATGGTTACGTCTACCTATTATGGTCTTATCACAATGTCTACATAGGTTGAGGCAGCTTGTAGGATTCTAGGGGCTTTGTATTCTCAGATTAGTTCTGAATACAATGATCTATCTGCAGTTTGGTTTTTTTTCTGCGTTTTTACATCCTGCCTCCTGAAGTCAACCCTCCAGGTGTTATCTCTCTCTCTCTCTCTCTCTTACCTTCTCTCTCGTTCTCTCTCTCACGCTCTCTCTCTCCCCTCTCCCCATTTCTCTCTCATATTCTTGCCTGACAGTGACTCTCCCATTATTTAATTTATCTTTCCTGCCCCCATCCCCTTCCCTCTCTCCCCTCACCCTTCTGTTCCCTCTCTGTCTTTCCACTTATTCAGAATAGACAGACAGGTAGAATGACAATTAACATAGTCAGGAGTGTATTAATTCATTTCACAGAGCAGCTATGAATATTCAGTGTAAATATTCCAGGTTTTTATGCATGGCAGTCAAATCTCACGTGTGCTTATTAGAGGAATAGTACGTTTGATATGTCTGTGTGCAGCATAATATTGAGATGCCCTGACATAAGACGACTCTTTGATGAGGCAGGGATATGTGTACTTCCACACTCATCAACTGATCTGACAAGCAGTTTTGATTACTTTATGTTATGCTGCCTTCAGATGACATGTTGTTTTTGTTCAGAAATCCTTGTCTGTATAAAAGTTGACTATTCCAAAGGCTATGTAGTTGAGGTGAGCATCAAAGCATTGTCCTTGTACAATCGTATGATTCGTTCCTAATTGGCCTGACTCTTAATAATTCTTAACCACATTTTTAAGGCCCTGTTTTGGCTGTTGGCATTTCTAAAAAACCTCATGCCTCAGATGATGTATGAAACACACACGCACACGCACGCGCACACGCACACACACACACACACACACTATCATGTCTGCTGCAGAATCAGTTATAGCTCACCACTCTCACAGCCTACAACACATAAATTGAGTGAGAACTCAACCAGAAACCTCTGGTCTCCTGAAAAACAGTAGGCCCCCGGACGTCTCCTTGGCAGAGCAGCATTTACACCTCTGCCTTTCGTTTCCCACTTGAGGGCTTTTGTTTGATAGCTTATCTCCATTGTGGAGAAATGTCAAGTGTCTCGCTGGCATGTAGATGTGATGTTGTAGGTCAGCCGGTTGGTCTCACTTGTTTTCTCTGGTTTAGATAAAAGACATTTGAGGATCTGATATATTATGGTGTATGTGTGTGCCCCCTAGGATTCCAACTGTGTTTATGCCAGTGTTGGTGTGTGTACTGCATGCAAGTGAATATTCTGTTTATTCCCTGTTTGTGTGTTTGTATACCACCCACCCACCACCTCATATAAAGCTACAGCTGCAACCAGCTTCAATAGGAAAACACACTTTGGCATCTGGATCACCAATAGAACAACGTGAGGGAAAGGCAAAAACAAAAACCCCAGTGCAAATACGAAAATGGGAGACTTTATGACTCACAAAGGAGCGTAATTACTGCCTCTGATTTGTTTATTCTGTGGTAAATCGGAATGCCTCTCAAATGATTGTGTAAATACATTGAGGACTACGAAGCGCGTTTCGGGGAGCTCACAAATCAAAATGTAATTTTGGACTCATGACGGCTTGGTGGTATTGATATGTGCGTGCAGCACATTACCGTTATTCACGCTTTAGGCCCTGCTGCCTTTGTTGCCAATGCGGCTCCAGCAACACTTGTTCAGGCAGAAGGTATGGCGCCATTATTTGGGTAATGTTAAATTGCATGTTTTATTAGGGCTATTCCATGCTCCATTGAGCAGTAAATTTGTTAGAAGAAATACAATGTGTTTTTTTTTTTTACTCTCTCTCTCTCTCCACATTGCATTCATTCCAGTTTTTAAGTTCCTGCGTCTGGATTGCCTTCTACTATTTCTCTAGTCTCTGTTTGGTAACGATGCTTTCCCGTCATTGACGAGTAGTGAATTGGAATGATTCCTGCACTCTAGCAATGTTAAAACACAAACAAGAGAGCAGTACAATTAAAACCCAACTCTCAAGTTTTAGCAGTCGTAGTTTAGCAGCGTTCAAAATTCACATTTGTTTTACAGTATGGTCTCTCAGTAGTGTAATGATGTTTGAATATTTAAGTGACACTGTTTTGTATGAGGAATTTGGTGTGAGACTCAAGCTGGAGCAGTCCACCCATGTTGGCCAGCTTTGCTCAGACAGACACCACCAATGCCTCTTCTCACACTTCCCTCCCTCCTTCCTCACTCGGCCTCCACTTGCCGCCCAAACTGGCCTTGCGCACTTCAACACTTCAAGCGCCGTTAAGCCCACTTTCATCTTCCCCTCCAGAAAACAAGCCAAAGTCTCTTTTCTGAAAAGCGCTGACAGCGGCAGTGAACAGTGAGTGCTGTTTGGAGTGTGTTGGCTCACACTGGACCACTCCTCTGTCTTTGTCAGAAGAGGGGGGGGGGTGGCCTCATGTATCAGTGTGCGGCTCAGCTGGACCAAAATGGCCGCTCTTGTACCAAGTCTCGTCGAGAGGAGAGGAGAGAGGGGCCCTAAGAGCTGCGAGGACGGCAGGAATCAAATGCTTCCTAGATGTTTATGATAACATATGTTCTCTGCATTGCCTCTGATAGTATACTGAATATGACACGTTAAGTAGTCTCTCCTGCTTTATTAACAGTGGCTTGATCTGATCAGATTTCTCTCCGACTGTTTGCAGTGGGAAATGTGCTTGGCCATGAAAGGGAGCCAGGTGATACGACTGTATACTATATCCAGCTTTACTATGCTAGATCTACTGTGTGATCTACGTAGGAGTCCCTCTAGTCTGCACCATGTAGATCACCCATGGTTATCACAGAGGAGTTGTATAACATAACCACACCATGTTGTCCCCTAAACTTCTGTCAGCTTCTCTTTCTGTCTAAAGTCTAAAGAAACTTCTGAGAAGTTGTGCTGCATTGAGAGAGATGGTGAGGGAGAGAGAGGGTGGAAGGAAGCAGGATTTGGAGTGAGAGGGAGATTTTGATTGACAAGGACATAGTTGTTGACAGCTAGTGGAGTACTCTCTAGAGGGCAGATTGAGGAGGCAGCAGTAGTTTGGGTCACAGGCAGCCATGCACCCAATCCTCTGACTGGCATAGACTCAATCAGGGCTTTCCTTGCAGTGGTGTGTGTGTGAGTGTGCTGTACTGCTAGATATAAATGTGCATTTAGTTCAGGTCTGAGATTAACTGAGTTTATTGCTCTCATACAGCATAAAAAATAGGTTGTAACAGTATGTTTTCAGCTGGGCAACCATTGTTGCCAAGCAATATACATGTTTAAAATGGTGTTCTATTAGAGATTCAACTTGTATATTTGTCTGAATAGCCCAATATAAAATAGTTCTCTGTATTTCGTAGTTCACCTTTTTATAGTATTCCCTCAGTGAGAACCATGCCGTTGTTCTTTGGTTCGAATAGACTATTATGCTAATGTTTATCAGGTAACTGGGTGCATTTACATAGCTATTAACTGTTAATGTCAAGTCAACACAGCAGTGCTCTTTCCAAAAGAGTTTGTCCACACATCTCCCCTGCTCTCTCTCTCTCTCTAGCAAGCAGCCACTCTGTGCCACAGGAAAACATCAGTGTCCTCATTTGCCACTTGATCAGACAGGAGGGGAATAAACGAGGGCAGCAAGTTAGTGTGGCGAGCGGCAGGTATCTCCGCCACACCGCCCTTTTCCCAGCATGCCTCCGGCTGATGGACAGAATGGCTTTAGTCCCTCCTGAGAACCGGCCTGTCAGGCAGAAAGACGGATGGTGTGCGGAGTTCTCCTGGCACCGTTACCTGCCAAGAAGACACGCTCCCGGGGAGAGCGGACACAGGAGAGGAGCGAGGAGGGGCTCGTTTAAGCACAAGGTCGTTAACGCAGACAAGACGGACAGGCACAGACATGAGCTGAGACGGGTACGCGTCTAGTACACACAGTTTCACTCACATGCACAGCCACACAGACGCATCAAAGTGATGCTTTAGTCCTCTGCTAAAAACTTGGTTGACATAACATTGTAGCTGGCAGAGGTCTCACAAGAGAGGGAAGAAGAAATGCAGCTGAAATTGTCTCAACAGCTGTAAATAGGCTTTCGAGGGTACAGTCGGCTGTATTTGACAGCACAGATTTCTGTAAGCAGCTTATAGTATTTCCACCTCCTCATTACACTGCTTAACCCATTCATTTTGTTGAACCATATTTGGTATTATTTCAGTCCTCGGATTGTATTAGGAGGAGGATGGTGTAATACTAGAAATAATAGTTATTGTTATGATGCTATTCTGAGATGGAAGACGCTCAGAGCCTTTACTATGACAAGCTCTCACACATACTCATCTCAGGATCAGGGGGGTTAAAGTCATATGAATCACTCTTGAGTTACTGGAAGGTACCCCAGCCGCCATTAGCTGTAAGAAGGTCTTAACCCAAGTCATCTATATGTGTTTTATATGACTCCTACAGTATGTAACACAGTATTGCCCACTAGTTCATCCCATCAGCCTTGCATGTACAGGCATTTGGTCTAATTGGATGTCATGTAGTGCGAATGGGAAATAAGTCATAGTTCAGTATTTGTTCTGGTGATGAGAATGGTAATGGCTAGGCTCTGATGTTTATAACAACAGGTCAACTGTATTGTATTTTATGAGATCCATTTGTTATATGTCACTCACTCACAAAGGCCAGAGTAGGTTTGGTTGGCTAAAAACTGATGTAAGTATTCAAACTGTGGGCCAGATTTGCTCAGTGTAACACTCTCTTTACCATGTCATGACTAAGACTAGTTTTGATGACCACTGGGACATTATCTGTACATCTCCCTCTTGGGTAAATAAGCTCCTGGAAATGTGTAGAAGGGTTTAAAACTCTCTGTCGTAGTGGTGCTACGGCCAGCTCTGGCTGCTATCATTAGTGTGGTGGTGGTTGGTATTTTGTCTGGAGCCAGGTGGAGCAGTCTAACGAGGAGCCAGCTCAGCTCAGCTGTCATGTGGGCAGTGACAGGAGGATGTGACATGGGTGGCACCGGGGGTCTGGGCCACTTGCTGATCAACCCCCACAGAGCTGCACACTGACAGTAACGGCATCATTAGGACCCAGCCAGAGAGATGGTGTCCGTGTGGCCCAGTTGAGGGCACACCACAGGCCAGAGTAAAGACATATAACATGATGGAGAGAGAGTATAACAGTCTAGTAGAACAAAAAGGTCAAATGTTATGTGTGCAATAGTGGTTTTAAGTGTGTGTGTGTGTGTGTGTTACTCTCAACTTTCTCTTACATGGAGATTTTCCTGAGTGAATGTGTTATCTAAGATTTCACTTCTCAACTTTGTAAGAGCGTCTTATGAACCATGCAGAGCTGGATAATAGATATGGCCTTGGCTGTATTCAGGGCACTATGATCGGTCATTATCTTTAGATTGTGAAAAGTAACTGGCAAACAATCTGTTTTTTTCCCCTGAACAACCTCTTGAATGGAGAGTGTGTCTAGGATTTTGCCAAAGGACCAGAGGAGAAGCAACCCCCAAGCCTGGCAGAATTAGAACCTGTTCACCATATTTCTTACATTTTAAGGGCTTTTTGATTGGGTAAAGGACCGTGCAACAGAACCACTCTGGAAAGGACATTTGGCTAATGTACCAAATTGCCCTGGGGTTCCATTCATTTGACACCGGGAGGTTGTGAGGTCATCATCTCTCTCCAGTGCCCTGTGGAGACGGTGCTGTAGCGTGAGGTGAATGGTGGGCCAGGGCTCGTTAAATAGACTACTGTACAGTACTCTCAGCATGAGACTGAGCAACAAACAAACAACCCAAGGAGAGAGTAGCCTTATTCATGTTATTTTAAGGGTCAATGCAAGATCAAGTCATGTTTATTAGGTAGGCTATGTCACAAACGGAAAGCACAGATCACAGTTTCTCTCCTGCTTATAATTGAGGTTACTTTTAAAAAAAGGATATATGATGAGCTAACCCTTCAAGCTCTGTTGTGTACAGTACTTAGTTACAATGCTTAGCTCCATTACTTATCACTGTGCTATACCAGTAACCAGACATTCTCATTTCCCTCATAGTTCTCAACATTCCTCTACGATTCGTGCAGCAGGCTACGTTTTTAACACAGATGCTTGGGTTGAACAGGTCTTTTTACTTTCTGCCACTGTTTGTGTTTGTAGCATTTATCTAAAGGAGCCACACAGACTCCCTTCCCTGTGTGTGTGTGTGTGTGTGCGTGTGCGTGTGCGCGTGCGCGTGTGCGTGTGTGTTTTCGTTTTCTGTCTCCCTAGAGTTTGATTAGCCTTCCACATTTACCCGCCACATTACTTGCATTACGACACGGCACACACATTGGGGATCCGGGCCTGATCTCTCCCTTCTGTGCCGTGCATAGTCAGACAGCAGGCTCATCTCATCTCATCTCATCTCATGCTCCCTCCCTGGATTGACTCGTAGCCTGCATCTGTCCCATTCCACTGTCCCCCCAAGTGCAGAGCCTTTACGGCTTCATTAAATATCAGACAAACGCCTTCACTAAGCCCAGAGCTACATCCTTCCAGACCACTGAGAGAAGAGGGGGGAGCGGAGTGTTTGAAACACAAAGAGAGGGAGAGAGACGGCGAGGCAGAAGTAACAGCCTGGATGTCGACTGCTGTCATCGGTAAATAAGCTCCGAGTTCATTTGCGTTCATTACTGGGAAATGAGGACGCCCGGGGACGGCCGTGTTACTCAGGTTGCATCTAATGCAATTGGAGATGTAGTAACATGTTAATCTCCTCTTCCCTGTCCCCAAGAAAGAACTAAATGGAGAGGAAAAGAAATCTCCCTCTTGACAGTTCACCATGGCCTGAAATGGTTACAGATGGAACGTCGACACACCTCTTTGTTCCTGTCGTAAACCCAACACATTCCCCACTCTGAGGGTCCATTGGGGCCAAGACAGACTTCCAATTGATCTTATCTGAGTCCTCATCACAAGAGCATCAGAAGGTGCAGATGACCAACACCACCCCCACACCCTATGGAAGGTGTGAAAGAAGGAACATTCAGAGAAGACACACAAAGGGGATTTGTGCACATGATTGGCTCTGATCATTTCTTAAACACATTAGAAATGTCAACGTATTACCTGTGAATGTATTTGGAATAGTGTGTGTACTCCTTGCAATTCACTTATCTTTAACTTAAATGTGCTATTACAAATCTTGTAACGTTGCTTTATATTGTAATCACTTATTGTTTGCTATCATTCTCTCCTACAATATGAAACAAAGACTAAAATAATTGCAGACGTGCATATGCCTATGAGAACATTTTAGGAATGATATCTGGACTATCTGCATTTCACTGCAGCCAATCCTGAAGGAGAGGTGAGATTTCCTATCACCCATTCACAATTGCGGCTGGGACCAGCCCGCATTTCAAACACGCCCATTCTCCTGCTGGCAGGAGAAAGGCATAAAAGAGCTTTGACTCAACTAAATCAGGAGCTTTTCTGTGGTCTTTGGCTTTTTGGTTCTTTTGGAGCTTTTGAAGAAGCTCTGCCTTTACTCTGTTCGAATGATCCCCCTCAAAGGGGGTCCTGAGATTATCCCTTCTTGCATGAGTGACCAGCTTGCTCTCGGCCAAGGAGAGGTCCAACCATGGTACTGTCAGCACAACGAACTCTACCACTGAAAACATCCAGGAGGATGTGTTGGAATCAAGCCTTGGAATCTGATCAATTCCGTAAATATTGACAATGAATTTCCCTTACAATTATGATTGAAGTCACCTTTATTAATCTTTGCAAATTGCTTGTGTGTTTCTTAGCATAGTAATAAAATTCAATCTTTATAAAGAAGTGTTGTTTGTCTTGCTTTGAGAAATGTTTGCCCTATGAACAATTAAAGAACATACTAAAATATTTGATGGACATCAAATACCCTTCAGATTATTAATATGAGGCTGACTGTTGAAGTAATTATTCTGTAAAAGAACAAATCCAGAGTTTAACTTAAGAATCTCTGCTCAAAATGTTTAGTGGTGCCCACTAAGAATTACATTATTAATTTGAAATAGTAGCCAAATTAATAATTCCAAGTAATTAATTATTATGCATACCTATATCAACCCTCTCCCATCCTTGCTCTCTCTCTCATGCTCTCGCTCTCTCTCTCTCTCTCTCTCTCTCATGCTCTCTCTCTCTCATGCTCTCTCTCTCTCATTAGTGACCAACCTTGCCTGTGTGATGGGGCTGTTTCATGTCTGATGCATCACTGGTCAATGGCTGCTCAGCCCTCTCCAGCTATCATGTTCACTGTGATCTTTGAGGGCATCATTACTCTACCATGTATTTAAAGGAACACAGACATCTTTATCCTTGGTGGTGGCAGCTTGTGAGAATCTATAATGACACACTTTTTTTAACAAGCTACAGCAAAGGTCGGGTGTGTTATGTGTGTATAATCAAGACCAATTTTCCAGCCGAGCGATTTTATTAGATGACCGTCCGTTCGTTAAGAGGCTTATCTCTCCTCCCTCCTCTTCTGTGTGCTTTATATGCACTATATAAGGACATCAGGTATTTAAGGCTATTATTTACTTATTATTTAATTATTTACTTTAAATCTAAGTATTAGGCCAAGAGCTTAGGTATGTAAGCATTGTTGTAATAGCAGGGTAAATAATACTGTCCTTTGACATGCTCTGTTGTCTGGTGAATAAGCTCTTCTTCTTACAGGTGTGTCTGGGTATAATGGGCTCCATATTTCCCTTCATAATTCCCTTTCTCCCTTTTCTTCCCATTCTCTCTCCAGCCAGCCACACTGTAAATGTCCTATCCGAATGTTCATCCCTCGGTCCTCTCCTCTCCTCTCCTCTCCTCTCGATGATGGCTCCATGTGGGCCCTCTCACCTCTCCACACCTTGTACCAGACCTCTTCTCAATGCACGCAGTAAACAGCCTCTCCATTGGCCCCGGTGTCTTCTCCTTCTTCCCACCTTCTTTAACAAAAGTCATTTCCTCTGCTGCGTCCCTCTCCACTGCACATGCCCGCAGGACACTCTTATTTCATCTCGCTTTGAACTCAATTTTAATTTTGCGCGGTGGCAGTTTTTTTTTTTTATTAACATATTTATTAATTTATGAGTCCTCACAGCCCCTTGCATACACTCACCTTTATTCTCTCACTCTCTCTCTCTCCCCCACTCTTTCTCTCTCTCCCACTCTCTCTCCCCCCCAGACCTCACTAATGCTGTATTGGTTTAATCCGTGCCACGTTGTCGGAGCCTATTTTCTATGGGTCCTCTTTCCTATAGCTGTAGCAGGCAAAGCATTTAGCCTTTGTCTCCAGCCTCCTGGCTAGACACTCATCTGCTGGCGGAGACTCACTAGTGAAGGAGGCTCTAGTCTGCTCCTCTCTGGTCCAAGGTCGCCACGCCTTTCCAGGCCTGTTCAGGAGAAGGGCACCCCTGCTCTCCATCTCCCGTCCCTGTTAGCGAATGGTTGAACTCCCAGCCAGGATAATGATAGCTGAACGACCGTATTCCATCAAGTGCTCTTGATGCTCCATTTGAATACAGGGAAATTGTGTTCAGGAAGTCGAATAAAAAGCCTCGTCCTCAAGTGCTCAATCTCTCCTGGTGGGTGGGGATGAGGCGTTGAAGGTGAGAGGGAGGGCAGGAGGGGATGTGAGGTATTTGCATATGTGCAGCAGGGTTGTATGAAACATTTAGTTGTTTACTAACTATAATAGTGACATAGTAGTCAGAGTAGTAGTAGTAGGTTTTCTGGCCATTGACAGCCATATGGTACCAACACACAAGTGGATAAAGTGTGGATTAGATCAGACGTTCTAAGATCATGGAGTCTTTTGGATTGGCGTCTCTTGGGAGAATCCTCTACTTCTCTTTGGGGGAGTTGGTTATGTCATGTACTGTAATGAGCTGTGCTGGTGGTTAATAACATCCGTGTGGACGATTATAGAACTCTGGACTACCCTTCCTTCCCCTGCAGTCCCTAATCCCATCACATTGCTCTCCTCTCAGCCCTCCCTTTCCCAGTGCCCTTCTCCTCTAGCTCCCATTCCACCAGAGGGACATAGTAGCTAATGGGGACCCAGGGCGATGGGTGAGATGACATTTTACTCACAGACACGGGAGAGTGGAATGGGCCAATGCGATGATGTGATGTACTGATTGGAGACTCTCCTCTCTCAGCCCACCACTCTATCCTTCTGACAGTCCTTTTCTCTTTCTCTCTCTCTCTCTCTCTCTCTCTCTCTCTCTCTCTCTCTCTCTCTCAGATGCCAAGGAGATAGTCCTGAAGGCCCAGATTCTGGCCGGTGGCCGGGGAAAGGGCGTGTTCGACAGCGGCCTTAAAGGTGGAGTGCACTTAACTAAGGAGTGAGTACCCGCATGCCCACTCTCACTAGGCTGTAATCTGGGAAATGGACTCTTGAGAGAATGTCTCCGCTTTCTCCTCTACAACAGCTGTTTTAAAGAGTACTGCTGTATAGCTGTCTCAAGATCCTCCCTACAGACAAAGGATCTGCCTCCTCATACGCTGGGACCTAAAAAGCTAGCATAGCTTTTTATTTGTTTTTGCAAGGTCTGTTTACTGACATTTGGCCCCAATTAAACTTTCAAAACAGATGAATTGAATGTTAGCAAATGCACAGTACACCCCTCACTGATTTTCACTGTGTCAGATTATTGTATTCCGCACTGCTGTTATATTGTTTTGCAAGCACATCCATTGTTGAATATGCTTAGATGCTTAAAGTTTCCGCCATTGATAATTTACTGTACTGTAAATCCCTCCCACATTTCATCAAACCCATATCTACCTTGCCCAGCACAGAGATGTTCTTTGTCCAAATGTAGCAGCAGTGATTAGGTACGAACTTGATTTATGACAATCGGCCATGACATGCATCATAGTCACCCTACTTCAGTGTATGGGATATTGCTGGGAACTTTTCTCAAAGTGAGACGTGTGAAGTTCATCCTCCCTAGACAGTGACACGTGCACAGAGTTCACCCTCCTCCCATCTATCAAAGGATGAGCCTAACCTGAGGCTTTATTTGTATCCTGGTAGAAACCAGAGCGGGGCCAGAGGAGGAAGGAGACACACACACACACACACACACACACACACACACTAACACACCCGCTTTAAACAGCATGGAATGAACAGAGCTTTATTTAAAGAGAAGCATAGACATATTGAAGCAGTGCTTTGTCAGAATATGTTACAATCACGCCAGAAATCTGCTGAACCATGTCCTCATTGAAATGAAAAACTATTCTCGTGAGCTGAAAATAATTACTCTGTCTCTCTGTACTCTGTCTCATAGTTTGCTACATTTATAGATATTTGTCCTCAATTTATTTCTTGGTCTAGTCTCTCTAATGTCAAACATGTTTTAATGGAACACGTGTGATTGAGCCAATACCCTCTCTCCTTACAGCCCCTCAGTGGTGGGCGAGCTGGCCAATAAGATGCTGGGGTTCAACCTGACCACCAAGCAGACGCCAAAGGAGGGAGTGAAAGTAAAAACGGTAAGTCATCGCTGGAGGTAAAGAACATTCTGTTTTTCTCATTTCAGGGTAATTTCAACACGGTAATGCAATGCCATGAAATTAATGACTGCACAGGCATTGGGGGCAATAATACATGAGACTATATTGTTTACTTTCCTAGTTCTGGGGAGTAGGTGTCTGGGTTCCATAGTGAAGCCAGTGTTGTTTGTTCTGTGTTTGTGCTATTGGGGGTCATGATTCTTTATGGCAATAAATAATACATGCAAGTCAAGGCCTCTGTGAGACCAGAGTGTTGGTAAAAACAACCATTTCAGTGTGTCACTAACAAGCAGGAGTATTATTTTCCTCACTTACATACCGCAGCACCCCCCAAAAACACACACTCGCAGGTAATGAAGCCTTCCTGGCCTGTAGCTTGTGTTTTCTCTCTCTCGCTCTCTCTCTTTCTTTCTTTCTTTCTCTCCCTCCCTCCTCCCTCTCTCCTTCTTACTGAAATATCGCCTAGAGCTCCCCATTAACGCGTGCTTTCATTCCTGCCAGCCAGGCACGTACTTCGCTCAGCTCCTGCCCCTGCCGCAAAGTTTAGCAGAAGAATCAAATGAGTGTCACATTTGCCATTTTTATAGAAAGCGCTCGCGGGGAAGGCAGTTCACAGCCGCAAGATCAGGACTGAGTCATTCAGGGAGAAGATGATAATATACACAGAAGAAGACAAAGAAAAAATAACAACACATACAGAAGTACATTTGCTCAGCTAATGGAAATGTCAACATATTGAAACATTGCTGTATTACCTATCAAGAGCAGACATCTTCTGCCACATGATTGACACAACAACAACATTTATCATGTCTCAACTAAATTCATGGGAGTAAACAATCTTTCACACCAAAATGTTTTAACAATATATATACACTCACTGAGCACTTTATTGGGAACACTATATGAATACTGGGTAGGGCCTCCCTTCCACAAGATGTTGGAAACATTCCTTTGAGATTCTCATCCATGATGACATGATTGTATCACGCAATTCTTGCAAATTTTTCCAGTGCACTTTCAAGCTGTGAATCTCTCGTTCTACCACATCCCAAAGCTGTTCTATTGGATTCAGATCCAGTGACTGGGAAGGCCACTGAGGAACACTGAACTCATTGTCACGTTCATGAAACCAGTTTGAGACGACTTTTGCTTTGTGACATGGTGCATTATCATTCTGGAAGTAGTCATTAGAAGATGGGTAAATTGTGGCCATGAAGAGATGCACATGGTCAGCAACAGTACTCAAATAGGCTGTGGCATTCAAGGTTCAAGATTGATTGGTATTAACGGGCCCAAAGTGTGCCAAGAAAACATTCCCCACACCATTACACCACCTCCACCAGCTTGGACTGTTGACACAAGGCAGGTTGGGTCCATGGATTCATGCTGTTGGCGCCAAATTCTGACCCTACCGTCTGTGTGCCTCAGCAGAAATTCTTCAGACCACGCTACATTTTTCCAGTCTTCAACTGTCCAGATTTGGTGAGCCTATGCCCACTGCAGCCTCAGCTTTCTGTTCTTGGCTGACAGAAGTGGAACCCGACGTGACCTTCTGCTGTTGTAGCCCATCCGCCTACCTAAAGGTTCGACGCATTGTGCATTCTGAGATGCATTTCTGCTCACCACAATTGTACAGAGTGGTTATCTGAGTTACTGTAGGCTTCCTGTCAGCTTGAACCAGTCTGGCCATTCTCTGCTGACATCTCATCAACAAGGCGTTTCCGCCCGCAGAACTGCAGCTCACTGGATGTTTTGCCTTTTTATTGTACCATTCTGAGTAAACTCTACAGACTGTTGTGCATGAAAATCCCAGGAGATCAGCAGTTTTAGAAATACTCAAACCAGCCTGTCTGGCACCAACAATCATGCCACGGTTAAAATCACTGAGAACAAATTTTTTCCCCATTCTGATGGTTGATGTGAACGTTACCTGAACCTGTTGGCCCGTATCTGCAGGATTGTATGCATTGCGCTGCTGCCACACGATTGGCTGATTAGATAATTGCATGAATGAGAAGGTGTACAGGTGTTCCTAATAAAGTGATGGGTGAGTGTATATACCACATACCATCCCAGAGGGAATTGGGATATGCTGGCAGTGATCAGTCACCAAAACAGTAACACACACTCAACAAATTCCCACAACTGATAAACGTCCTCAAACACAGGAGGACATGATCCTACCTGGCAGTATAGAGCAGAGTACACCAACGCCAAGGCAGGGGATCAGAGTGATAAAGTCAGCCAGAGCAGTGGTGATTGAATAGGACCCAGGACTTAACAGGCTGTAATTGTGTTGTCAGGCTCTGTTCCCCTGAATGGGAACCACAGGCGAGCTGTCATCCTGCCATTGTACCTACATCCACAGCATGTAGAGCTGTTGACTTAGCCATACAGACACTCCACCCTTACATGGAGGGATAAATGAGGGATATTCATCCTCATCTATTGTTCATTTGGGTTGAAGTGGAACATGGGTGTTGTCCGTGTTCAACCAAAGACTGGCGTCCAGTTAGGCTGATATAATGGCTAACTCATCTCTCTACCTCTGTCTTCCTGTCAATCTCTTGCCCCCCCCCCCCCCCCCCCTCCCCCCAACCACACCAGCTCCCAATGCTTTGCTTCATGCCCATTTGCCCATTGTAGCCTAGATATAGATTCCAATTGTTCTCTGGGTTGGGATGGAACTGCCTTCCCTGTCTGTTGTGAAACTGCAACAGTAGGTACCAGGTAGTAGACCGAACCTTTCTGCTACTCCAAACTGCCCCTAGGTGATGGTGGCCGAGGCCCTGGACATCACCAGAGAGACTTACTTTGCCATCCTGATGGACCGCTCCTGTAATGGGCCTGTCATGGTTGGCAGCCCTCAGGGAGGTGTTGACATAGAGGAGGTGGCCGCCAGCACCCCAGAACTCATCTTTAAGGTACATTTTGATTTAGATTTATTACAATAGTATGCATGTAGCAACATTCTCAGTAATCTACAGTAGGAGCCATAGCATGATAGCAAGTATAGCATGTTCCAGTGGTTCTGTATTGCTATCCCAGTAGCGTAAACTCAGGTGACTGCAGATGCTTCTCAGTTATTCTCTGTAGATAGATAATACTCTATTGCATAGCATTTCTCACCAGGGAAGACAGATTAAACAACATCATCTCATTCAAATGAGTACAGATGGTAGTGCAGCACCCCATTGACTTCAGTTAATACCCAGTTACTATTGCCATTAAACACATGTTGTCCTGTAGTGTAGTACATGCATGTCTTACCAGTGACTACAGACCATAAGTATCGCTGTTCCTGTATGTGGAGAAGGTGCCACCTCTCTCTCTCTCGCTGTTGAGTGGCACAGGGAAGTCCTTGATCCCTCTTACCCATGATGAGGAATAGTGAGAGAGGTAGAGAGAGAGAGAGAACCTCTCTCTGTGTGAGAGTCATTTCTACAAGGGCCCAGTAATTATAAAGCCATCGTTCCAGAGTTCTCCTTTTCCTCACGTCTGGCAGGTTGCCACCATTTAATTGCGGTGTTCGTGATTTAATGTGAACATCCACTTTGTGTCAAATTACCGTCCAGTGCCGGAGTCTCCCATTCTCTCTCTCTCGCTCTCTCTGTTCTATCTCTGTCTCTCCCTCTCTCTCTCTCTCTCATTCTTTCTCTCTCTCTCTCTCTCTCTTCTCTCTTTCCACAGGAAGTTATAGATATTTTCGAGGGGGTACGAGACGACCAGGCGCTCCGCATGGCAACTAATTTGGGTTTCAAAGGACCTCTGGAGAGACAGGTAATGGCCCCGGCGGAGGCTTCAGAGCCGCAGTGTAGAGCCTCAGAACAGAGCAGCGACACAGCAAAGAACCCCAGAGCACACAACACAACACAGCTGATAAGAGTGGATAGGACAGTGCCTTGCTTCTATATACTGTTTAGAGGGTTTATACAGAATCACATACAACACAGATATACCGTACTACTATAGTGCAGACATGGCCAAGAGGGTTAAGATCATCATGGTACAATGTTATATCGTGTAGTGCAGTACTGTATGTGTTTTAGCCACCATGACATTGACATTGACCTCAAATAATTATATTACTTTTAGTACATACAAAACATTTTTTTAATTAGTGTTGTTTTTTTTCTATACCCATTTCTTGCTCCCAAACCAGGTCAGTGAGGGAAAGAAAAAGAACAGAAATTTTTTCCAAATGTGTATTCCTATCTGTGAGCAGAGTGGCATAACAAATCGGATTCGTTCAGAAATGTAAAAAGTGTAAATCAACTTTTCAAATTAATCAGTTTTAGAGAAATTATTATTATTGTTATTATTATTATTAGACATATATTAATGCAGGGTGTCCCACTAAGAACAAGGTCTCCTTTTCAAGAGAACTGCTTAATAAATCAACAGCAATTTACACAATATTATTAATTAAAACAAGTACAGTACAATCCTCAGGTGACAGATCCTTTAACATGGTCTTAAATTGACCAATGGAGAGTTGAAATAGACCAAGATAATCTAATTTGAGTATGCTTTGAAGGTTGTTCCAAGTATTCTGGGCGCAGAAACTAAAAGCTGATTTACCTAGTTCAGACAAAACGCATGGACTTTTGACGGTTAGCCAGGCTTGGGACCTGGTTTGGTACTCTGGAGAGCGTGTCTGCCATAAAAGCAATGTGAGGTAAAATGGGAGTTTTTAAAAGAACTGCTTTATATCCAAATAAAAACCAATGATAAGCCCTTCTTGAAGTCAAAGACTCCCAACCCACAGACTGATATAAAAGACAATGGAGAGGAACTGCAGAGCAGAGAGATAAACTGAGCCAAACAGTTTGAGAACTGAGGCTGCCGTGTGCATGTAGATTGTGTCACCATAATGGAGGACAGGAAGGAGCGTCACCTGGACAATCTTCCTATTATCAAAGGTGTAGCAGGACCTATTTCTGTACAACAAAACAAGTTTAACTCTCAAGCTCTTGGTCAGTTTTTCAATATGTGTTCTAAAACACAGTTTATCATCTATCCAAATGCCCAGATACTTATAATGTGGGACATGTTAAATTTGGGCTCCTTTCAAGGTGCAAATATGCAGATCATTGTAATCAATATTACGGGATCTACAGAGAAAACATTCCTCCGTTCTCATTCAGCACAAAACTAAATATGTTTTTCCATGAAACCTACCCCCGATGGCTGAGAGGTAGTGCGTCCCAGGGAAATACAAGCCTTTTTTTGTATTGAATGGATATTGATTTGAACAGCCTTGAGGAAATTAAAATGATTCGCTAAGTGTCTGGCTTGTCAGTTTGGTTCTGCCAACTTTGCGACTTTTAAAGAACATCAGTCACGAGTGTCTGTTCGATTCAGCGGTAATTACAGTGGTTCCGGGTACGGAACCTAGTTTAAATAACTTTGCGACTTTGAAGAGCCTTGAGAATGACAAAAAGCGTTGGCACGGTTGCGTGGAGAGAGAGCAGTGCTAACAATGTTTTCTGTCAGACTGCTTTCATTATCAACAGAGCAGCTCGGTTGCAGGGACAGACAGAGACATCCATTGAACTCCTCATTCTTTGAAATGGTGATTTTATTAAAATGACAGCTGCTGAAATAGGGATACTGCGGTTGTTAGTGTGTCTTACAATGTGTCTATTGTTCTACATTATCCTATGTTCACGCATTGTCCTCCACTATAATGTGTCGATTCAATGATACAGCACAAAAAGGCTATTCCATTGTAGCTGAATCATGTAAAGTGATATACATTGAATTAAGTAGGAGGTGAAGATAGTGTATTTATCACACTAAGAGCAAAAAGCTTGTTGAGTTACAGAATGAGCTATTGTGGGTTGTCTGCCTGAGGTTGTCATAACCCATACAAAATGTGGTAATTAAATGTTATTGTGCAGCACCTGCAGACACAATCTCTCACTGTTGAAAAGTGGTGTGTGTGTGCGTGTGTACGTGCGTACGGTGAAGGTGATTTGCCATGTTTTATTTAGTGTATGCGCTGGGCTTAGTGGCCTTGGCGGGCCTGCTGCTCAGAGGCGTATTGTTGGGTAATTACTGTCCTCTGTGGAACTCACAGGCAGCAGATCAGATTAAGAGGCTCTATGATCTGTTCCTGAAAGTCGACGCCACTCAAGTTGAAGTCAATCCTCTTGGAGAGACTCCCGAAGGAAAAGGTATGACTTTTTTTCCCCACTCTCTTTTTTATCTTTCTGTATCAGGGAGAATATCTGTCTGTCTGTGAGTGTGTCTGTGTGCTTGCTTGTGTGTGTAAGTGCTATATCATCCAACATATCTCTTTTACTTCAGGAGTGAGTGCACTCAATGATATAAGAACATATAGTAGCTTAGTATGTATTCCTTTAATGATGACCTTTTCTATTGCTAAATCAGAGAAGCCGTGGGCAGGACTGAGGGCATGTCTTTCCTTATTCATAGATTTAAGATGATAGACGAAAGACTCAGTCTATTTCAAATGTTACTGAGAAGTTATGAATATACCTTAATGTTATAAGTTACTGTACATACCAAGTAGACATTTAGGAATGGGTTAGAATCCGTCCAAAATGTGTTCTGTTACATTTGCAGTCTTGATTAAACCCAGTGGGTAATATCTACAAGGAGTACTCAAATAAAATTGAAACCCAAATAACATACAGGCATACAAGTCCATCCTTTATTCAGTTAATTTAGAACTACCATTGAATCTTCACTTCACTTTCTTTTATTTCTTCAAAACCATCAGAAATGGTCTTGTGAGAACAGTCAGCAATTGTGAGAACAGCAACAATCAGCTATTAGATGGCCTCCTAGATAAATAACATAAGTCTGAGGATGTCATGACAACTTTTGATGTATTATTTGGGTCTGATTCAGCATCAATTGACGAGAGGAACATTTTGCTGTCATTATAATCCCCTATTCTTTAGTTATATACTTATACTGAGAAGATGAGACATGACTATTGCAGAAGCTGTATTTTAGTCGACTACAGTAGTGTAACTGAAGTCAGATCAGGTTCTTCATTTTATACACATTTATACTATCAGGTTCTCCTTTTTATACACACTTACCAAGGGAAGAGAATCAGGAAGTCAGTTTGGCAGATTTATAATGGCACTCAGTAGGGTAATGAACATCACTAAATACATTTTGACTACTGTGCAGTTTTTCATTTGTCTTTCATTACACTGCAACTGAGCCCATTTTACCAGGGGGACTGTAAGACCAAATGGCTGCTTGACTCTGAAAATGAAAGTGATTTTAGAGTTGGTCACATACTGTATCTTGATGAGATGGCCACACAGCACTCCACTTAGCAGGAGTTGAAGTTGGTTTCCAATTTATTTTGATTCCCTCGTGTGTGTGTGTGTGTGTGTGTGTGTGTGTGTGTGTGTGTGTGTGTGTGTGTGTGTGTGTGTGTGTGTGTGTGTGTGTGTGTGTGTGTGTGTGTGTGTGTGTGTGTGTGTGTGTGTGTGTGTGTGTGTGTGTGTGTGTGTGTGTGTGTGTGTGTGTGTGAGTTGGGCCTTACACTCGGGAGCTCTGGCCAGGCCTCCATTTCACGGGGATGAGCCATTACATTTCCAGTGAATTTACAGCTGGTTCCTCAGAGATCCTGTGTGCCATTTGTCTTACAGGCAGTTATAGAGTATTGATAGATGAAGGCTCCAATATACCCTGTGTAAATGGTTGTGGTATATGATGGGTCTTATAAAGCACAAATCCATAGGTAGCACACCTTCATTGACCATCATTGCCCCTTAACCATTACATATCCTATTGGAAAAGTTACTGAGGATATAGGTTTATCTAACAAGGAGTACCCTATGTTGTAGTCATCTGTATAGTGTTCTTTCTAAAGGTGCACATACAGCTGATATAAATACCTTGCTTGTTATGCAGGTTGTGTTCTGCTTATAGTCTCTTTGAAATGCACCCACTTGTGAAATGTAATGGCAGTGTCCATTATGCATAACAGTTTCTTCCTGAGGGGCACTGCCAAATACATAATACAGAAACATAAACCAAATGCTGAAATAATTAAGACTAATAGGATGAGGCTACTCCCATCATAACATATTTTATTGAGGGTGTCAAATATATTGATTTCACTCTCTCTCTGCCTCTGTCCTTCGCTTCAGTTGTATGCTTTGATGCTAAGATCAACTTTGACGACAACGCAGAGTTCCGTCAGAAAGCCGTCTTTGCCATGGACGACATGACGGAGAGCGACCCCACCGAGACAGAGGCTGCCAAGTGGGACCTGAAATACATTGGACTGGATGGAAACATCGCTTGCTTTGGTGATTTAAGATGATACCCTTCTATTGCTGTATTTCAACATAACATAATATGTCCGCCATACAGTATGTAGCCCACCAAAACAAATGGAATTATTTCCTAATGAGATGACTGTGACACTGAGAAGTTAAAACTTCTTCTTGTCAAACTACTCTAAGGTTGACTGGCTCCTCTCTGGTCTAAATTACAACCAGCTTTCTAACAGCTCCAGAAGGAGCGCGCCGTAACCAATGCTTTCTAATTAGCCATAATCCGCCAGAAAAGTCTCCAGTGATCGCTGGATTGTTAGCATTCTCATTATAGCCCTCGCTCGTCATCAATCAAAGCTTTGCAGCGTAATACAAGGCAAACAGGGACTCTCTCCTGGCTGCCCGGTAGCCTCATAAACACACTGGAGGTTAGAGCACAGGTTAGAGCGACTCCATCCTCCTGCCCAGGCCCGCTTTTTAAAGAACAACAGCTTGGAGCAAACAGCTTCCTTAAAAGCTTTGTAACCCACCAACGTGACAGCTGTTACAGAGAATTTCCCTTTTATGCAGACTTCTGTCAGGGCGCTTGCCAGGACGCAGGCTCAGCACCGATAAACCAAATGAGGTAAGACGTTTGTAGAGGGAGGCGCGTTGGCCAGCGCAGTGAAACAACTGAATCACTTGGCTCCCTCATAGCGCAGCGGGGTAGGGACGCTCGTTGCTCTCTGCTGGGCCGATCGGTACAGTAATACGGCCCACGACTAGAATTACAGAAGCTCTTTTAATCAATGCTCCCTTTCTGAAGTCGAGAACGCAGTCGTAATCACATTTTCCTATGCCTCGCAACTTAGTGTTGAATTTCCTGATTAGAAGGTTTTGAACAGTTTAGGGCGGCTTACCTCTTAAAGCTTTAAATCCTCCAAGCTTTCAGTTTAGTTGTTCTCTGTTCTTTATTATATCATTTACTCATTGATTTCACGATGCACTTTTATATTTGCTTTTTTTCTGCTTTTAATTAACTTGACTACTTTTCATGTCAGTCTTTTCTCTCAAGGGTTTTTGTTTCAGTTCTCCGCTTCGTTTGGATCCTAATGGGGAAATCTAGCTTCATTACACTATGGACAAGAACAACCATTACTAGAGCTACAGTATCATTCCTTGTCATCTGTCTGCTAGGTTGGGCACAGTAACTCTATGCGAGAGAGGCTTTGCACTTAAGAAGGCCTCCCTCTGTTGGTGAAACCCTGCTGTTTCAATTAACTTTCTCTGTGATTCTATATCTGACCTTTCACCTTCCATCACAGTGAATGGGGCTGGTCTGGCCATGGCCACGTGTGACATCATCGACCTCCACGGAGGGAAGCCGGCCAACTTCCTTGACCTGGGAGGAGGGGTGAAGGAGAACCAGGTGTACCAGGCCTTTAAACTGCTTACTGCTGACCCCAAGGTAGGACAGCAGCTTTAACTTTTACTTGAACACATTACTATTATTATTACACTGAGTGTGGAAGGGAGTGGTGAGAAGTTTAACCATCTGATTGGGTAACAGTGGTAAAATGCTGGAGTTTTTTATTCCGCACCACTGGGTGGGAGTGCACTTCAGAGCAGTAGGTTACCTGGAGATGAAAAATGGATTTCCAGTGGTAAAAGTAGCTTGTGAAATGCCAAACTGTCAGATATGAAGTAAACACATGTCAAGAGCAATTCCCACTACCAGTTAAATTCCCAATATATTGTGTTTTCAACATGTCTGTTGTAGCAAAGCCTTTTTGTAATTCTCTTATGTTCTTTATTTTATTATTAACCATGAGTCCTGTCAAAGCTCCTTGTCTATATGGACCAACTCCACCTGCATGTTAAAGACCCAGCAATGCTCATTACACCAGTAGCTGTTTCACATGGACAATGGGAGACCTTGTGAGAGACCTTGTGATTATATGCTATCATTTTATTGACAGCGATGTGATGAATCACAGCTTCGCAGCCACAGTAAAACCAGCCTTTTAATGACTTGTCTCTGCTGTCACACTCTCTTGTGTCTTGTCCCAATGCGCACGCACACACACACACACACACACACACTCGTTACTTCCCTCCCTCAGTGAATTAAAAGCCTGAAACCCAAGAGGATGTGGCAGCTTGGGTCTTTTACGAGTGTGTGATTCTGTGTTCAGCTTGCCAAAAAACTCGACAGTAAACAATCAGAGGTTTGTAACGATGCCGCAGTGATGATTGTGTGTGACACTCATCACAGAGTTAATTCCCTGTTTGCTGTCACTTTCACGTCCATGCCTTTTTACTCCAGCAGGCTCCTCTAGAGTGGCTGTTTGTGTCTTTATGACGTATAAAGTGTAGAGAGTTTGATATTAATTCCCTCTGTCTTCTATTGAAAACATCAGTTAACTCACTTGTTTTTGATACATCCAAGACAGAGAGAGGTTTGGAGAAAGAGGGGCATATTAGAGGCATGATGTGGTAAATGTGCTCATAGTAGACGTCGATGATTCTGTGTTATACTAGTATTACAATATGTTTACACGTCATTTCAATTTTATAGCTCGACTTCAGTTTATTGCGGTTGTTTCAATAGTAGACAGTTTCATAGAGGGTAGACGGTGTCAGAGAGTTGTTTGGGGTTTTAATACGGTTCCTCTCCCTTGTTTTTGAGTCGTTGTGTGAAGGAGCCAGTGATGCACACCTACAAGTGATTAATTTCAAAAAGGTGCTTGTGCAACACACCAGCTGATGATATATTGTCCCACTCTAATATCCACTGTGTATTTATTATTTTTGGCCTCGCATGAATTCATCACGGTGTCCTTAAAAAAAATAAACTAAAAAGAGAGAGAGAAGAGAATAAAATAACAAGAGAAAAACACTGAAGGTGTTCCTCACTCCTCGGAGGCCCAGGCGATCTATTCAACCATTACCATGTCAAACGAGTTCATAATAGAGACGAATTTACAGGGAAACTGTGCCAGTTCTTTAAAAGACTGCATTAGCCTACACTCCCCCAATTATTCCTGCATGGGGAAGTAGTTTTCTCTTTTTTACTCTGGCAGAAATTCAAAAGGCTTTGCCCAGATCTGGGGAGTGACGTGAATGCGGGACAGGTATATGTCCCTCCTCCAGCAGTGCACCGTAGAGGAGAGACAGAGGAGCCCTCCCTAACAGGGAAGAACAGAGACTGGATTGACATTAAACCTCTATGTACTGCCATTAGCATTTCATAGAAGGATCTGGAGAGACTCCTCAGATCTGTGGAGGGAATGTTAATTATTAGATTCTTGGCGTGATAAAAATCCCTCATTTGCATTCTTTCTTTTTTGCATCATTTCTTCTTTTCAGAAATTCCCCCCAAACTTTTTAAGCAGGCATATTTCATGTGTCTCAGTTTCTGTTTAGGCCCAATATGTGTGTGTGTGGGGGGAATATGTTCTAGACACAGAGAGAGGCTTGTGTGTGGTGATCAATAGTGGTCAATGGATACACAATGTGTGCTGATTGTAGAAATGGGTCTGATGAACTAAGACTGACCTCAGGTGCATGGATGTTCTGAGGAGTGTATGATGACGAATAATGACTATTCATGCTTACAATTTATTATGTTATATTTGTTTGGAATTGAAGATGCCAACTTGGCTTTACTTTTTCTTGGGAGGTTAATGTGTTTTTTAAGTAGAGTCAGGAGTGTTTAGTTTGTCATAATCAGAACACCTGCTAAAAAGGCCTTGTGCATGACGCATCATCTTATTTCAGCTGGTACATAACTGGTGTCTCCCAAGAAATCATATGATCAAATGTTTTTTGAAACAATGAAACACAAAATATCACCCTGCCACTACATTGTTATTTGATAATACAGAATTGCACTTGTTTAATGAATACCCAATAAATCAGGAAGAATTTTAGCAACCATTACAGTTATTTCACAGTGAATTCTAGGTAAATAACAAACATACAGCCTGTGAGGCTGGCTCCCTCTTTCATCAGGGAGATGGCTGCTGCATACATGGACTTATTCATCACTCTCTCTTTCTCTCTCTCTCTCTGTCTCTCTGCTTTGATCTCTTCAGCTCATTCTATTCAGACTGGAGGACACAGCCTCAGTGTACAGCTAGCAGAGACAGGGTCTTGGATTGGTTATGATTAAACTTCCCTTGTTTCTTTTAGTTGCTTTCCTTCTACCTGAGTATAATATTCATTAGGTAGATTGGAGAGATGAAAAAAGAAAGAAAGAGAAAAAGGAACATAGCATGAGAGAGAGAAAGATTAAGGTGAGGGGAACATGGCAGAAGAATGAAAGGAAAAATAAAGTATAAAACAAATGAAAGCAAACATTGGAAACATATAAGGCAATAGCTGCAGTGAGTGTTAGTCGCTGCTGAATGCTGTTCAGATTCTGTCCTCTGGCACCTTGACAGGAATATATATTTATTTTCCATGCTAAAATAAATAGCCCCACTTTCTCATAGAAACATACAGAAATGCTTACTTTGACAGAATAGTTGTGTTATAGTATAGTGTATAATAGTAGAGTTTTTCCCTCACATCACCTGTAGGCACTATAGGCAATGGCCAAATACCAACAGCCAAATAACCTATTTGCTTCCTTCTGCTCTGGCCTCAGAGGACATGGTGAATGGATATTTTTTCAGCAGTTAACAGCAATTTTGCTCTGAAGGCTGTATTTTCTAGATGGGAGTGAATTATGCTCCATCTACAATGGGCTACAGCGCCTGGATAATTGTCACCTGTGGGCATGTTCACCTGAATGACTCCTCTGTGGTGTGTTGTCTAAGGTGAAGCGTGAACGAGATGTAAAGGGAACAGACTTGGTTAGAGCTCTCTACTCCGCTTGCGACCAACTGAAAAAGAGGGGAGATTGGCACATTAGCATTTAGTTTACCTGCCCCCAGGCAAAGAGCAGGGGAGGTGTGTGTGTGTGTGTGTGTGTGTGTGTTGCATGGACGTCACACTGTTGATAGAACATGCTGAAGGTGTATTGGCTACTTTCTTTCCTCACCTTTGCCTCCCTCCCAGCCTATGCGTGTGTATCTGAGTTTGTTCATGTGTGATTCTGCTCTGGAGGTATGCACTCAATCAGAACATCCAGCTTCACCTGTGTCACCCCTCCAGCGCACATCTGTGTGTTTTTGTGTGTGTGTGTGTGTGCACGTGTGTGTGTGTAACTGTGTGTACTGTACCTCTCCTCTGTCCCTCCTGGCCTGTCTGTTTGCGTGCATGTGTGTTTTTCTCTCTTCACCTGTGTCTCCCTCTTGGCATGCAGCCAGACAAGAACCACCCCCCCCCCTCCCCCTCCCCCCCGAGGACAGTGTGTCCCATCTGCGCTGTAAAACACAGAGGGGTCCCGTTCCCTTCAAATTTCCCCACCAAATCGCCCCATTGCGGCTGAGTATTCATGAACGGTAGCATTGTCCACTTACGGTGGATATCCACACCACTGTGTGCCAGCACTCCTCCCTGCCTGTGCCTTTGATCTGTTAAATCCTGTTAAGGCCATGTGAGGGGCTCCCCTCTGCTTCACGCCTGCTAACTCTCTTAGGAGAAAGGCCAATACTCTCTGGTCCTATTTTGCATATGGAGATGTCTGGGCCCATAGCGAATGTCACAGCTCCTGCTTAGACATGGTCCGTGGCTGCAGGAGACAGGCTTCATTGTGGCCCCCTTAAGAGCCAAATGCTGGGACGTGATTGGTTGTGAGGGATGCATCATTCTGTCTTCCGCGCGTTGAAGGCTGGAGTTTCTAGAGGCTTGCTGGGAATGACCCCTAGTCATGTCCTTGAGGCTGCTTTCATCTAAAACCACCTCTGTCTCATGTGTGAAGGAAATCATTCACCCACACGCACGCGCACACACACACACACACACACACACACACTCCTGCCTGGCCCTCCAGAGACTCAACCAGCCTGTCATCATGGAGTCGCCTATGACGTCGGAGCCCTGTGTTTACCACGAGGGAAAGGATATCATCCCTCCGCCTGCAGCCGAGGGCCTCTGGGAGCAGCCAGTCCCCCGTCTCGTAAACACAAGCAATGAGAAGCCAGAGAAAGACCAGGAACAGGCTTCAACACCATAATGGAGTTCATTCCCTCTGCGCCGGCCGGGTATTAAGCCAGGTATTAAAGAGGGCGCGCTACAGTGGAGCCAGCACCTGAGTCCAGCGCGCCGGGACCAGTAAACCAGTAAAGAGTGCTATACTGGGGAGACATGAGGAGAGAACATTGTAATGGCAGGCAGGTTAGCCCTAGTCAGGGGCTAGGTAGTAATAGCTCTGTGGGTGTTACAGGCTACTTGGGTATTAGCCTATGTTGACTGTGTGAAGGATAGGTTGGAGTTTTGCTGCCCTGGTGGTTTGCAGGGGTTGTACACTGAATGCACTCATTTGAAATGAGACTGGAATTGTGTCGTGTTGGTAAATAAGGGAACGGCGACATTGGAGCAGCTACCACTGTCAAATCTGTGAGTGAGAACAGCTGGCATACTGTGGCAGAAAGCTATCGTCAAACATTTTAAATCACCTATAATCACTGAAATGAAAATATTTCGATTTAGCTGTATGGTTGTAATAGGGCCTCTTAAAAGCTCTCTATAACATAAATGCTAATGTGACACTTTTGAACTGGGAAACACTACAACAGCCCTAGTAATTGCTGATCTCGGACTAGAAGCGAAAATCATTGGTGATACAGCATGGACCTGAAGGTTTGCTAACAATGCATTACTTTCATACAGTCCATGATACCCTACTGTACACATCATTGGAACTGTTCCACCTCAGTGATGTCATATGCAGCAGCAATGTGGGCAGTGTCTACTGCACGACAGGCACTTTGTTCAGTGTGCACTGTGTCTATGGCAGTCCTTGACACGTGTAATTAAATGTAAATTGTGTGTGTGTCTTTGTGTGTCAAGGGTTGTCTGAGACTTCAAGGCTCTCATACTTTAAAAGCCTTTTAGACGTATGACAATGGAGCAGCAATTCAAAGGAGCACAGCTATGGTGCAGAGTAGGGAACTCTAACTGGATGCAGAATGTGAGCTTTTGAACATGCTGATTATCAAATGCTAGGCTGTCCCATTTTGTTGTTCTGTAAAACAAAAGAGCTCAGAAAACCATGGACTGTGTATCAATCCTCCATCGATACAGAGAGTTTGTTTTATGACAAAGTAGTTTAGTTCGAGAGTTCACTCTCTTATTTGTGTAATTGGTTGGAGTAGAGTAACCTAGAGTGTGCTGTTTCTGTGAGCTGACAAGCTTGAACTCCTGTGAATGAGCTATTGTTTGATTTTAGTTGTTCTAAAAAAGCACACAATGTTTTCTGGTTGCTTTTACATTCTGTTTTGCACAAACCCATGACAATACAGAGTTGAGATGCATATTTAACTGGTTATGAATGACAGACAGGTTTATAAAAGTATAAATGCTTGTTCTCTCAACGCGTTGTTTTCAGCAGCTGGGATGTATCCTTGAGGATGTTTGGAGAAGCATGTCTCAGATTTTCTTCCTACACAGTTACAAGACTCCATAACGATAGACCCTTATTGGAACACTTATAATGAGTTGCTTGAAGCCTTTTGGAGCATTTGACAGAATTACATTTTCTCTCATTTTGTGAATATAATAGGCATAGAAGTACATATTGTAGCAAACAATGTGAAAATATCCCCAAACCAGCATGTGACATACAGTACACTGCATATGGGACTTTGACGTTAGTATTTTGTCATCCTGTGTATTCAATTGTTATACACTTTAAAACATTTCTGTTCTGTTTGGCTATTGTACAATAGCAGATAATCAGGTTTGCAATATTCCTTGTTGGATGTTTGTAGTTGTGTAAATTAACCCATTGTGGCATTTAATGTGTAGGTTCTTCTTTTATTTGTCACTTTAATCTGTGTTCACATTCTGTGATCTCTCTAGCCCCCCGTCTGTTGAAAGGAATGCTGTTTCTTATCTAATTAAATCAAGTGAAACCTAAAGTAAATGCCACTTACTGTTGGTTTATGTTACATACTGTCTAGGTGCTCACACCAATGGATTAGGTTCCCTGGTGTGAAATTTGTTTTCACGATACCAGCGTATAGTACTGTAGACAGATTTGGTGGAGACAGTCATTTAGTCATCTGCTTTAGTCATCAGCACCAACTCCTGTGTGTCCTTGACACACACAGCCTAACACTAATACACTTATCTGCATGGAAATGTTATAGCCTTTTTAAATGGTGTCACAATTGCTTGTGTTCAGATGAATGTTAAAAACAAGAAGTTAGATGGCGATCAAATATCACTCCTCTCTAAATTGCGGCAGTAATCGATATGTGAATTGCCTGGAGAAACACTCAGAATAGCATTCAGCAGGCCTGCTCACCTTTCCTCTAGTCTGTTTTACCCATCTTATCACTTATGGTTTAAGAGGCTCAATCGACATCAGACCCAAAGCTTCACTCACTCACGCTCTTTTCCTCTCCTTTTTCTCCCTTGTTCTCTACTATTCTATTCTTTGTTTTTTACTATTCTATTCATTGTCTGTCTGTCTGTCTGTCTGTCATAAGTTGAAGGTTAATTTAAGGAAGTGTTGAATTCTCCCAGGATCCTCCATGGAGCTGTCTGATTGATCGCTGTCTGATTGATCTCTCCTTCAGGGAGCTAATGTCTCCCTGGCCTGGCCTACTACAAGATCGCTGTAGGACATGGTGTCTGTCTAAAGACCCATGTCATTTCCAAAGGCAGTCAACAGAAGGTGCTATTACATATTTAATGGCCATCTAGGTATTAGTATGGATTGTTAATACATTTGCCATGTCTTAACATATTGACATTTCACCCCATGTGATTTCAACTGTGCTCTTACCCCTTCTCCTCCTGCTCCTTCTGTGGGTCAGTCTGATTGAACAGTCTCCCCGTCTCCCATTCCTCATCTGAGAGAAATCAATAGAGGATCTGGGATTGGAGCCTGGACTAATTGAGACCTTCTCTCACTCATATTGCTGCGCGGTGTCTCAGCGGCTTGTCCGTGATAGGCCGGGGGGGCAGCAGTAGAGGGACCAAATGTCATACTGTAAGGGCACACAAGGCCTGTGATTGAGTGACCTACTGGAAGTCAAGCAGTGGACCTTCTATAGGGAACTGGTCTGAACACTTCATTGTGTTCTCATGTTCTACACAGCAGCTCTTCACATTTCCTCCCAGCTAATGGTGGTACAGGCTGACAACAGGTTGATCTCTCATTGACGGGGTTCTGTTCGTCATCTTCGTCCTATTCCTTTTGAAATGACTTCCACTCCTACTTATTACTATCATGGTATGACAACAGCCACCTCCCTGTCTTTCTATGTGGCTGTGATTCCTCATGGTTCTGTATGACAGTAACACATGGTAATGCCCCCCCCGCATTACTACTGTGGCCCTGGTTGTGACGTGGCGCTGTGTGTCCAAACTACCGGCCTTCGCCACGCAGCTCAATTTAACGGATGATGATTCCTTCCGTCCTGACGAACGTCAAATATCTCCATCTTATCTCTCCATCTCCTTGTCCGCGATGTGAGCGAGTGTCGCCGGGGCGTGGCAGGTTGTGGAACATTGAGCTGATGGTGTGGCCATTGAACGGACGCCTCTCATTTCATGCCTCTTGACTCTGATGTACACACACTGTGGGCTCATCTGAGGCCACCCAAACACCCGAGAACGATGATGAGATCAGGCCTGCTTTATGAGCCATGGTACGCTACATGACAGCACAGTATACAACACAGCACACAGCACAGCTCAATACAGCCCGTCCTCCCATGTCCTCTATGGTGTGTGGATGCAGAGCTGTATGTGTATCTGTGGGTATAGATGCCAGCGTTGATGAGTCACATGTTAAAATAACTGTGAAAGATGATTTAAAGGAGCTTTTGAATATTCCACTAATCATTCGAGAAAACTTGATTGTCTAGCCACATAATAAGATGTGCCCTCCAATGCCTTGGGAAGTGTTTTTCCATGGAGATGAGAAGCCATCGGGGTATGCTACGTGCCATTAGCCACGATATGTCATCCTAAGACACACAATACACAGGAGATGAATGGAGACTCCAATAATTCAATAAGCGGGCATCCCTTTATTTGAGAGATGGGGAACATGGATGCTAATTTACCAGACACAGCCAAGGCTAAAGCAGGTGATTAGGTTGGGCGTGTGCGCGTGTCGTAACACATCTCATCTCTGGTAATGTGTGAATGACAGATTTATAAACAGTGCCCTGTGTACCTCTTGTTGTTGATGTTTGTGTCAGAGGGGCTGTAGATTCCACTCTCACATTAACCCTGTGACTTATGTCATTTGGATCCCCCAGCCCCTCTAGCCGTCTCTCCCAGCACAGCCCCTTGTTTTAGGCATGAGGTCAGAAAGGCACCACCAGCCCCCAGCACCCCCTATGGCCCCCCTGTACCCCATTGCAGACAGGACTCCACGCTATAATTAATGTGATGAGTTGTAGTGTGTGTGTGATGAGTGGACCTCCCACCGTAAAATAACATCAGAGACCACTGCTGAACCAAGGGATATCTGAAAATTGCAATTTTTAAAAGAAGATAAGCTTTCTAAGAACATTAGGAAATGATCACCAAGTCACAGACACTATTATTTGCTTCATACAGAAGAGATTGAAGCTATATTTGGGTTCTCTGATCCTCGTGCACCTCTGTCTCGTGTTACCTGTACCTCAGGCCTTCTCTCCGATCCTCTCCCCTGCTGGAGGTATTTGTTGCTGTGTATACTGAGTCACGCTGGCAGCAGTCCAGCGAGATTATTGTCACTGTAATTGGCTTTTCCAGTCCTGATTTGATACAAGGTTCTTGTCTGATCCGTACACCTCTTTACCGCGGTAATAGAACGACGATGAGGCTCACATGAAATGTTTGTCTCATCAGATTGCTTGATGGAATCTGCCGTCTCTCGCTGCTCTGGTCAGGGTCAGCGTAGAAGGCTGAGCAAGCGCTACTGAAATTACATTACATGTACTGTACTGTAGAAACTAAGTCACAGGGAGGATATAATGTCCCTATAGAGTGTGGAAGTGTACTACACTGGTACCCATAGTGCACAGTACAACCGTGTGCACAGTGACACTCCTTATCCAAACCATGAGCCTCACATGTATGATAACGAAAACCACCAGTTATTTGGTCAATTCATACCGGGAATTATCTTCCTGTGAGAACAGTTGTGGTTATCTTAGATTGTCTGAATGCAATAATGAACATTACTACTATTACAGCAGGATTACAATCGAACAGCACAATGCTATTGCTAATAATGATACAACCAGGCCATTGTAACCTAACTCCATGCTGACTGACACTACTACAGTGACCTAGTATCTAGTTTGTCCTCTAATGATCTGACACCCTGTTTGGGAGCTGACCTTTCTCTGTCTGTCTCTGGCTGCAGGTGTCCTATCCTCCATAGCCCTATGCTCATATCTCACAGAGCATCTGCTGTTGTCAGGGCAGCATGTAGATGCACAGGAGATGGCTAGGCTACGATCCACCATCTTGCACAATGCCTGTATTCTCTATTTAGAAAAACGCAGCACCGGAGCTTAAACTGGGCCAGAGGGCCACTGATTAAGAGAATGTTATGGTTGCTAACTCCTTCTGGCTGCCCTGCAGTGACCAGCTGATTTAGAGTTGAGTTGTTTGAACTAGATTTAAATCACCCGACAGTCCATAAGCGATTGGATATGCGATACACCCTTACACATAATTAACGTGTTAATCTTTTTTTTAAGGAGATTAGGTGATGTAGCTAGTGGCTTGGATTTATGTATCTCCGCATCCTCCTTCTCCACACCCACCCCCCCCCGACTGTATCAGTTTATAGAGCCTTTTCACATTTCCCCCATTTTTCAGACCTGCTGTCATGGCCCTGTCTACCAAGCTGTGAGAGAGAGAGAGAGAGGGAGGGAGAGAAAGAGAGTGTGAGGGAGAAAGTTCCATTTGAAGCCCCAGCATTGATTACACTGTCCATCAGCCGCCAGGACGACCTGCATCAGCCCACAGGATTGATGTTTGACAGAATAATTAGAAAACTGTCTCTGGTTGTAATCACTGGTGCTCATCTTTGGTGAAGAAGGCTTCCTTTCCATCCTCTGCAGAGGGGGTACGTGGTATAGGGAGAGAGACAGAGAGAGAGAGAGTTGATAGAGTGCTGGGACGGGAGTGTTTGTGTTTACTCTAGTGGAACTGGAAGGGCACAATCTGAGAGAATGGGGGAAGAGGGGACATCAATGTCTGTGACACATGCTACTGGCTCAGTGGTGGTAGGATCGGAAAGATGCTTACAGGGGACGGTGGGTAGGGGATGTAATAGGGGAGTGAATGACAACAGGAATGCAGGGTGGGGTATGTGTTATGGAATGGGACAGAGGGGGTGAAGCAAAGATCATCCTATATAACTAATGGCTTTGCCTCTTGGGGGGACTCGCGGGGGAGAAGGGGTGAAGTGAGGGGTAGCCATTACCCTGATGTCTCTAGTTCTGTAGTGTTGATGAGGTCTTCATTAAGCTGGCCCTCAGGGCTGTCCTCAGGGATCAAAGAGAAGGATGTGTCTGTGTCCACCCTACAGGCCCTTACCTGTCAGAGAACCAGGCATCAGATGAGGCCATTATTGACTGTCCCAGCCCACATCTCTCACTCACCTCTGGGCTTTTATTGGCTCCTCTGATCCCTCTAATACCTGAACAAACCCTTAATGGCTAGTTGATATACTGCAGAGTTCCACAGAGCTGCATCAAGGCCTGGGGATCTAAATGTCAGCCCAGTAGCAATCCCCCCCCCCCCCCCCCCCGAAAGACAGCACACGGGTGCTGAAGAAAAGATCCCCCTCATCTGTATGTTCAGGCTACCTTTTTGTCTCCTTTTGATGACACGTACAGTGCAGATGGAGACATGGGAAGACATGATACAAGGTCTTCCAATGCAACAGAGAAAGGAGGGGAGAAAAAGGGGGCACTAACACGTTCAATCAGTGTATGTATCCGTGTCTGGCTTTTTGGAAATTAAGTCTTGATTACACCCATCTGTTTAGCCCTGCTTTCTGGTTTTCTGGCTGTGTAGCGCCTGCTCCCCAGACCCCGCAGGACCGGGCGAACAGAGGGAAGGGAAGAGCGGAGAACGCAATATGTGTATTCTATCAATTTCTAAATTACTCATTTAGCCGGAGACGAGTCGTGGAGAAAAGTAGTCATTGCCTCTCAATAACCGCCTTGATTCAGTCATTCACAGGGATGAATAACAAATTAGCGCACTCTAAAAAAGGGGGTCTATATTTAGACAGGGGGGGCCTCCATATCAAAATAACCTCCCATCTATCAGGATTAAAGCTTTCAGAGGTTATTTCATCCAGGCTAAATTGCCTCTCAGGCTAATCACCCAGTTCCTCTCCTGACAGTTTTTCTCTGCTCTTTCATTGTTGCCTCAAAGAGGACAAAATGCACTCCCTCTGAGTTGCTTATTGGTCACTTTTGCCCTTTCAGGGCTCTTAAGGTATTTTCAGGATGGCAGTGCATTGTCTGGAAATACCAGTGTACTCAACCCTTCTTCCCAATCTGTCTATTTTACTTTTGCTCAGCTCCTGTGGGTGTCTTTGAGGCTTCAGTACACCCTGGTAAAATCACTCTATCAAGGATCAGGCAATAGTACACCCAATAGCTAGGTTTAGTTATTGTGTGTTTATTTAATTGGTGGTTGCGTTCCTTTGTAGCTCTGAAGAGCCCCTAGCTATGTTTACACGAGTCAGAGAGAGCAGCTCAATTGTGTTTCTGCATTCTGAATTAGATTTGTCTCTGAGGTGTGAATGATGTGAGTTATCTGTGTGGGTGGTGGTACACTCGGATAGGCTTCAGGTTAGAGTCATAATCTTTCCAGACTTTTCTTCTCTTTTTTTTTTTTTGTCCACATACTTAGTTTGCCATTTGTGGTCCATGGGTCCTGGCAGCTTTAAAGCAGAGTTTAAAACGCCCCGTTGTTTACCCATTAGCGAAATGCTCTCCACCAAAAGAAGAGCAGGCGCGTCTATGCAAACAGGGGTGACGAAAAAGAAGTGGGAGATGATTTGCCTTGCAAAACCACACAGCTGCCCTTTAGATGGCTCATTGGCTCCCAAGATCAGGTGCAATCTGAACTGGAATCATTTGGATAATTGACCTTCTGTATGAATACATTAGAATAAATTAATTTTGATTGGCCGTGTAGCATTATGAACAAAGTAGAAATGTTGGGTCTTTTACATTCAGCGGCGGTTTGTTGTGCTAGGTCTCCGAGGTGATTATGTATGCCATTCGCCGCTATTATGTATTCCTTCAATTTAATAAAGTAATTCTCGCTCGGAGCAGAGAAGAACAGAGCAGGGCTATGCCAGTTGAGTGCCACATACAGGTGTGCTGGCAGAGTTCTGCAATGATTGAAAGGAGAAATATCTGAGGATTGGGTCTTGTAATCACAGTTCGTTTGTGTGTGTGTGTGTGTGCGTGTGTGTGTGTGTGTGTGCGTGTGTGTGTGTGTGCGCGCGTGCGCGTGTGCGCATGTGCGTGTGTGTGTGTGCAAATGGTACTCACACCCCGCCTTCATATTTCTTTGAGAGGAGCTATGTCTGTGCGCCCCAGTCACCCTGCATATCTCTGTTGGTCCTGTCTCATCCCTCACTGATCGACAGCCATTAACCCTTGGTGAAGGGGTTGAGGAATATTTATGTCTGCCTGTCAGCGGTGACACGCGGCCCTTTCTGGATGAATAATATGCCTGCTCTACAGTGTCTGCTTTTGTCAAATCTAATGTACAGCACTGCAACAGCTCTGTGTGTGTGTTTGTGCATGTGCGCATGCGCGTGCGTGTGAGAACATGTACCAGAACCATGAGGTGAGCAACAGGAAATGAGTTGTACATCCCAGACTGACATCTGACAACATCCCCTGTCAGCAGCTGTGGAGTCTCACTCCCTCTCTCCCCCCTCCTTTTTCTAGTGCCTTACCTCTTCCTCCTGTCTGTCTACTGCCAGGCTATCTCTTTCATAGTCTTGTCTCTCTATCTCTCTATCATACACGCGTTGCTCACTCTGGTCCTCTCACCTGCCCCCCTGTGCTGTTTTTAAATGTGTTTATCCTCAATATTCTCTCCATCTCACTCATTCATCCTCTACATGATGGCTCACTCTAGCCCTCTACCATTCTCATTCTAGAATACTGACGTTCTGTAATTTCAAGTATTTATCTGTGTTTGATTGAGTTTGCCTGATGTAATGGAACCAAAGGAATGGTCCTAAAAGTGCAAACTCTGCCTATCTGACACTCTAGGCAGACTCAAGCAAATGCTAAGGGATTTAAAATGATTTCAAATACTATTTTGACCCAGGTTTGCTGTCCGTATATGACCTAAACTGTACTTTATAATGTATCAGTTGAACATTAAAAAGCCCCTCTCTGTGAGCTGATATCAGACCCACAAAAAAATGCATTGTCTCCAGTTATAAGCTTATTAACTAACCATGATGTCAGAGGCTAAATTGGACATTGAGTTTAGAGATGTTTTTTTGTTCTCCCCATCTGATTAAAAACCATGGGCGGCGAACACTCAGGGACATGAAAGAGTTCTGGGATGTTGCAGAGAGGCCGACGGTACTATCAGATATCCACCACCACCTCTGTGTTTTAATAGCCACTTCAAACCTCCACAACAAAGCCCACCCCAGCCAATACTAGTGCTAGCTCTACCACCATCTCCATGACAAAGGGAGAGGTGAAGTGCACTTCACACAGTCTGCTATAAAGTGCACTTCATAGCCTGTTCTAAAGTCAGTCCCAAAACTCTAGTTTAGTCGAGAGGCCTCCCTCAGAGGCCCCGTTGTCAGTGACATACACATGCAATTGCAGATACAAGGACACACACACACACACACACACGTTAGTGGGTGCTGGGCCTTATCATTGGCCTTATCAGGTAAGGAGGATATGGAGTATGAGAAGATGCAGTGTGGTGGGATGAGGTTGGCCTACTTATCAAAGCCAGGGTGTATGATGGGACTGTTGGGGTGAGATTCGGGTGTATTGGAGATATGAGATAGATAGATAGATAGATAGATATATGTGTGTATATGTTTATATATATGCACACTGTATGTACAGTTAGGTCCAGAAATATTTGGACAGTGACAGAATTTTCATAATTTTGGTTCTGTACACCACCACAATGGATTTGAAATGAACCAATCGAGATGCAATTGAAGGGCAGACTTTCAGCTTTAATTCAAGGGGTTGAACGAAAAAATCTTATGAAATGTTTAGGAATTGCAACCATTTTTATACACAGACCCCATTTTTAGGGGCTCAAATGTAATTGGACAAATTAACATAATCATAAATGAAATGTTCATTTTTAATACTTTGTCGAGAATCCTTTGCAGGCAATGATGACCTGAAGTCTGGAATCCATGGCATATGTAACAGAAACCATTCAAAATAGTTGATTGTTGCTATGTATTACATTAAAACCCATTATGTCAACTGGTTGAATGCCATGGTTAATACTGAACTACACATTTATCTCCACTGGTACTTGCAGCAATGTGTTTGTATTTTCAAAGAGAAGTAACCTGAGTACAGTACATATTAGTTTAGCTGCAGGAAAGTACTTGAAGTATAATACTGTACTTGAGGAGAAATATTATCATGGTTTTGAACCGTTTTCATGTGTTCAATACCTGGGAAGTATTTTGTGGATGTAATATACTGTATGGAATCACTTGGGATTTTCTGGATTATGGGTTAATTTTCCCTTTAACATGTGCGTTTTCAAGTGAGTGTGTGCACGGCTGTGGGTGGCTGTTCAAACACCGGTGTTTAAGTACATGTGCAGTTGTGTGGTCTTACAAAACGCAATCTTCTTCCCTGCTTTGTGTTGGCGATATTGGGCCAGAGTGTGTTGTGAAAATTGAATGACTGGGGCTTAGTGAAAGGACGGTCTTACTTATCGCCGCGATGTGGGCTGCCGAGAGGCAGCTGTCACAGTCCACAACCCTGCCGCTCGCTCACAAGGGAGGCAAACCTTGAGGCGGAAATGACCGGCTTCTGTATCAATTCACAGGGACACTGCTGTCCCCCTGCCTCTCCCCCTCCCATGCCGCACCCATACCCCCCCCCCCCCACACACACACACACACACACACACACACACGCCTCTCCTCCTGGCTCCAGCAAACCCATTTCTGCCTTGATTGGTTTCTTTTCATCGGTGGAGAGAGGAGAGAAGCGCGCTGGCTGTGCTGAGACGAACCAGAGGGCCACTCATGTTGGTCTGAGGCCGGAGGAACAATAGGACATCATGACCAACTGCAGCCCCAGCAACAGACGCTTTTTAGGACGGGCAGTTGTCAGAGAAGATGGCACATATGGGCAGGGATATTGGAGTGGGTTGGGTTGTGTTAGGTCAGTGTTACAGCAAGGTGAGCAGAAGGATATGACAGACTTAGCAGGCATTGAATGTCTTTGGTTCCTAGTAAGGATGTGAAGAATGGTCCTCACATTAGTGATATGATGAATGGTCCCCTTGAGCTGTAAAGCAAAACTCCATGCAACACTGCTTGCTTGCAAAAATCACCACGTTTAATAATCACTGATGTTTCGGTCAAGAGACCTTCTTCAAAGTGTAAAAGACGTTGCTTGAAGCTGAAAGCTCGCTTGTCCTTAGTCACTGCTTACTTGCAAAAATCACCACGTTTTAATAATCACTGACGTTTCGGTCAAGAGACCTTCTTCAAAGTGTAAAATATGTTACCTGAATCTGAAAGCTTGATTGTTTTTGGAAAAGGACTAGAAGTCCAATGACTAGATTTGGAAGACATTTATAACACAGAATCATACTTTACTGCTCCATTTATATATTTCAATTGACCGATACGCATTATTTTCCTAATGGCATATATTTCATATACACGTTTTTTCTCTAAATTGTTACTCTAATGGACAATGTTTGCGGTGTTTGCCCATCTTAGCCTGTTGACTGGTCAAGACACATCTCCCCAGCATTGATCAGGCTAGCAGCTGCCAGTTCAGGAGGGTTTCTCAACATTGAAGTCAAACTTCTGATGGCAGTGTCAAGATGTGTCTGTGTTTGTGATGCGCCGTCTTTGACATAATGCTTCATCTCTTTCACTTTGGGGCCCAGGAGGAGCTGTCATGCTTCAACAAGCCGTATAATTATTTCCCTCTTATCCCCCTTCGCCAGGCCCAATCCCAGCCTTCAATACGAGCCAGGGCCCACGCCGCTTCTCTTCTTCGCCTCGAGACGCTCCCCCTCTCCTCTCGCTCTCTCTTTCTCGCTCTCAAGCTTCAGGGAGTTGATTCTCAGTGAGGAAAATAGCCCATAGATGTGATAAGATGGCAGCAAAAGAGAAAGCCAAGAGGAGGATACAAATAAAAGTAAATAAGTCTAATTAAATGTTTTATCACCCACCTTTCTTATGTCTGCCTGCCAATATTTTAGCAATTTAGTGACTCTCTCTATAAACTGACAAGGCCTTGATGAACTGAAGCTTTCGAATAGTGTTCTGCAGTTTCTTGGTAAACTTGCTCCATTGATTACCATGTGTTCTCATATATTCAACTTAGCAGTACGTCAATCAATCTTCTGATTGATTCTTGGCACACACTTGTGTTTAGTTTAGAGATTCCTCGTTAGGAGCATCAGTGACAACATTCAGCATTTGTATGTACACTACTCCAAGAAAGGGACAGTTCCTGATCCATAGTCCCATCTCCTAGTTCCTACCCCATCTGTGTTCACAGGTTGATCCATATTGATAGATAGTTAGATAGGTAGGTAGGTACTTTATTGATCCCCAAGGGGAAATTAAGGCATTACAGCAGCTCACATCACAAACAACAACAACAAAATAAAGTGACAATAAAATTAAAATAAAATAGACATCTGAAACATTATTTACAGTAAGAACAGTCCAGTATGATTTAACATCCCCCGTCCTGACTCTGATCACCCCGATTGATCCAGCCGGAGGAGGACTTGTACAGTCTTATTGCGGCAGGCAGAAAAGATCTCCTATAGCGCTCCTTAGTGCAACGTGTAATAATGCAACGTGGTTGTAATAATCTGTTGCTAAAGGAGCTTCTCTGCTCTGCCACAGTGTCATGTAGGGGATGGAAGGGATTGTCCATGATGGCCAGGAGTTTGGTCATCATCCTCCAATTGGCCACCTCCTCCACAGTCTCCAGGGTGACACTGAGGACAGAACCAGCTTTCCTAATAAGCTTGTTCAGCCTCTTGGTGTCACCTTCCTTGATGCTGCCCCCCAGCATACCACCGCTTACAGCACTGCGCTGGCCACCACTGACTGGTACAACGAGTCCTGCACATGCCAAAGGATCTGAGCCTCCTCAGGAAATAAAGCCGCCTCTGGCCCCTCTTGTATAGGACATCAGTGTTACCAGTCCAGTCCAGTTTATTGTCCAGGTGCACAGGACAGGACAGCTGATGAGGCTCTTCAGGTCTGGTGACAAGGAAGAACTGCGGGTGCAGAGGAAGCTGAAGGAGAGCAGGGACACCTACAGGTGGAAGATGGAGGACAGCCTGCAGGACAACAACCCAAGAGAGGTGTGGAGCAGCGTGAGGAAGATCACCAGCTACAAGCAGGCTAACCACTCGCATTGTCTCCCTCCCCCCAGCTCCACCAACGACTCTCCACTCCGTTCTCCTTTTACTTCTCCTCCCCCCAGCTCCACCAGCCCTGCTCAGCTACCGGACCTCCCCTCCCCCTGCCCTGTCTGGACCCATTCACACCTCTCATCTACCCCTTTGTCCCATCCAGTACCCCCTCCCTTCCCTCTCCAGCCCCTCTGACTCCATTCACACCTCCCCTCCATTCCCCTCCTCCTCCAGCTCCACCATTTTCTGACTTCACAACTCTTCAGCGCCCCCCATCAGTGTACCCCCCCGACATCACTGACAGGCACAACACAGATACTTGCCATCAGCTTCCAGCATCAAGGAAGGTGACACCAAGAGGCTGAACAAGCTTATTAGGTAAGCTGGTTCTGTCCTCAGTGTCAACCTGGACACTGTGGAAGAGGTGGCCAATAGGAGGATGAGGACCAAACTCCTGGCCATCATGGATAATCCCTTCCATCCCCTACATGACACTGTGGCAGAGCAGAGAAGCTCCTTTAGCAACAGACTACTACAACCATGTTGCACTAAGGAGCGCTATAGGAGATCTTTTCTGCTGCGACAAGACTGTACAACTCCTCCTCTGGCTGGCTCGATCAGGGTGATCAGAGTCAGGCTGGGGGATGTTAAATCATACTGGACTCTTGTTACTGTATATAATGTTTCAGATGTCTATTTTTATTCTATTATTCTATTATCACTTTATTTTGTTATGGTTGATTGTGATGTGAGCTGCTGTAACGCCTTAATTTCCCCTCTGGGATCAACAAAGTACCTATCTATCTGTCTACCTATCTATCTATCTATCTATCTATCTATCTATCTATCTATAGTAGCACACTGCTCATCCAAGATGGATGATTAGTGCCAAAGGGCCTGTCTTGATTTGGAAATGCTGCGTGTTAACCTCTGGTCCCGAGCCAGGCGCCGGACCCCAGTGGAAGAGACAGGAATAAACAACAACCCTGGCTAATGGCAGGCACTGACAGAAAAGCCTGCTTCCACCAGATAAAGCAGAACAATGCTCTTAATAGGCCACAGAGACACACAGAGATTTCCTTGCCTTTTTTCTGTACAATCTGCTAGCCGCTAACAAAGGGAAAGAGATGCGTTTTTCCACAGGCAGATTAGCGCCGGTCAACAGGGGTACGGCACCGCTAGCGTGAAAGGCGCTAAATGTGTGTGTGTGTGATAATTCAGCAGCTCACACACTCACCACAGGGATGCTGGCAGAAAGGAGAGGAAACACAATGCTTAATTCCTCCAGGTTTCAAATGGACAAATGGAAATCACTGTTTTTAAATGTTGACAGGTCTAAGTGGAGCATGTTATGATTTAGCTTGATGATCATGTAGGCCTGGTGATTACATTGTTTTTGGTTATTGTTTTGGGTTGGATAGATTGACTTCGGGGGATTTACGTTATCTAAATCGTGAGAGATTTCCATATTACCTGCCAGCAGTGGTAATAATGACATTCATCCTCATATTCTGTTGAACACAAGGCGTAATCGTGACACTCCTGGGGATACGCCAGTGCCGTGTCAGCATGGTAACATTGTATAGGCTACATTTCATCCTGTCTTAAATGCAGTTAGCAGGGTGGAGAATGGAGGCAGAAACGCCTGTTTTTTTTCCCTGTGAAGCCGTCTTTGGTTTGATGTGAAAAAGCCTTGACAGGGTATTGAAGCGTCGGCTGCTATGATCCTATTATGTGAAATTTGAATCATTCACTCTCGGGCCCAGGTAGAACGTGGCGATGCCTCGCGCTCTTGAACTCACAAAGATTCTCAAAGGACCCCCGGTACATTATTCTTGATGCCTTTATGTTCAGCTCCAATGAATGAAATACCCCATTGCCAACATTTACCCTGTCTGGGACAAATGTGTTCAAGGAGGCTTTGTATATTTGATTTTATGACCGGGTAAATTGGTCGTACTATGTACTCTGATTTGTGAGTTATGAGAATTGTGAGAAGAGTGATATTGAAGTATTGAAATGTCAGAGTGGATTTGTATTGATCTTAGTGTGATTTTGAGATGGTCAGAGCTGGAATCAATGGAATGTTGTTTATGGTGGTCTTTTGATTGGAGCAGGCATTGAACCCAAGGGGTTGACCCTAACTTTACCTCCCATTCCCCAAAACATAAATCAGAGCGGAATTTAAAGGGTCTGTGCTGGGATGGAAATTGTCTATAGCTCTGCTTTATGAGTCTCTAAAACCAGGAATATATAACCAATGTGTGCTTTGACACGTGGGTGGGTGCTACACATTTTTGGTGGTGGATGAGGTAATCCAACGTTGAGGTAGGATGAGATAGATGGGTGGTCAAGTGTGTTTTATTTGAACTGTGTAACCTACCCTACACTACCCTGCCTTTACCTTCTCCCTTGTATGTAAGCTACCTCACTGTATGGCTTTGTACACTACCTCACTGTATTTAGAGTCTTGTACTCTAGTTTTGTTTCGTTGATACTGTAGGCTATCCTCCATATTGACAGTGGTCAGTGTCTCTGGGGCTTCCTGAGATGATGTTAATCAGTCTAGTCTCTACATCGGGAGGGGGCATGTATAGATATGGCAAGTGACTACCCTCCCTGCTGTATTTCTCAGATTCAAACGTCCTGTTTTGCTGATGAATAATCTGTGTGGAAGATGTGAAAATAAGTCTCTCAAAAGTCCACTGTAAACATTTGTAAAAAAACGATAGCTCATCCATATTTCTCTAAACTGCATTTACTTGCGTGTGAGCATACATAAATCATGTCCTCTGTATCATTAATATACATGGATGCCAATAGGAGACGCTTGGATGGAAGAAATATGGTGGTACTCAATAGAGCCTGCATTGGAAAATGTGATGCTGATGACGACAGAATAGGGCTTTTATGTTGGACTGTAGTCCCGGCGTCTAAATCTCTACTGCCCCCCAGTGGTCCCTCGGCAGTATAGCTGATGATGCACCATCAGTACGTCTAAGGACCGTTACTCCAAACAACCTCATGCTGTGTCCTGTCAGTCAGCCCCTAGCACTCATGGAAACTTCAATTATGCTGTGTGTCGTCTTTAAAAACAGATGGAAACGTGCTGTGAGAGAAGTTTTAATTACATATGTAATGCTTGTCCTACTAAACATGAGTTGTATTGGTTTAGGTCGTCCTCAATAATGCTCTATAGCTAGTAGGCCTATAATGTAAACCACATTGGGGGGTTGCCACTCTGGTCCAGTTGTCAAGTTTGAGACAGTTATATGGTTTCTTAGAATGTAGTGACATACCTGTTCATTTAAATGTCGACTATAACCCACTCAAGGTGTTCTCTGAATTGGGCGCACACATACAAAGACACACACACACACACGCATGCACTGGCTCTTTGACTGGTATATTTGCAGGAAAAGATCTGCACTTGGCTTAGTTTGAGAGGAGCTTGGAGTATTGACAGGTTTCTGTGTGTCTTTCTCTCCCTCTGTGTGATTTTCTCAGTTTGTTATGTTCTAATTGGGCCAGGGGAAGCGCTGGCAGGATTGGCCTGGTGCCCCTGCCTGGGGCCAGAGCTGTTCAGGGCCAGGGGAAGAACACACCCCCAGGCTGTAGAGAGATATCACCCACCTTTAGGAAAGAGACCTGCCTCAGATCACACCTAGCAGGCTGACCGTGGAACAGTTTGATGCAAGTCTGGGATATGAGGACCAATGTGCCATTTCTCACCGCTTTATTTTGCACACACACACACACACACACACACACACGTTGTGGTGGTGTTGCTGGAGGTCTAGTGGTGTGGTATCAGTCACAGATGACAGTGATGAACAGTATAGCCACCTAAGGACTTCTTCTCCTTGGAGACTGACAGCTGCTCCACATTAATCTGGCTGACACATGTACCCACACATGCACGCACGTAGGTTTTATTCTACAGTATATATCTGTGGCTCTAATTGTTCCTGTTGAATTCATTGACACTCTTTGATATGAGATGTACAGACAATAGTGTAGGTGATGGCTATCATTAAGTCACTGTGTGAAACTGTAAACATCCTTACACACAGAGTTCATCCACAGCAGTGGATTAGCGTAGACTATAAACAAATGTGCAGGATTAATCCTGTCTGCTCAATCAATTTGCCATTGCACTGTCCAGGGTATGTACGGTTGGTTAGATTGTTATTGTATACCAGCTGACTGTTATGTGTATGTCGTGTCCCCCTTCTATATCTTTCTGTTGCACTTTATCAATGTATAGTAATAACCTAATTTGTGCAATACTATTTCTAGATGTGACTAGAGGATATAACCCAGTACAATATGACAGAGTTGGAAAAATGCCTATATCTATAATATATGTAACAGTATGACAAAGTTGGATTGATTTCCTAATGTTTATTAACATGTATTATTGTAGTGTATCTGTGTGAGGTGTTGTGTCTCCACCTGCTTGGAGAGAAAATGTCCTTATAGGAAAATAAAAATTGACTTGACCCCCCTCCTGCCCTCCTCTCTCCTCTAGGTGGAAGCCGTCTTAGTGAACATCTTTGGTGGCATTGTGAATTGTGCCATCATTGCCAATGGTATCACCAAGGCCTGCCAAGAGCTGGAGCTCAAGGTGCCCCTCGTCGTCAGGCTGGAAGGTGGGTATAGCTCCTCTGACCACACACACACACACACACACCTTCCCCAACCTCACATCAACTTACTACAGTATATGTACCCCTCAGCTCTGCCCTTACTCCATTATCTACACCATTCTAGTCCACACAGCTTTTTTTTTTATCTACTTGGTTGTAGGTAGTTTCATTTGATTACTTGAGCCACATCACTTCAAGATGATTGATAGAAACACCAATTTATTGTGGATAAACAAATTCCATAGATGTGTTTCTATTGCGGTCCCCTTCTTTGCAAAACCTTAACAGTAGAGAAGGGCATTTCTCACGCCCGTCACGTTCCACACCGCCGTCGTTAGCGCTGGCCCACACAATGGAGACGGCGCTGATTGGGTCACCTCTCACCTGTGTATGCTAATGAGGTGGCGTTGGCGCGCTTGGCGGTGTGTCGCGATGGCGGTTGACTCCTGGGTGCCACGGCGGCAGTCGTTAGGATAATTGGCAGGAAACAGCTGAGTGGCGTTGTCCTGAGAAGGAGCAGAGGGACTGTGTCTATTAGCCCACAGCACTTCATTTGTCCCCACAGCACCTGCAACAAATTTTAGGTCAACACCGCTATTTCTGGGACACAGCTGTGGCAGTAAAGGCAAGCTTATGTACAGTGCTGCTTGAATGTTTGTGAACCCTACAGGGATGGTCATTATTTTTGTATAAAATATTAAAATTTACTTATAAAATCTTCATCTAAACCCCAATTCATCGTAAAAACATTCCAAATAAAAGGAATAAAAAACAAAGCTATATTTTCATTGTTTATTTAACAAAAACTCAGATTTCATGTGTGCAAAAATATGTGAACCTCTTCAGTCAATAGCTTGCGGCACCTCCATTAGCAGCGATAACTTGGAGTTAAACGTCTTGTATAGCCACTAATCCGTCTCTGACATCTGTTTTGAGGGATTTTTGCCTACTCCTCCTTACAGAACTCAGCCAATTGAGTGAGGTTTGAGGGGTGTCTGGCATGAACAGCCCGCTTCAGGTCCTGCCACAGCATCTTGATTGGATTTAGGTCAGAACTTTGACTTGGCTAATCCAAAACACAAATATTCTTTCTCCTGAGCCATTCTTTGGTAGATTTACTTGAATGCTTTGGGTTGTTGTTGTTGGAAGACCCATTTTCAGCCCAGCTTTAGCTCCTTGACTGGATGGCTTGACCTTCTGTTCAAGAATCTCCTGGTATACCTCAGAATTCATGGTTCCCTTAATGATGTGGAGTCGACCAGGTCCAGAGGAGGAAAAGCAGCCCCAGATCTTGACATTCCCCCCACCACCATGCTTGACTGTTGGGATATGGTTATGGGATAAGGTTATTTTGGTGGTAGGTAGTGTTGGGTTTTCGCCAAACATAGTGGTTTTGATTGTGTCCAAAAGGGTAAATTTTGGACTCATCTGTCCAGAGAACAGACTTCCAGAAACCTTCAGGTTTGTCTAGGTGGTCTCTGGCAAAGTTAAGACGGGTAGTTTGGTTCTTTTTTGACAGCAGAGGCTTCTTCCTAGCAACCCTCCCATGAATGCCATTTCGATTCAGTGTTCTTATTGTTGAAGCATGCACAGTTACCTGAGATGCAGCAAGGGAGGTCTGCAAATCTCTAGATGTTATGTGTGGGTTGGCTTTTACCTTTATTATTTTTCTTGTGGATATTTTGGAAGGGCGTCCACTTCTAGGCCAAGTTGCTGTCATGTTAAATGCTCTCCATTTGTAAATGATTTGCCTCACAGTGGACTGATGGAGCTCAAATCTTGTTGAGATGATTTTATAGCCTTCACCAGACTGATCTCACTACCATTGTCCTGATGTCCTCTGAGATCTCCTTTCCTCTCGGCATGGTGTGTTTTGCATTCACCTGTATGGGTAACACAAAACTGAACAGGTTTCTTATCTCTATTTATCAGAGTCGCGCCCAAACTCTTTCCTAAAGATCTCTCCTTTGATTGGTTCATTTGGTACCCAATTATTTACCCACCTGATTCTACTTACCTACTTGATTTAACCAATGCAACTTGGGGTTCACTTATTTTTGCACCTGCACTAATTTCTTTATAATTCAGTTTTTCTATTCATGATTTCCTCTTAACCAACATATATAATTGGTAAATATAAGCCTGTTATGTCAGATAAAAAAAGACTGGTTCTGGTTAAATAAAGATGTCATGGTAAAAACAAAAAAATATCTATAATTGCACAAGGGGTTCACATATTTTCAAGCAGCACTGTATATGACAGTTATGTTGCATTTTGGACCACTTTAAATAGTTCCGTCTATACAATTCATACAACTAAGTTAGTTATACAACTAAACATTTGATATGTATACCCTAGTCATGCTAAGATTGAAGTGTGTAGATTAATTAATTGTATAGATCTTTATGCTTTGTGTACATATACTGTAGATGTGGATCGCATGTGTGTCAGTATTATGCTGGTAACACACTCTGCAAACAATGCCCAAAAGAGAGCATTAATTGGGGTTCTCACTTTTCATTAACACAAAAAAACATCCCACTGTCTGTCAAATGTGGACCACTCAGAAAGTCATAGTAGCTATTGGGTTGAGTGCGACTGGTGGTCGGTTTTAATCCATGGTTTATAGCTGTGGTCATTACCAGGGGCTCCAGACTCTGAGATTGGTTAAAATCAATCAGCTAAAGGTAGCTAGCCTGACCACAGCCTCCAGCTGAGCTCTTCAACAGGATCAGCCAGGATTAACTCTGACACTGTTAATTGGGAACCTTTTTTTGGGGCCTTCTTCACTTATGCACACTTGGGAGGGGGTTGGCTTTAAATTAATTCCTCCTTTGAGGATAGAAGGCCACACGGTGTGGAGGTTGGTGTCAGTGGTTGATGTTAAGTCATTGGTGTATGATGCTAGGTTTCAGGAATTTCAATTTATGTACACACACACACACACACACACACACACACAAACACACACACACACACACAAACAATGTTTTGATAGTCTGTTTTGATACACATGAGATTTGAGAGAGGCTAGAAAGTATTTAACTGAGGAAGGACTGACCCCTCTTTGAGACTGGCCACCCTGCTGTATGTGTGTGAGTGTCTCCGCACATGTGTATGTCTGCATATGTGTGTCTGTCTGTCCTCTTAAACACACCACAGGGTCCAGTGAAGTAGTGATTTCATTCTATTCCTATTGATTTACACAGCCATTCCACTACTGTCAATCTGGGAATAGAGGTTATTTTCTCATTAAAGGGAAATTTGGGGGATATAGCCTTTTTTTCCCTCATGTAATTAGAAAAAGGACTGGTGGTCCTACAGAGGGGTCGAAATGGCTCCCTCAGCCCTGACAGTATCATTATAGCTTAAATAGAGCCATCTAACCACACACACACACACACACACACACACACACACACACACACACACACACACACACACACAGCCCTGACAGTATCATTACAGCCCGGATCTGGCCTGGTTTTTCTCTATCTAGCCGTGGACCGCACACACATACATACACACACACACACACACACACATTAACCTTTGTTTAGCCACACACATTAACTTTTGTTTAGTACTGTAAGTCATTGTGAACAAATTATCTAATACATTTGCGACCTGGACATGAGCAGACACAAACATAAACACTCACTTTTCCTTTCTCTCTCTCACACACACACACACACACACACACACACAGGCTTAAACATGCAGACTTAGGGAAAGAAGTGATTAGAATTGTAGAGTGAGTGTGTGGGAGTTAAGGGGCCCTCCTCCTACAGGTCTCAGAATATGGAGGAGTATTCCCCCTTCATCAGCCCCAGTCCTCCTGGGCTGAGCCTGATTTAGGAACATTATCATAATAGATGGAAAACTCAGGCAGGGCTGTGGCTCTCTCACTGCTAGAGTAGCTCTCATTCCATCCTAGTGCCCCACTTAGATCCCTTCACTCAACCAAATAAGACTAAACTCTGTTTCCTTACTGTGCCTAGAGAGGGCCCGGGGATCTTGCGATATAGTTGTCACTGCTACTAACCGCTTAAATGGGCCTTTTATGGTCCCAAAAAAGCAATTGAGGTAATAGTTAGGAAACATGTGAATAGGGTGTAAGTGTCCCTTTAAAGCCCCAGGTCCCTGGTGCTGTGTCCTGTAGCCCTGGCTGTGAGTGAGTCCTGTAGGTCTCTGGCAGCACCTAGTGGCTGCATGTGAACACACACCTACTCTGCTGGCTCTGACTGGGATGTGCTGCTGCTGCTGCTGCTACTACTCCCTGCTGCTCACACTGGAACTGCAAACAGCTCACTGACACCACCTCTTTCTACACACACACACACACACACACACAAAACAGACATCAAGTTGTTGCAAACAACAATCAAATAGCCCTGCAATTCGAGTTGCTCTAACCCTGCGACCTCTGACTTGCCAACACACGTGTATTTGTGTCCTCAAATACCTGATGCTGCGCTATGGAAAAGCTAGCAATTGGACAGCCTTGAGCTGAGCCCAACTGCTTATCTGGATCTCGGCAGCAAGGAACAGACTATCAAGTTGCTTCAACTGAATCTCGAACTTGCGACCTCTGACTTGACAACACGTCATCTCAAATACCCGACGTGAACCAGCTGCATTATGGAAAAGCTAGCAATTTGACAGTGCGTGTGGGATATTTGAACTTGAGGAGTGAGTTTACCATCTCAACACACACAAGCAGCTTTTAGCAGCTATGTTTATGAATATTTTGTGTGTGTGTGTGTGTTCCCCTTGTGCTTGGCCAGTCTATATATAGAGATTGTACAGCTTTTTTTTTTTTTTTTTTTATGTTTTATTATTATTCAGTGGAATTGTGTATTTATAGGGAAGCTTTTTGAAAACTGCTTTCCTTGAACTGCAGTGTGTATGTAAATATAGAATGGTAGAGGGTGTTTGTCTCAGACAGTCTTTGTTAACCAGCATATAGCTAAACCTCCCGCTGCCCTCCATAGGATTATGACATAAGTGATTTGTCAATCCAAATGAAGTTGATAGGTCAGTGTATTGAGCTGTCCCCTGCCTTGTTTGAGAGAAAGGAGTGCCCTTTGAGATATAGATTTGGCAGAGGACAGCATGTGGAGAGAGAATACCATATGATATGCTGTTTGATTAGAAAATGACTTTGGATATCCTATACGCCATGTGTATCTGGCCCTGGCCTTCTCCTTCTCTAATTAGATTACGCAATTGATTGTTTTCTGCAGAACTCAAGAAATGTGTTTAGAATGACTTATTATCTTGTTAGACAAAAGCGATGAAATATTAGGAGTTAAGTGGCAGCGGTAATAGAATTCCTCATGAAACTGCTATTGATTAGCACATCCAGGGCTCCTAAGATTTCACATATCATGCAATCTTAATTACATGCTAGCCAGGAGAGCCAGCCTGACATACACACACACACACACACACACACACACACACACACACACACACACACACTAACACACACAATAGAGGGTGTGAGTGATATGGGAGCACCTGTGTTAGGTAATTTGGCTCTTCCTCTGTAGTAATGTACTCACCTGTGAAATCACTGAACCCCAGCTGGGCTCTGTTGTTTCTCAGGGTTAGCGTCTTTTGTGCCTTTTGGTTTTTCTTTTTTTTTTCCTTCTTTTTTATCGAGAGCAAGGAGTAGAGAAGTGTGCATCAGTATCCCCCCCACGGCCTTCTCCCTTTTGCTCCCTCTCTCTCTCTCCCGTCTACTTCTTTTCTTTCTCTCTCTCCGTCCTTTTTTCCCTCCCCTCTCTCTCACTCTCTTTCTTTTCCTCCTCTCTCACTCCTTTTCTTCCTCCTCTCTATCTCTCTCTCTAACTCACCCCCCCCTCTCTCTATTTTATCCTGCCCTGTGTTGTGTGTTGGTCTCAGAAAGAGCCACTGTAGGCCTCGGGGCCGTGGAGGGGCTCTGACTGTCTCTGCATGGTTACTTGGTTACAGCTCCACTGGGGCCTGAACAACAGAGACCTCCAACAGCTGTCTCCTCTGCCCCCACTGGAGCCAATGGAACACCCTCCCTCCCTTTGCCTTGTTATACACCACTGACTGACAAGCCCTTCACAGATCAGACTGCGTTTTGATTAACAATTGAATTATGCCACTTATTCATCCATCCATCTGTATTTCCAGGCATCTGTCATTGAGTAAAGTTGATTTCTCCAATGTATGTCTTGTGTGTCTGTGAGTCAGTTGGCTGTGTCACAGCTCCTAACGGTGAACTCGTGTTGCTGTTTGTGTGTACTACAGGGACCAACGTGCAGGAGGCCAAGCGGATCCTCTCAGAGAGCGGACTGCCCATCACAGCAGCCACTGACCTGGACGACGCTGCCAAGAAAGCTGTAGCTGCTATCGCCAAGAAGTAGAGACCCCCTAAGACAAAGCCCCAACACCCACCTATCCATCAACGCCACCCTTACCCTCACCTAAGCACTATTGCCCCACCCTCACTATCACCCTTATCCATCCTAACTCCAACCCCTACCCCCCGGCTTTCACCAGCCATCCTGGCTCTGAGCCTCACCACACACTGTAGATCCTTCAGGCTCTCCTCTCTTTGGTCCCCTCCCTCTCCACCTCTGTCTCAGAGTGCTATCTGTCCCAATAGAGCTGTACTTCTCAATCCCTACCTTTCTTCCCTCCCTTTTGTATCATGAAGATATCCATATCAATCAGGTTGATGAATCAATATCAATCTTTTTACAATCATCGAGCTTGCCATCACTTTGTGTTCGTTCGTTATTGTTGACGGTGCTGTGTTTATCCAAGAAATGATCTGGAATCCTTGCACCCTTTAATTGTGCATTCCATTTTGACAGTGAGAGGAACATACATGTTTCTCAGTAAGATGCCATTTAACCAAGCAAAGATCAATGAACATGTTGTTGTTTACCAAACCATGTGGTGATACCAAGATTAATGGCACAAAAAGAATGACATCTGAATGAGGACTAAAAGACAGGTTCAAGACTGACCACAACAGTTAGCAAGATGAATATTCCCCTGTTCACGAAATGCTCTATGGTGTTAAAGCTAACGCAAGACACCTGGGGTTTTAGTGAGTAGCATTTATATTTTGTTTTGTTTCTGTAATCTTTGTTTATGCTTTTTACTACATCAGGAGACCTCATTGGTTTGCCTTGGTTGAAGTCAACTTTATTGATGCCTTAATAAGAGGTTGTTAAATTCTATGAGTATTATCTTTTGAAGTAAGTTGTATGAAATGTCCAACATTATTGAGCTGTTCGCTGTGTAATTCCATGTCTGATTTGAAAGTGCGACTTTTAACTATGACATAGCAGTATATAACTTTGATAAGATTATACAGTGCCTACTTCATAAGGATTTATTTAAAATTCATTATAGATCTGATAAAAAAAAAGAAAAACATTATTGTAACTGAGCTTTTTATAATCATGAATGTTTCGACAGTTGCAATGTCTTACGTCAACTGTATTGTATAATTTGAGAGCCTAATAAATGTGACTATTTCAAGAATAACTGCTTTTGTGAATGTCTTATTCACTTTGTCGCCTCTCATTTTCTCGATACACAAAGCATGTCCAGGTAGAAAATAATAACAAAACAAAGTGGAATAAAAGGAGCTAGAAAATGAAAAGGTAATCATGCCCAGTTCTTTGGGGGTCAGTTCATTTGCGGAACGACCGTAATGTGAGTGGAGAAAAGCAGCCGCTCAGCACTCTTTATTTCTCTGTGACTGAGCCTGTGAGCTCAGAATATTGACGACTTTAGTGCAGAAATGAAAAGACCTCGCATAGGAAAAACAACCATCAAAGTGCAGACGAAGGCAGATATTTTAAGACTGATAGTGATGATCTAAGGTTGATTTTAATGACTGAAAGTGGTCATGTTCACAATGTCATCTCTGTCTCTAACCCGTTTAAAACCTTTAACTAAAATAATCTGGCCACACACACACACACACACCCATGGTCCGAACCTTTAGTTCTCTTTTAATACATCTCCATGTATGTGGTCCCTGGGGAGACTGTGTGAAAGAAGTGACCGTCCTTCATGGGGCCAGAGTGAGTTGTAAGGTATGTGTGTGTGTGTGTGTGAGTGTGAGAGAGAGAGGGAGAGGGAGAGAGAGAGCTCAGTGAAATCTATCCCTGTCAGACAGACTGACTCTGATGGATTATCTGTCAGGGGATCTGAGAGGACACCCAGACCCACAGGATCAACTGCCACCTCTGACACACACACACACACACACACACACACACACACACACACAAGCATATTGACCACGCAACTGCTCCTTTTGCAGGAAACACACACACACACATTCACACACATACATTATACTAGACAGCCAGGTCCAGTCACAGCTCACTCAGCCTCCTGTGTTTGTGTGAGAGAGAGAATCAAGAGGATTGATCTGAAAGAACTCATTGACAAGTGCTCTAATGAATTCATGAGCAGTTGGTGGTCTGACTGCTGCCTGTTTCTCCCCACAAATATACGGTACATAAAAGGATTGGACTGACCTAACCGTAAAGGTTAGATAAGTCAACAGCATCTCTGTGTGCAAAGGTTAACGTGTATGACTAAGGCCAAGAGCACCAACTTGAGGCTTGCACTCAGCGTAAAGAGGCCTACCTGAATCACACAGTCACAGACATTACCGAATACCAGATAACCTGTACTGTCCTATATCCCCATTGCAAAGTGGCATCTTGGAAAGCCAAACTTAAGTGTAAGTTCTCCCACTGCGCTCCATGGCTGCAGCCCTAACCATATAAATGGGGTGGATGGCTCAATAATTGCCTTATTTCATGCTCTTCCTCCGGTGTGTCAGAAATACCCACACTGATGGATTGGAGTGGAGTTTAGGCTTGTTAAAGTGGGGCTTTGGCGTTGACATTGTTTAATTCACCAGCCGAGCTAGAGGTCAGTGGGAAATGTGCGGTGTTGATTTACTCGCCAAAATTAGTGCCGCACTGTCATATCAATATAGATGAGGCGCGCATCACTAGAGGTCACCCAGTGGATTACATCATTTACCCTCCGCTCTTAACTTGGCTGATACCTTTTGAGGAGAGTGGATGCTAACAGCTAGTCTAGCACAACCACATCGGTTTTATAAAAAGCCATTTCCATGTCTTGGTACTTTAATTAAACTGAATTATTATACCCTGAGTGCATACTTCAGCCTCTGTGACTCACTTTATTTGTTCCTGTAATTGTCCATTTTGGTATCTGAAAGGTTTGCAGTGGTTTTTTTTTATAGCCCTCAGAATTGATGTCAAAACTGTAATTGCCACTTTAGGAAGCTGCCTTTTGTGTTTAACATGAAACTGAAAGCCACTGTCTTGTGGAAACTTTTTTTTTTCTCACTCTGGCTTTAGACAATAAGGTCAAGACCACCTCAGAGAAAGTATTGGTTATTTATTGAGTAATTTGGAGGCAACAACTACTAATATATGAGTTCATAAAAAAGCAATAGCATTGTAAATTGTGTACAGCTACTTCGTCTTTCAGGGACACAGGTTGTTCAATATTTACAATTTTCTGCTGGCTCGTTCCACTGCCAAGGTAATGGACAGATGAGGGGCAGGGGAGTGTGTGTGTGTGTGTGTGTGTGTGTGTGTGTGTGTGTGTGTGTGTGTGTGTGTGTGTGTGTGTGTGTGTGTGTGTGTGTGGTGTGTGTGTGTGTGTGTGTGTGTGTGTGTGTGTGTGTGTGTGTGTGTGTGTGTGTGTGTGTGTGTGTGTGTGTGTGTGTGTCTTCCTACCCATTAGACCCTCACTGCCCACTATCCTTGAATTCCTATGGCGAGTGTCTCTTTACAAGACCAACATACACACACAAAATGTCTCGTTTCACTTTAATTGTCTCGTTTCTAAATCAAACCATAAAGAATCCACTTTGACAGTTTTTATGTCAAAAAACTAGAACTGAGAGACTGAGTAAAATTGTCAGGGGGAGAGAGAAGCTGGGAGACTGTTGATGTTGTGTTTGTCTCCACGGTTGATGTTGAGGTCTTAACGTTTGGCCTTGGCTCACGGATGGGCAGAAAAATCCATTACCCTCACCAAGAATTGTTGCCAGTGTGTCTGTAATTGAAGGACTTAAAAATCGATCGAAATTGCCTTTGCTACCTTCTTAACAAGAAATTGAGCGATGAAGAGGCAGATAGGACACACCTTGCTGGAATCTTTTTCCGTTCTATTTTTGTCATTTTTTCTTTTACCTAATGCCTCTTTCACAATCAATTTGAGTTCAAAGGCTGTGTTTTTAGTGAAACACGTTCGGGTTTGTTTTCCAACAGAGAATAGTATTCTCTACTGGTATTCAGGGCCACTGAGTATGTAGGTTTTTGCCTTCAGCTAAATCATTCATTGCCCCTGGGCTAACAGTCTGAACAGAGTAAGTGTAGTCTGAGCTTGTACCTGTATATGGATTGGGCCAAAACAGACATTGGTTTTGCTTATTGGTTGAAAAGGGATATTATTCTGCAAGAGACTATTCCAAACCGAACCCTGGTGATACTGTACCGACTTCCATATTTGACACTCAAGTATGAGCCCTGTGATTAACCTGTTCCCCCTTTCCCTCTCTCTCTCTCTCTCTCTCTCTCTCTCTCTCTCTCTCTCTCTCTCTCTCTCTCTCTCTCTCTCTCTCTCTCATTGTCAGTGAGCAATTAATGACCCTTTATTAATTAAAAAAGAGAGATAGAGGCTTTTCGAATATTTGTTAGTTCCCTCTTTGTTTGATAAACTTTCACCGGTACAAACTTTGTGACAGTGATTTGTATGTGTGTTTGTGAGCCATCTCTGATCCAATTATCTACAAAGCGGTATTGTGAGAGAAGGCTTCAATAACGGAGGAATCTACTGGTACGCTGACACTAATTAAAAGCTCATTTGGTGTGACCCCTGAAAGCCTCCCTAATTAAAACAGAAGCAGTAGCAACATAATGCTGTTTCAGATTGCCAGATAATTAGGCTCTGTAGCTTCCTGGTGGAGTTCTCAGCAGGTGTGCCTGTGACACGCTTAGACACTCCACAGTCCCACAATGCACTCCTGTGAGTCTTCTAGCGAGTACAAAATAAAAGGTTAGATGAAATCCTGAGAGGCAAGGGCATGGAGGTGTGATGAAACAATCCAGGTATTTCATAAATTTGCTTCATTTGTTTTCTTTGTACACTCTTTGTGTTGCTGTTTAAATCAACACTGTAGTTGTTGTCATTCTGGTTGATAAGGCTTTGTAGGCCTTGGTAATATAATCCCATTTATTTACAGTTGGTTGACTCTCAGAGAACATGTTATCCAGCCAGTTTGCTCTCTATTTTACTTTACTTTATACAATTTAGGTTGACAGGGACAATGCACATCAATCAACATTACTGTAAATGTGCCAGCTTTACCCAGCCGGCTACATTACAACTGTAGTCCCTGGGCAGGGGTTTCAAAATGTTTTAAAGTGACAGTTCAAAAAAACATAGAGCGCATACAAAGCAGCACACTGATTATAGTAGACAAGGATACACAATAGGACATGTAGCAGCACATGCCAAGCAACACATAGCAAGCAGTCAGACAAAAAGGAAACAAAACTAAATAAAATAGACACAACCCTTCACTAGACAATTGCAGCAAACAACCAGAAAAACAACAATGTATAAACAAGACCCAGGACAGGATAACAAATAACAACAACATTGGAGTGGGTGTGTTGAGTTGGCCTACCAGCTCACATACCTAATTGTCCTTCAGCCATGGCTTCAGGCAAAGGATCGATAGGTAGTACGGTTGCAGTATTGTATTCCAAACATGAGAATCTCTCACTGAAAAAGCAGTCTGGCTTAAGGTACTTTTTCTTAGGGGGACTATACAGTCTCCCCTCAAGACAAACCTGGTTGGTGTGGGTCCTCACCAGGCATGCGTCTCAGCTCAGGAGGATTTATGCTTACTACACTCATTGAACACTTTATTAGGAACAATATACTAATACTGGGTAGGGCCTCCCTTTGCTCTCAAAACAGCCTCAATTCTTTGTGGCATTGATTCCACAAGATGTTGGAAACATTCCTTTGAGATTCTGGTCCATGATGACATGATTGCATCACGCAATTCCTGTAGATTTTTCAGGTGCACTTTCAAGCTGTGAATCCCCTGTTCTACCACAGCCCAAAGGTGTTTTATTGGATTCAGATCCGGTGACTGGGAAGGCCACTGAAGAACACTGAACTCATTATCATGTTCATGAAACCAGTTTGAGACGACTTTTGCTTTGTCACATGGTGCATTATCATGATGGAAGTAGCCATTAGAAGATGGGTAAATTGTGGCCATGAAGGGATGCACATGGTCAGCAACACTACTCAAATAGGCTGTGGCATTCAAGCGATGATTGATTGGTATTAACAGGCCCAAAGTGTGCCAAGAAAACATTCCCTACACCATTACATCACCTCCATCATGAGAAGGTGTACAGATATTCCTAATAAAGCACTCGGTGAGTGTATAACATTGCAGTGGTGGTGGGCTTTGGCTTTGGGCTTTCTTTTTTCACCTTGGGGCCTGTTTGTAGACAGACTCAACATATTTTAGCATAGTACTCAGGCTTGGGGCCTAACTAGTTATGTTAAGTGTGGGAGGACCATGGCATTGAAGTACAATTTTGCTGCCTCAGCGGTCAGGCAGTTCTTTGAACTTTGTTATTTGTGTTACCTTTTTCACCCAGTTTTAAAAGAGAGCTGGGAGTTATCGTAAAACATATTTTAGTAGCCTGGGTGTTTATTTGCTTTAACCACGGGAGCGCATCCGGCACATATTGGAGACAGGCTATTATTGGAGATTGACGGTTATTCTGTTACCCCCACTGGTGTTGCCAAACTGCTGCTCAAACCCGCAATATGATAGAGCTCAATTTATCTGAGAACAAGTATCCACCAACATTATTAACCTACAATCAATCAGTCAAAACCAGATTAATCATTGATAGATATGGTAATTTATTCCATAGAAGACTGCCATAAACAATCTTTCAGACTGTTAAATAAATATGGCATAGCATATAATAACGTTATATATATCATACTGTTGCTTAGAATAAAATGTGTTGCATTAATCATCTGTTCTAATCATTAAGCAATGTATTTTGACCCAATGTTTATTAGGGACAGGCACTGGTTCCGGGGCAGCTGCTTTCTATGGGAAGAACATACAGACAGTTATCTTTCTTTGTTTATGTAACAGCTAAACAAGAGAGGCCCCAGGACTGACCCCTGGGGCAACCCCACATCATACTGCTAACTATGACACATTGAGTTCTGTCATTAAGTTCTGTCATTAAGTTAAGATTTTATTCGGCACAAGGCGTCAGGGGGGAAGTTGAACTTAGAGAGCTTAGTAATGAGGACCTCATGATTAACGGCATCGAAGGCTTTCCTTAGGTCTACAAAGACAATGCCCCATTTGTCCATTTTGGATTTTACATTCTCCAGGAAAAATCAGTTGGCAATTTCAGTGGAGTGGTTGGTTCTATAGTGCATGGGATGTAATGAGTAAGGGCTGGTGTTCAGGTGGGCAATCATTTGCTCGGCAACACATTTCTCAGGAACTTTGGACACACAGGAAGTATTCCTATGGGCCTATAGTGTCTGCACGGTCACCTGATTTGAAGATGGATGTTATTATTGCTGCCTTCCAGACCCTTTGAAACTATACAAATAATCTTGGCTCATGGCTCAGTTGTATAGACTGTGTGCTGTGTATAGGCCTAGGTGCCTGTCTGTGTGTGTTCGGAGGGGGTCTAAGGTTGAAGGTGACTTTGGTAGTTAATAGCCATAACCGGAGGCTTGCGCATTTTTCCATCTCCCTCCTCAAACTTGGGGTGAATATATGACGCCTGTGCGTGTCGACTGCTATCGGCAACAAATGCAGTTTGACTGCAGAATGTGGCGTGAGGAGCGTGTATGCTGAGAGCCTAGGAAAAGTGGCCTGTCACTGGTGATTTTGGTGACGTGATAAAGCGTGGCGGTAATGAGGAGATGAAGGCTGCGGAGGCACCGGAGCACACACACACTTGCACAACATGGTGATGAAGTGTGGCATGCTCGCTTGTGTGCAGAGCTCCCTGGCCACGCCACTTTTTGATGCAGGCACACTTGGTAATCAGAGTTTGTGTATGTGTGTTTGTTTGTTTGTATGGGGCGTGCCAGCATGAGCATGGTGTGTGTGTTTCTATGTTTGTTTGTGCTCAGTGGAAAGGTGTGATAAGGTGTTTGTGTAGCCAAATGTCTTTGAATGTTTGTTTGTATGCAGGTTTGTCAGTGGATTGTTTGTGGAGAATTGTAAACTAATCTGGAGAAGGTGTTGATTAGCTTCATTTCAAAGGCGTTGATTGGCTGCATTTCAACCAGTAAGCTTATGTTCCTACCAGTGTTGTTGGAGACTCAGGCAATAGCCTGGATACAACATCAATGTCTGTGGCTGCAGTGTGCATCAATGACCGATCTGATGCGACCCAGCATCACATCCACACCGGGAGATGATTTACTGTATGTTTGAATGCTATTGACTTACCAGTATTACAGTCTATAAGAGTGAACTTGAATTGTCTTATATGATCTAGGGATGTGTCCAGGTATTGTATGGCAGTGCACAGTTTTCCACAAAGCTTGCATGAATGTCTCAGATACAGTATGCAGAATGAGAGAGAGAGAGAGATAAAGAAAGAAATAGAAAATGGAGAGAGACGGAGAGCTGCAGAGAGACCTAGAGCCTGCGCAGAGCCATACAGTAACTGTACGTGTGAAATGGCAAGCATTCGATGGGATCAGAGTGCGGCCCTCTCTCCTAGATGAGCACTTTACTTACATCTACTGGATATTTCAAACACTTCCACTTGTAAAATTCTCCATTACATGGGTCAACAGAGGGCAATGGGAGGCGAATAAGTACCTCTCCTCTCTCCCAAAGACCCAGCACCCACCAATAATCCCCTCCTGCTGAGATGTCTGTCAGCACTCTGATTGCCTTTTAGAAAGACTCATTCACACCGACACTAGCTTTTTTTTCTTCTCTGGGAGCCATTTTCGCCCGCCATGTCAGATATTGGGATATTAATGAATGCACAATGACAGTCCTTTGGGAGCCAAGCGGCCATCCTGCCTCCGAGCATTTACCCGCAGGTCCTTTGCGCGACACAAGAAGAAGAAAAAGCTAAGACTATAAAAAAACAATAGGCTAGGGTCAGAAACTCATCTCCTCCCAGAGATTAAAAACTCATCTCTCAGCGCTGCGCAGCCTTATTGAGGCTGATTCTCGAGGCCCTCCATGCAAATGGAGGTGTGATTAGACGGGGGTGTTTACGTAGCGAAGCCGCAGTGAGGTGAGGACACAGTGTCCCCCTGCCCAATTACCACTGTCTGTATTACAGCAGACCCAGACCCAGAGGCCCTTAGACCGTATCCAAATTGCTTGCAAGTGAGTGTTGAGGAGAGAAACAGATCTCTCCCACTAAAATCAGCTTGGGTGTCCTAATCAGCGGTGTCTGTCAAAAGGCTTTGCATGCGTCTACACCGCTGAGCGCATTATTGGACGCTCTGTGTATATTTCAGATGCTTGTGCCGACTAGTTCCATCATTGTGGTTTGTTTTGGTGCTGTCTTGCTGTGCCATTTCACCCCCCCCCCCCCCCCACACACACACACACACACACACACACACACACACACAAACTGTATTTTGAGTGTACTGCCACAGATCACCTGGACAACAGTCCACACTGAATACAAACTACATAACTATCTGTGGTTTTGTTATTCAAGGACATTAAATGGTTAAATTAGAGGAAAGGGGATTATTTATGGATGCTAATGGCTGTATGAGCCCAATCTGACTGCACATTAGGCAAGTCTGCAGGACCCTCAAAATCTTTCAACCATGATATCAGCTTCCCTTGTCGCCATTCTGTGTTTGCTACTGTATGAATGAAACAGAGGATGCCACTAGTATTACTGCAATAATTGGATAAAAGAGCCATGATATATTATCAAGTTCATATGTCTGTTGGCAATAGTAGATGTTGAATGTTAAACAGATGATTTTGAGGGGGTGTTATCCGTTACACTGCGTTTGACCGTAGCTAAATGAGACTGAGCATCTCTTTGAAAAGGAAATGCGCTCCTGCACCATGGTACCAGAAACTTGATGTAATAATGTGCTGAAACTTTAATGGTTTCACAAATCATTAAAAAGTGGCGTCAGATGCCAATTTAATGAAGGCGGGCCTCAGCAGAAGCGGCCGGATAAGACGGAATGCGATGTTCATACAGGGATGCTTCCTCATTAACCTTAAATTATGCAAGCTAATGCAGTTCAAACTCTAATTTATGAAAAGACACTATCATCTTAGCTGGGGTTTTTTTCTTCATTTTTTCTTTTCTGTCTAGTCCTTTCATGTTGACCAGTATGTCTGATGGTCATATCTGCTTTTTATTTCCACTGCTTTCACAGGAATCTTTCTGTTTAATGAGCCTTTTTTCTCTGGCAAGGTCAGGCAGCCGTGCCACAGCCACACCATTTGACATAAACTCAGTGTGCGTTCTTTCTCTTCTCCATGTTACTGAGCCACAGTCATGACACAAGGTCAGGGTAAACATACCCACATCTATGGCTTCTGGCTTCCTCCTTGGCTCCCTCCCTCCCCCTCGCTGTGGGACTGGTCACCTGACTGCCACTGGGGACTTGTAGCATCATCCCAGTAGCCTCAGGGTTTTTGGTTTTAATAAGGTATGTATATTTATCTCATCCCCCTCCTGTCGATGGGCATATCTGGATCAATAAGGATTAGTGTTTCACACTGAATCAGATGTCACCCTCAGGGGAAGTAGGGGAGGATAAAGCCAGGAGACATTTTGAAGGAAGTTCATATTTCATAGTATTAATATCTATAAATAACATTGACAGACTTCACACCAGTTTTTTTTTTAATGTAAAACCTAATTAAGGGCATTTGTTTAAAACGGGTTGATAAAGTTGTGGGTGTTACCAGTTCAATTTATTCGTCTGCCAGGAGCTGGAATTGTCCTTGAATGGACAAGTGAATGGACTCTTAAATTAGACAAAAAAATACACTTAATTGCCTTTCAGGCCTACCTTGGAATGACATGTGTTTCCATTATCCATTACTGTAAGTGTTCTCAACAGTTCAACAGAGAATGAGAAGATGATATTCTGAAATTCAAAATGTCCCAGTCAAGCGGTGAAACAGCTGTCAATTTGCTACTTTGGTAGAGCAGGTAAGTTGTTCTGTGAGTCGGAGGCTCCCCTGTCAGCCCACCTGGATCCATTGCCCTTGACACGTCCTTTAGGGAAGAGCTGCCTGCCAGATACCCTCCATGGAAGACTCAGCCCTGCATGGAACGACACCATTCTGCAGCTGCTGAGGCATTTTGCTCAGGGTGATGTGATGTGTGTGTGTGTGTGTGTGTGTGTGTGTGTGTGTGTGTGTGTGTGTGTATGTGTGTGCGTGTGCGTGTGCGTGTGCATGTGTGAATCATCAATCCCCCACTTCCCCATCTCTCCTCCCCTCCCGTCACTCTCCTCCCCTTGCACCTCAGTGCGGCAGATGACATTTCATAAAATATTTATAAAAAACAATCTCTGTACAGCATAATTAGAGGTTTTAATGTCCGCCTAATCCAAGGGATCCTATTTCGCCGTTGTTCTCGATTACGGGAGCCCATGCCGCAGTGTCGGCGCACACACACACACACACACACACACACACACACACACACACACACACAGGCGTCGTTCAGCCAATAATTACACTGCTGGGTTTTGTCATGTAACACGGCCCGTTGTAACCCCACCTTTCAATCTGTGTTTGATTTCTACCTTCTCTCTCCTTTGAACTGTCATTAGTGCTTATACCACTGTACTGTGCAGATGGAACTCCTGCATTCCATGTGCTGACAAGAGAAAGGTCTATTTTTAGAGCAAACCTTCACGACCACTCCACATTTCCTCTCAGTACATTTCCTCTGAATGGCTCGAAGAATGGCGCTGCACATTATTGCATTTCAGGTTATTAATTACTTTCCAATTACTTAAACAAATACGGTACATTAAGTGCCTAATTTTCCAGCTAACTCTGAGCAGATGGATAGCGCCGCGCTGGCTAGCACTGAGTACCTGGGTGTAACAGAAGGAGATTGGAGAGGTAAAGTGATATCATCGCACTACTAAGCTACACAACTGTCTTCACGGTTCTCTGACACCTGTGGCATGTTGTAATAGGTTTGCACATTAGGGGACTGGTGAACCTCATCGTAGTGGAGCATGCTTTGCATATGTTTCATAAGGCCTTATGGATGAGTTTGTATGAGTATGGATGAGCTTCACTTACTACTTGTTTATTAAGGAAAGAGTCTAGTTTTTGACATACATACCCAACTCTGTAGTCTTAGGCCGATATATAGAGGGCTATATGGACACCACTGTCACCGATTTAATGTTTTTCTGTGTTGGCTTATATTTGGCCTGTTTTGTGTGTTTAGTGAATGTGTCTTGTCTTGGCTAAAACATATGTGTATGTGTGTGTTCTCCTAATATTGCATGTGTGCTGCTCTCCTAATATTTCATGCAACATTCACATGTACTCAATATCCCTGTCTAACTGGACTGAATAGTTTCGACAGACTAGATCTTAGAGTATGTTTGTGTGTGTGTGTGTGTGTGTGTGTGTGTGTGTGTGTGTGTGTGTGTGTGTGTGTGTGTGTGTGTGTGTGTGTGTGTGTTAGCTAAAATTGTCTGTCACCGTGAAAACCCTGATGGGAAATATCTCACTAATTAAGATGCATGAATAATTCAAGTCATCTCATACTAATTAGTATTCCATCAACCGCTCTGGAGATGATGGCTTGTCTGAGGTCTCCTCAGTTTGTTGCAGGCTAGAGAGAAGTGTGAGAATGCACACACTTTGAGAGTATCATGTGTTCTCCAATTCCAATATACTGTAGCTAACTAGCTCAATATCAGACTTGGGTTCCTCAACTACCAACTTCTAACCTCTTATGTTGGAAATAGGCCTTGAGGTACAACTGCGTCAGATGTATTAAGTGGCATTACGTGTATTAACATGTGTCGACCAAAAGAGGGAAATTGCACATGCAATAACATTTTCATTGCAAGTCCAAACACGTAGAACCTTTGAACAAATAATGTCATAAATATATGATTTAGCTGAATTATGGCCCTGTAGGGTAAGCTATTCTCTCGGTGGAGATATTTAATGTTAATAAATGCAATAATGAGGTCTTATGAAGGAAATTAAGTGTCGGTAAATCACCACGGTTCCCAGGCTTAGGCTCATAATTACTAGTGGAGCGAATAACTGCTTCTCCTTATTTACTAGTACAACATTACTCCTGCTGTATAATGTCCTATTATTATCATTATACTGCACATCGTTGGCTGTAATTATCAAGGTTTTAGAAAGTGTGGACTGTTCATAAATCAACTGAGACAATATACGTCGTTTCTCTTGCTGTTTCATATGTACTTCCATGCAATACTGTTCTGTATCAGGATTCATCCTCATGGAGGAAGAAAATAAGAAACACACACAGACGAACGCACGCAAGCATGCACACACACACACACACACACACACACACACACACACACACACACACACACACACACACACACACACACACGCACCAAAACAAACACAGAAGAAAACAAGTTGAAAGCAAGCGTGTTGCCTGGAGGAGGCAGGCTGAGGTTTTCCTCCTGTCTTTGTGATGGGTTTAACCTTGGCTCTGGGGTAAACACTTGGGGAATGTTCTGAGAGGACCTCCAGCCATCAGCGCTTGGTTTTCATCCAGTGTTCATGACCTCTGGGAATTCACTACAAACACTACTATTGATCCGCTATCATACTCTCCCACTCTCCACACAGGATCCCTGGGTACGGCTAGGAGGAAAGGACTGGATACTGTCTGTTTGTGCGTTAATAATAATACTCTCCCAAGTGGTCATGAACCCCTCATTGTGGTATTGGGGGCATTGATGGTATGTTTCATGTGGGCTTGAGGTTTTGTATATTTTTATTCCTATTTATAGGTGGATGGTAGTGTGGTTAAGAGAGAGAGAGAAAGAGAGGGAGGGAGGGGAGGGAGGGGAGGGAGAGGGAGAAGACTAAGAGAGGAGGAGAATCATGATGAATCATCACCAATCTTATGTGCTGTGAATAAATACCAGACCATTTCCACATCATACTGTATATATCAGCCAGGCTTAATATGTTCTCCAAGGTGGTCCTAGACTCTGGTACCACAGGGGGATTAGAGGAGGAGGGTGAAGGGTCCCCTGCAGATCTCCAGGAGGGGGCCATGGGTAGCTTAATCCCTGAAGCATTAAGTAGATATGCCCTAGTCCCCTCAGGCAGATGTGCTACAGATGCCACTGTGGACAGTTGGGGTATTAATCATTCTCAGCCTGATGACTCTCCCCTTCCTACTGTACCTGCCGGTGTGTGTGTGTGTGTGTGTGTGTGTGTGTGTGTGTGTGTGTGTGTGTGTGTGTGTGTGTGTGTGTGTGTGTGTGTGTGTGTGTGTGTGTGTGTGTGTGTCTCACAAACACATTCACACCAGGGGGACCAACAGTAACACCATCACAATAATATCTGGATACATTCTAATCAAATCATGTTTCAACCTCACTCTCTCTCACTCTCTCATATTCTTTGTGAGGGCTTTTGTGTTGACTAACTCAGTGACATTGGGATCCAATCTGTCCTGACGGCTGGAGGAGTGAGCTCATTTTTCTCTGTGTCAGACGGTGTCCTGTCTGATGAGTGCCCAGGCCTCACCCGGGCGGATTGGCTTGCAGCACGGATACAGGCAGGTGATTGATGACTGGGAGAAAAGTCCTCAGCTTTGCTCTGATTTCCCCAGACCTGACATGCTGACAGGCCCAATCGCCAGGCAGACGTCTGAATCTGGGCCTCCGCCCCCACGGAGATCTGTAACTTACAGCAGTGTGTGTAGCTGAACGTATCACTTGGGCTAACAACTCTTGGTTACAATAGTGTAGCCAAGAGTTGTAAAAAAGTTGTTGGATATCACCTCATTTAAGTGACCCATATCTACTTATAACAGCTGGGAAACATACTTATCACTTATTTTAATTATCTGTGATACAGTCAAAAGATACAGTTAGTCACTTTCACTGAGATACGCATCATAATTACCCAGTTTTTTGTAAAATTGTAATTAGACCGAAACTGCAGTTGATTCAGAATGACTTCTCAGCATCTTTATGAGAACAGAGAGCAGTTGGCTGTGCTTAAACTTCAAGGGCTCTGCATCAGTCATTTGGTTGAGTGTTTCAGTTGAAAGCCGTGTTCCTGAGGCAGCATAATGTCCATCAGTACAGCCACATGGGGTGGTACCATCACAAAGCAGGGGGTTATGGGTGAATTACCAGCCAACACCTTGGGAGGAGTCAATGAGACCAGGCCTTAATGATGTGATTAGATGTCTCACTTTTCAACAAGTCATCAGATTTGCTGTGCCTTACTCTCTGTGCCAGTACTGCCCGTCTGTTCCGAGAGCCCCCAACCCTCCATCCCTTGCTCCATCCCATGGCAGCCTGCCTGGAGGGTTCAGTGCAGCACTGGGCAATTACCGTCCACCCACTGGGGAGTATGGGTAAATGTCTGCGTGATTTGAAGGGGTGTGATTGGCTGGGCTTGTCCCAGCTGATGGATGGTTACTTGGACACCTGTCTCTGCCGAGAGGAGAGCAGGTGAGGGAGGACTCAGACAGAAAATGGATTTCTTTTGGATTTTAGACCCCCCCCCCCCCCCCCCCCCCACCTGTTTTGCAGCCATTAGGTTTTTTTCAAGCTGCTGCAGCTGCTGTTGTTAACTGATTTCTCTATGTCAGTCTGGAGACGATGGCCTTGGTCAGCTTTGGCTCAGATGACTCAGAAACACCTGAGAAGTTGAAACTGCAACAGTTTTGAAGGTATTCTCACAGCTGAAACATGTGTATCAATCATATAATATGTACATAAAGCAATTGGGCAATCAGGCTGTTGACTATAACCATCTGCAATTGACATTCCAATTTACATCTCTTCAACTCTCACAAGAAATCATGTTTTTCTCAAGTCTGTTTGAGCTTCAGCATTCATATTCATAAACAGTGCTCAGGACAGCTGGGACTATGTCAGCCACAAACACATACAGAAAACATGTCCACATTAGCCCAGTGAAAACACAGCCAGGTGTGTGTGTGTGTGTGTGTGTGTGTGTGTGTGTGTGTGTGTGTGTGTGTGTGTGTGTGTGTGTGTGTGTGTGTGTGTGTGTGTGTGTGTGTGTGTGTGTGTGTGTGTGTGTGTGTGTGTGTGTGTGCGCGTGTGCGTGTGCATGTGCATGTAACAGATCCAATGGAATCGATCCAATGGAGTTAATCCAGCCAATCCCATAGACCCCTGGTGGAACCATTCATTCAACTGCTGACATGTCCGTTTATTCATCTCCAGATTCCCCGGCAGCCAAGCCAAAAATGCATCATGTAGTTAGCATCTTTTGACAGGCACAGGAAGCATAGGTGTCCTGTTTCCTGGGCCCCAGACCCAGGGCCGAACGCTGAGCAGCAAACAGCACGTTATTAAATCACAACCTGGAGGTGGAGAGGGAAGAGGAGGGAGGGAAGTAGGGTTGGAACGATACACAGCCAAGCCACGCACAGACACATTACTGTGGCAACGTTCCCAGCATCCTGCCCATCAGAGCCCAATCAAATATTCTATTACATTATTCTCCAATTTCTGCCCCTGTCCGCCTTGGGAGCCGGGGGGCCGTGTGTGCACTAACAGAGGAGGAAATGTTTCCTCTTCAGCCATCTGTCCTGATGGGCAGACATATTGGAAATCAAAGCAAGAACAGGAGGGAGGCATAGGGGGCAGGTCCCTGGGCTCCGGAGGGGCCAGGAGATATCTTAACACAGAAAGGGAGTGGAGCCATGTGCGTACAGTATGTTTGCACACACACACACACACACACACAAACACACACACATGAACAGGGAAACACACATGCATGCACACATATGAACATGAAACACATATTTATGTACACACACACACACACACACACACACACACACACACACACACACACACACAATAATATACATATAAATACATAAATCAGTTTATGATACAATCTTCCACACATCATAACATATTGATAAACAAGAATGTGTAGAGGTATGTGTATGCATTCATATGAAGAGAAGATCACTGTAAGTGGCAGTTTTGTGGAGTTCTTCTCTGAATACCGTAATGAGTCAGTCAGGCTGTCTGAGTCAGCAGAATCCCAGTGGGGCATAGAAAGAGATCAGCCCCTAAAACCTGCAGGGATGAGAGAGAGGGAGAGAGAGAGAGGAGAGGGTGGGACAGAGATAGAAAGGAAGGCAGTAAGAGAAAGAAAGATGGTGACAGACACCGAAAATATGCAGGCACATCTGAAGACCCCCCTCCCTCCTTACTCCCCAATTAGACTGCCTTCTGCTGTTCTATTTGGGACAACCCACTGTTCCCCACATAGGGGGGGGGGTTGACTGAGCTCTCCTATAATCTTCCCCAAAAATCCCCCTTCCAGAGGTTTGTCCCTGTGACAACACTCAGTACAGCTGGACCATGTCTTCTCTCTGTGAAATGCTGTAGCAGCAGTTTCAGCAACACATTTAAGAGAAATAGAGGGAAATGGATGAGATTGTATTTGGGAGAGGACAGGGGAGGTGGCAGAGGAGGGGGTGAGAGCTTGTGGTAAGGAGAGGTGGACACATCCACAAGTCAGGTGTTAGGGGATAACGGTGGTCTGGATAGGCAGATAGCTGTTTACTGGAGTGAGAGGGGGGTTGGACCAGAGGAGCGATGTCACACAGGAAATACTGTAGGTGTACATTGTGTTGTGTGACCTGAAAGTCATATAGTCAGAGCTAGCAGCTAGTAGTGAAGGCGTCACAAACTAGAGAGAGGTGGAGGTCAGTCCAGGCGGGAACAACCTTTCTACACAGACAGTGGTAGTACTAGTGGGAGAGAGAAAGGTGTCAGCGAGGAGAGAGAGAAGTGGGGATCAGGCGTGTATAGCGTACCCTTGACATGCCACCAGAGTGATGTCAGCCCCTCAGCTGTCCGGCTCGCTCTCGTCAGAGCTAGCGTGTGGGGCCAGTCATGTGAGCAGCGCTGCCATGTCGCCCTTCATAAATTATGCAGCTTAAACAAACTTACAAGGCCCCGGGTCTCCCAAGCTAAAGGGTTTTTACCCCTGCGAGTATTCATGAGGGAGAGAGAGAGAGAGAGGGAGAAGGCAGACCATCGGCTCACCTCACTTCCCCCCCCTACATGTCTTAATTTGCTCACTGCACGACCCACCAGCCACGGCTCCACCCCCTGAACCCGAGGTCCCAGCAGGACGGGAGTGGAGTCCAGAGGTGGGGGGGCCGGTGGACAGGGCTGAGGGGTCAGGGGAGGATGGAGGGTGATGGGCGAGATTTGGCCACTGTGTCCATTATGACTTGCCGTGCCTGAAGAGCAAACAAAGGGCACATGCTCCGCATACTCCTTTCGAGCCCTGTCTCTAATGACGATGTTTGTGTGTGTGTGTGTGTGTGTGTGTGTGTGTGTGTGTGTGTGTGTGTGTGTGTGTGTGTGTGTGATTGTGTGTGTGCGATTGTGTGTGCGCGTGCGTGTGTGCGTGCATGTGTGTGAGAGAGACCCACCTGTGACCTGATGTGCTTGCTCAAAGGCAACTCTTTGTCTTCATGGTGACAGGGTGAACATGATTGAATGCTCTAGCTCTTCCAGGATTATGCTATAGAGGATTCTAAGATATAGGTCAATTTTTTCATATATAAACTTAAAATTAATAATCCACACAATGTGCTTGTTAATCATTGTATCTTTTATCAAATACAGTTTCATAAGAAGTACATTTTTTCACCCCAAAATGTTACCATCAGTTTCTTTGTTACCATGGTTATTGACATTTGGTAGCAAGCCTGACTTCAGTCACTGGAGACCAGATGGTCCAGAAATTATAAAAAAAAACACATAGTCAGACTTGTGCTTATGTTACAGTCATCTAAAGAGACATGTACCATATGTATGTGTGCTGGGCCCTGTAATCTACACATGGTTTCATCTGCTATCTCTACGTTGTTGTTACTGACAAAGCACTTCCATTTGCACCTACTATAATTGCATGCACACAATATGCAGTATGATATAATGAAACATACAAACACACTGATACATTACGCAACCATGCACTCACTCACTCACGCAACACACACACACACACACAGTTTAAGCGATTACTATTAGGGCTCTATTTTCAGCTGAAAGGTCCAAACGCAGGCGTATTGACAATTTTTGTCGGCCGTAACTGGTGTAAATACCACAGCGCTGAATCGCTTTCTCGTGTGGGCTCAGGTGGGTGGAGTAGTGGTAATAGAGGCGTGTTTATGACAATGATCATGTCAAGTGTATTCAGGGCTGAAAAATTCTGGCCTTGAAAATATGACAAATATAGTATTTCAGACACACCCTATAGCGCCACTGTCAGCCCCCCTCGCCAGAGACCACGATTGCACTAAGACTGTTTTCACGCTGTTCAAATATAGCCTTTATTCTCTTATTAAACCTGCTTTTTCCTTCAGCATACATCCCCAGTCCTCCCCCTCCTGCTCAGTAGACTCAGGGTGAACTGACAGTGGCCCTCTGAGTCCCCTGTCTCTCCAGCCTCCTCCACAGCACTGGGCCAAAGGCTGGGCTTTAATTAAGGCCTGAGGAGTACTGGGACTGTGTGTGTGCATGTGTGTGTGTGTGTGTGTGTGTGTGTGTGTGTGTGTGTGTGTGTGTGTGTGTGTGTGTGTGTGTGTGTGTGTGTGTGTGTGTGTGTGTGTGTGTGTGTGTGTGTGTCTGCCCATCTGTGGTTAGGGAGGTTGTGAGACCGTCCGCCAGGTAATGTGCAGCGCAGGGTCCATCCTACTTATGGTTCATGTGGAGACAGAGGTAGAGGGATAGGGCAGAGCAGAGGGATAGGGCACCGAGGGGTAGGGCAGGGCAGAGGGATAGGGCACCGAGGGGTAGGGCAGAGCAGAGGGATAGGGTACCGAGGGGTAGGGCAGGGCAGAGGGATAGGGCACTAAGGGGTAGGGCAGGCCAGAGGGGTAGGGCACTGAGTTTCAAGTTCATTTAGTTTTAAAGTCCATTTTAACCAAGGTCTCAGCACACTATGCATCATATAAAAAACAAATACATTAACTAAACACATAACATAAGTAAAAGCATATGGGTACACAATAATCGCAACATGGGGAATGGGGAAAGGCAGTGGGGAGGGGGAGTTGCTAAGTGCAACCACATGCAGCTCTAAAAGGTGGGTCTTGAGGTTAGTCTTAAAAGTGGAAACTGTCGATCACCCCCGAACAAGGGAACGCAGGCTATTGCACAGAAGTTGCGCTCGATAAGAAAAAACCCTGCCTCCAGCTGTTTTCTTTTTGATGCAGAGGACGACAAGCAATACAGCATCCTTCGATCTGAGGGTGAGAGTGGGTTGGCAGGAGTTGATCAGATCTGCTAAATGCTCAGGTGTGAGACCTTTAAGGGTTGTATATGTTAAAAGCAAGACCTTGAAGTCTGTGTGTTGTTTTACCCGGTAACCAATGCAATAATGATAGAACAGAGGTGATATTACCACATTTTCTGGTTCTGGTGAGGAGTCTGGCAGCTGGATTTTGGACTAGTTGCAGACTTGTATGGCTGTGTTGGAGGAGCCATAAGAAATCAGTAATGTAATGTCAGTCACAAAGGACTCTAGGACAGTAAGCAGCATGCCAGGTTTTATTGCAACATAATGTTGCGTATTATCTGCATAGCAATGAAAATTGACACCATGATGACAGATTATTTTACCTAGAGGTAGCATATATGGGGGGAAAAGTATTGCTCCCAAAAGAAAGCCTTGTGGAACACCATAATTGATCAGATGAATCTGAACAATGTTCAGATGAATCACCACTGATGATATGCTATGATTTAAACCAAGACAGAGCAGACCCATGGATTTCCACAAGTTTCTCCAGTCTCTGTAATAGAATTTGTTGAACAACTGTATCAAACGCAGCATTCAAGCCAGGGGTGGGGCAGGGCAGAAGAGATGAGAGGGCAGATTGTAGAGGCTAGGTCAGAGACAACATTATTCTTTAATTGCTGCTTTTTCAAAATCTCTATGGGAAACACACCATGATGCTGCTCTATGTTCTCTTTTTCACACACAAGTTCTTTGATATCTGGGAGCAGTGAGTTAATGGTGGCGGTAAAGATCTAAAGACTCTTCACATTCTCTCTACCTTGCCCATCCTCCTCTTCCTCCTTACACCTTCCTCCATGGGGCCAGATGAGGTGAGGCAGGAAGCTGACAGAGCTCACCTCCTGTGAACATCCTCTTCAGTGCAGCATATTGATCACGTTAACATTAACTCACGCTCCGATCAATGGCTCACCCTGCTACTGAGCTGTGCTTAACATCAACATACAGGATCTAATTTCTCTCATCTAATCATCTCATCTTATCTCTCTCACTCTTCACCACAAACACACACACACACACACACACACACACACACACAAACACACACACATTCAGTCTCCCCCCTCTCTCTCTTTCTATGATAGGAACCCATGTGGTAGCTGAAACGCAGGAGAGTGCTATCAAAAGTAAGCAGCAGGAGTTAGGTGGAACAAATAGAATCTTTATTGTCTTTTTGTTTCCTGTGGGCAACTGAACATGCAGTAATGCTGCTGCGCACACACACTTAACTTCAGCCAAAAGGTTTGATTTAGAAGCTGCAGCATACTCCATATTACATACTCCATATTACATACTCCATATTACATACACACAAAAAAACCTAAGCTCAATCACCTGATCAGAAAAACAAGGCAATCTTTTATTATTTTACCTGGGTATGTAAAACACACTGAATGCCTGCTTTATTGATTGTGTGTGACAGGGAGCCCAGTGCAGTGACTGATCATCAGCCACTGAAGTTCTTATACAGGTGCTCATTGGAGGTATATTAGCCTGTAAACTAAAGATATGTCTTTGTGTTACAATATGCAACTAGACAAGTTTCATATGAGGTTACTTCTCATTTAGCAACTGTCACAGAAAAATACTCCTACATGCATGTTTACATCAATGTATGTGCCCTGATAACCACCACCTAAACTCTTTAGCTTGGTTCCAACCCTGAAGGCACTGCAGCTAATATTCGCCACCAGCCGGTATATCACATGAGTTGATACTGACCTTCTTTTATCACATTTTCCTCTAACACAGACACAATGGCTGACGGAGCCTCCAGTATTTATCCAAGCCCTTTTCTTAACAGAGGGATTACTGTCTATGTCTCACCTTGGGGCGGAGCATGAGCAAATCCTCTGAGCAACGTTGGAAGCAAATTTATTAATATGATTTACATAAAGTTAAAGTTCCCGCTGCAGCCAAGGAGGCCACTCTAAAATAAGCCATGGTGACAGAGCCAATGTGTTATGTGTGTCAGGCCTGGGGGCTGTGGGGAGAGAGGGGTGGGGAGGGTCCCTGGGGACCCCTGGCCTGGAAATGACACAGAGTGAGGGAAGAGCCCCGGTGCAAAGGAATCAGTCATCTCATCTGCAGGCTGGTCCGGGGAGAGGACAAAGACGCATCACCGCAGGCACAGACACAAAAACATGATATTTCACAAATGGATCTTAAATATGCTTTTAGAAAGGGATTATGCAGGTGGTGGTAAATGCGTTCTGCACGGCAAACACTTCTTTGTTTCAGAAGTGTCAAGCATAGGACTCGGGGGTGTTTTTGCTCACATGTTTGTGCATTATGTACATTCATGGTTTTTTACTGAATGTACCCACTAGATACAGTATAGGCCTAGGCTTCTTCCAAGTTGTCTGATGTGATGTACAACTATGTAATAACAGGTTATAGGGCCATTGAACAATCGCCACTATGCAGATTTTGTAGTTTTGTTCTGTTTTGGTATTGACCATTGTGTCTGACTTTTGGTCTGGGGTTCAGGAATGTTTGGCAAAAAACAATATTAATCTAGAAATAACCTTACAAAAGGCACTATTGGGTGACTTAGTATCAGACAGACAGTCATTAATAAACATAATCATACGCTTTGGGCAAACAAAATATACAAACAATTTTATTTATTTTTAAATAATAATAATTACAATTTTCCTTTCAGGGGAGGGGTGGAGCAGGGAAAAAGGCACTAGAAGTGATGCAAGCAATGCTATCAAATAAAACGTTTTTGTTTTTTTTCAAAGCTGATCTATGCCAAAAAAGAAAAATGGCCTTCTGTACTATAAGGGATAAAATTACAAAAAAGATCATTAATAATCCATCATGTGACTGTCATATCACAGATCAGATGAAAATAGCCATGGTTACCGCAAGGTCAATATCTTTCCCAACCCTTTTGACAGCACGCTGATCTGAAACTAAACTGACACCTTTTTGATGGGTTGATTCTTGAGAAACCACGATCGAAGCTCTGGAGGGTTGGAGTGATAGAACGTGTGGAACACAATCCAGTGTCAAATGGAACACCGAGGTGAAAAAATAAGTATTACCAGAGGACACAGAATGCACAGAACACACTAACAGGGCGCGGCACGCAAGGAGCCATAATTAGGACCTGTAAAAAACGTGAGTTATTCACCCCAGCACAGGCAAAATTCAGTTTTTGCAGAAGAAACAACCGTCAAGGGTATAAAGAACACCAGCCACTGCAAGCCCCCCACTATTACCAACCATAACTGTGAAATGACACGCATCCATTTCCTCTTAACTGAGAAGGCTAAAAAGGCCGTCAAATGTCAACACCTTGCTTAATTCCCTAAAGAAAACTGTGATTGAGTGAGAAAACCAGACAGAGAGAGAGAGAGAGAGAGAGAGAGAGAGAGAGAGAGAGAGAGAGAGAGAGAGAGAGAGAGAGAGAGAGAGAGAGAGAGGGAATTCGTTGAAACATTTAAGGAATGTTCTCCCCATGCTTAGTCTTAATTACCACAGTGCTATCCATGCAAATACGATTGGCCGTTTATGCCAGGAAATGTATAACCACAGCGCGATATTAATTACTCCTGCAGCATCCATTCTATATTTAATATGCACTGCGCATCGCAGCGATTACAAGCCTGTGTTTCAGCCACGGCCTTCGTGTCAGCAGTAATCAAATCTAAATGTCCACAACAACACGTTCACCAATCAATATAGGATGGGGGGATGATTTACTGCAGAATCTTAATCCATTCTTTCATGTGTCTTTGTCTCTTAATTTCAACACTATGTAAACATCCTGTTAACGCATCACCCTCCCCTATTCATTATACTCTGATTCAATGCCCTCAATATTTACTCTACTGTATCATATTCTACATACCTTTATTGTCCTAAAATGTGTTACATAGTAGATTATGTGAGGATCAAATGCATGGACTGAAGCCAATTCGTAAATGTTCAGTAAAAATTTCAATAACAATCACTCTGTTTAAGATTGTTCATTTACATCTGAGGGAGAGGGGTCTATATAAAATATGTACATCTAATATTTGAATTACCATGTAAAAGCTTTTGAGGACAGTGAAGGTGTTTCAAATATGGTGCAGCAGAAAAAGTAGCATCTGAAAATAGTTTCTATCAGACTGGTCCAACCAGTGACGCTGACTTTCATCAACCTCGCTATACTGGTCCAACCACTGCTTTCATCAAAGACCAACTGACGTCCATCAGCAGAAACTCAACTAGCCACACTGCTTAGTTACTGGCCGACAGTCAACAGAGCGTTTTAACACTAGAGAGAGAGAGCTGGCTCTCCTTAAACTTCAACTGTGGAGCAACACTGACCTCTAGTGTCTGAGAAAAAAAACTAATAATTCTATTGCCTGTTGCTTTTCACCAGTATCACACCTCGGTTGCTACTTGAGCTCTCAAATTGCTTTCTTAAATCATTCTGAACCTGAGAGAGAACATAGATCAACCACAGGAGGAATAATAATAAAGAAAAAACACAAAGCACTGTGCCAATTACTGAACGTGGTTCTACATCAGACTTTTAAAAACCTAATCAATCACCTCCAACTGGCCGTGTGTGTGTGTGTGTGTGTGTGTGTGTGTGTGTGTGTGTGTGTGTGTGTGTGTGTGTGTGTGTGTGTGTGTGTGAGGGTCAGAGTTTTACATCCCAACAGTCACAATGGGGACACTTACTCCACTAACTCACAGTACACACATGTACATGTCGTGTCCTTGGAATGGTGTAAATCTGAAATACACATCCCACCAATACAGGGATCTCTCTAGACCTACTGTCCCAATCAGGCTCTGTAATGGTTCAGTTGATATTTCGACAGTGAGGATGTCTCCAGCTGTCAACACTCAGAGCGTGTCAGGAGAAACCCAGGGGTCCTCGCAGGCCTGGACAGGCTCATTAATATACGTATCGTACCCGACGCGGGGAGCCACCGGGAACAAACAGGCACAGTAAGGGCTGCCAAAAAAGTGCCGCACACACTGATCTAAAGCCTCCATGAATGAGCAGGAATGAACAGGCTACAGCACACGCCTGACTACTGCTGTAGTCGTCAGCAAAGTTTATTGATCAGGAGGCCTGGATATTCCCAAGTAACCATGCGTCCTTCGTACACACACACACACACTCACGTACACATGCACACACACACACACACACACACACACACACACACACACACACACACACACACACACACACTCAGCTAATGATGCTCTGGCACATATGTCTTTCCACCCATATTGTGCTGCGTACCCATCCACAGGGCTGGCATGTGTTAATGGCACTGGCACCCTAAGCCTGCGATAAAGTGACATGTCCAACTGGCATGCAAGTTTGCACGGCATGACTGAACAGATGCCATCTATTGCTGCTGGCCAAAGTGGCCCAAAGATCAGCTAGCCACCCAGCTCAAATAAGCACAAGCCAGTAATGAGTGAAATGAATGTTCAACCTGGTGTTAACGTCGCAAGACGCTACAGTAGATAGTTCTCTGCCTCTCTCTATTTCTCGTCCTCTGCTCATTTCAATTCCTCTCTCTACCCACCATCAGCTTGCACCACCCTCTATCTAATCCGTACTATTTTCTCTCTGGCTCTGTTTGCCCCTCTCTCTCTATCTCCCCTCTCTCTCTCTCCCTCTCTCTCTCTCTCTCTGGGTGTGTGTGTGCGTGCGTGTTGCGAGCTGATGCGTTCCTATGACATATTGAGGTAATAAAAAAACCCTCCTTGGGGACGACCATGCCGGACTAATTAAACACCTCCTCTGCGACCTTATTGCGGGAGGCAGTTGCCATAGAATCGTAATACATCTTCTGGGCCCTGTGTCAAACTAGATCTCCCTTCTCCAATTTATAGGAGGGAGAAAAGTTGCAAGGTCATTACCTCAGAAGGTCCAATTACACAAAATAATCTCCTCACTACAAATGAGCTGTATTGACCACCAGGACATAGAGACACTGTATACAAGGGTTGTCTCTGCTGGGTTAGAGGTGTTTTTGTTGGTCTGCTGTAGAACTCGAGATGGGTGGTGGAAAGGGATGTCATTTTGTTCAGTACTTGTTCAATCTTGCACCACCCAACAAAATAAATGAACATGGTTGAACAAACTAGAAGAGCCATCTGACAAAGCATTTACAAGAGATAATAATTTCCCCTATAAGAAGCTTTTTCCCTGCATATGTCGATTCAAAGAAATTACAGCCTCCGGCTAGGGAAATAAATGTAGCCCCCGCTCTAGAATTAGCAATCCAGGGGTAGGTTTGTAGTTCTTCCCCCTCCCTTTTCATCCTCTATTTACCAGAGATAACACATAGAGCCTCAGAAATAGCCTCAGACCTACATTCCCATATCTTAAAAAAAAACATAATTACTACCACTATTGTGGGAGAAAGGTTGTTGCATGTATGTTTGTTTAATTGTTTGTGTATGAGTGAGTGGCTGTGTGTATACAGTAGTATAGACCACATCACATGATGACAGATGAGAGCATCATGAAGAGAAATACATAAAGTGAGTAAAGCAAAGGAGAAAAGTAAAGCGAGTCAGATACTAAGGAAGGTAGGTAGCCAGGTGCAGTGGCATGTTTGGGCAGACCAAGACTGCAGTGTGTGTGTGTGTGTGTGTGTGTGTGTGTGTGTGTGTGTGTGTGTGTGTGTGTGTGTGTGTGTCTGTGTGTCTGTGTGTCTGTGTGTGCCTGTGTCTGTGTGTGTGTGTGTGTGTGTGTGTGTGTGTGTGTGTGTGTGTGTGTGTGTGTGTGTGTGTGTGTGTGTGTGTGTGTGTGTGTGTGTGTGCCTGCAGGGGGGGTCAGAGCTGCTGGATGAAGGTGTCCTCTGATTAGACCTGTTGAGGACCGGGGGTCAGTGCGACAGATGACTCAGCACCTGTCATCAGGGCAGCCACACTCATCAGTCATCCACCCCATATGCTGGCCATTAAAATCAGACATGTGGGCACCTTCCTGGCAAAGTCCACACACCAAGTGACCCAATCCACATCTGTTTACAAAGCCTTAATCACATGCAGCACAGACATATAAAGACATTGGGAGAAACAGAGGAAAAGAAAAACAGAGAGAATTAAAAAAAAAAAATACAGGGAGAGAAAGAAAGAGAGAGAGAGGGTAGCTTCTTTCACTTTTCATGCCAATAGCATTGAATTGACTATGTGTGTGTGAGAGTCATTCTGTGAAAGAGAGGCAGAGGGCATTCTCTTCAAAAAGCCAGGACTCAAAGAGTAGGGAGTTTCAAAAGGAAACAGCACTGAGGGCAGTTGGGTTTGAACTGTGTTTGTGCAAAGCACTCTGGGTAAGAAAGGAATTCCTGAAGTGCATTAAGTGTTTTCAAGTTTTCAGAGGCAAATAGAGAGAGAGAGAGAGAAAGAGACGCATACCGAGAAAGACATTATGAGAAATAAAGAAAGGAGAGCAGAACTCTCCAGAAACTGCGAGAGGGAAAGTGCGATAGTGGAGAGGGAGTACAAAAGAAAAGTGGGAAAAGAGATGGCAACAGAGCATGGTCACCGTAAAATAAAGAGGGGAGAAAAGATGACATAAAGAGGTAGAAGGCAGTAGAGTGAGTGAGAGAGAAAGAAAGAAACAGGGAGAAAGCTAGTGGGACACATGATGGGAGAACATTGGCCTCGAGCATTGCTACGTGCTGTGCCTCCTACCTTCTCTGTCTTCAGGAGGCTGAGTGAGTGTGTAGAAAGAGAGAGTATATATATATATATATATATATATATAGAGAGAGAGAGAGAGAGAGAGAGAGATAGGGAGAGAGAGAGAGAGAAAGAGAGAGAGAGCAGTAGCCGTATTCCAGCTTGCCCCACCCTGATGGCTAGAGAATGAGCATGTCACTGGCCCTCTGCCCAGCCATGCCAGCTCCTTCACACACACATAATAAACACACTCCATCACCTGCACCAGCCTAGCCTCACGGGCCAATTGCCAGCAGCCGTCCAAAGAGAGCAAATTAATTATACATGTATGTTAAATTACTTTCATTACCTCCCCTGCTACATGGGTTGGACAGAGAGAGAAGGATGACTAATGAAGGTATATTTCAATACTTCCCCTCGCAGGAAACTCCCTCTCCCTCTCTATCATTCTAATTCTCTTTTTTCCTAACCTTTCGTTCTCCTCCTTCATTCACTTCACTGACCCATGACTATTTATTTCAGATTGAGGCTATTTTTCATACTCTGTATTGTACATTTATACCATATGTTGTTAACCTTTTCTATGTGTGTGAAGGTTATGGTGTGGAATTGTCTCTGTTTTTACATGTGTGCTGAAGCAATTCAGTTGCAAAAACAACCGAAGCAAATTCCTAACAATCTCTGATATGTCTTGAATGTTGAATTCTCCACCACCTCCTTCCTGCTCTGTAGCTCTCCCTTCTTCCTCCCTCTCTCTATCACTCCCTCCCTCACTCTATCTCAATGTGTTCCACTGCTTAACAGTGTGAAACTGGTGCTTCTTTTTATTCCTCAGAGGGGCTGTGCAGCAAAGGCAATGTCAAATGTTGGTGTGAATAGATAATGCATTAGGAGAGGTCTATGGGAGGGTGATAGATAGCATGTAGGGAAAGCTGGGTGGTGCAAAGACCAAAGTGACCCAGGATTCATCACTGCAGGAGTCCTAACAAGACTGTGCATGAAATATGTTATGTCCCATGTAGGGTGAGAGGGCAGGGGGGAGACAGATTGTGGACAGACTCCAGTCTGCGCATTCAGGGGAAAAAGTCAACTCTGCTCTGCACTATCTTTCAAAGGAATTATGGAAATCATTATACAGTCTGGCTGATGTGATGATAGGTTCCCTAATCCAAATAACCTATCCTAATCCTATATAATTTCATTAAGGTCAAAGTAAAAACCTGTGTTGTAGAAAGGTAATTTTAGTCTACAATATATGATATTGATTTCCTCCTTTGGTTTAATTGTCTACAAATTATATAACTGTTTGCTTGTCACTGAACCAACTTGTACTGACATTCCTGTCTCTGAAAAGTTGAAAGCTACAGTATTCGGTATTCAGAGTTCAGAATGAAGCTTTAGAGATCTGTCTGTGTATAAGCATCAGATATTAGCAATGTAAATGATGGGAGACTAATCTCAAATACAGTACCAGATCAACACCTGGGGCCTGACCTTTGCAATGACAGTTATGGAACAAGATCACCATTCAAACAGTGGGTACTGTTTGAATGGTGATCTTGACTGTTGGAATGTCAGTAATGTTATTCTTCTGTCATTTTCAAGTCACTTATACAGAACAAAACAGCATGTTCCAATATGGGACTTTCTTTTTTCTTTTTCTTTTTTACTAGTTACAGCTTCGAAATTAGTAAATTGAATTTAAGTTCTATCCAATAGTATTGCTTGCATAATTTCTTGGCCCTTTTCCCCCCCCTGCCCCAACCCTCCCCTAATTGGAGGGCATTGAAAAAGAAAATTCAAATAAATTATACATATAATTGTGTTGGTTTTATTTAGGTGTAAATTGAAGTTAGGTCTGACCTCACTCCTCCGCACTCAAATGTAAATTGATCTGGCATTTTGTGCAGGGTGAAAATATCAGGCTTTACACGTGGGAAACATATTCTGACATTTAACAGAGTAGTTTATCAAACCTAAGCCCTCTTTGATGAACTTCCTTGCTTATGCTTAATACCAGCACGCAGGGAACATCCCAGCGGGAATTGCACATGGCCAAACATCACATCTACAATACATAAAGGTAATGAAGAGTACAGAGTGAGGTTGTGTGTGCTAAACCAATACCTCCAGTTTACACAACATCTGGGCATCTAATCTCTAGGTCTGAAACAACCCATTCAATTTCTCCTGCTGATAGATGACAGTGCTCTTTGAGCCCATGGCGTTCACATATCTGTTTCACCACGCTCCTGGTCTTCTCTTATGCAAGCCAACTCAACATTCATCAGATGGACCTTCTTCTGTACACATAGGCCTGATTCACCCAGTTACAAAGGTCAGGAAAGAGACCTATTTTCAGGATCAAACCAAAATTCTCTTGTGTATTCACTCTACCTGTAGGCTTTCAGTATTCTGTGCTGTATTTGATTGTCATCTTAACAAAGACCTTCATTTGCCTTAAGGGTACTTGTCCTAACCTGAAATTAATCATTGACAATCAGCTTTAGGTCCTGTATTACATCATCAGTTGATCTTAATCCTATATAATGAGAAAAGAAGTTGTCTAGCAACCCTGTGAGGAGAGAGGTGGGTCACCCAGCCAGCCACCTCTGTGGACCCACCAGAGACCAGGAAGTCTTTCTGACATCAAATAGGAAAGACAATGGCCACAGGGCATTATGGGAAAACACAGGGGTTGGAGCGGAGGGTCAGCAGGCTAGAGGGAACAGGGGGGGGTGATATGAAATATAATAACAACGACTCTCAGACTCAGCGTCCATCCCATGGTCTCTGGGGAATCCCCCACCTTGCCACGTCCTAAGACCTTGGACTAGATTGATCTAGCAGGGTGGGGTGGGGTCGGTGTAGAGACGTGGGGGGGTCTAATGTATTGGATTGTGATTTGAATGTGAGATGTGAGTCGGGGAGACTGCATGCAGCGCAGTGCACTAGCCTGGAACATCCAGGCCTTGCTTCATTAGGTAGTCACGCCCTTAGCTGCTGACATTTTCAAACTTGTTCCACAGCTTTCTAATTGCTGTGAAAAATTGGACACAGCCAAAACAAGTCACGGCTGCATGGTAGATCTTGATTTGACCCTCTGCTGGAAGTGAAAATGAGTACAACAAATCATATACATTACTTGAATTTAGTTTTTATTTTAGATCAAGTTACTGTCAAGAAGTAAGACAAGTAAATTACTGTATGTTGTACAGCAAATCTACTTTGTAATCAATATGTTATTCAATTAATATACATAGTCCATTATCATGTTTACATTTTCTTATATAGATATTCGATATGCCTGTTATTTCGCAATTGAAATAAAACAATTTGTTTGAGTCCTTCAAATACAGACTAAAAACAAATTGCTTCCATCACCATTACAATCAATAGTTGAAAACAATCTTAATAGTTTAAAATCTTAAGAAATGTGACCTCATCTGACAAAAAAGAACCCATGTTTCAAACTAAAAATGAGTTCAAATACTATTAAAACACTGCATGCAAATATACTATTCCGCCTGAGATATCTGTATGGTTAAATGGTTATGATTGTATCTGATATGACATTGTTGACATCAGATTTCATAATCATCACACTTCATTATGTGTTTCATACATTCATACTTTTTTTTTGTTAAACAGACTTTGTCACACCCGTAGAGTGTAGCCTCTATTGGCAGTGAAACAAAGGCATAATTACAGTACAACAATAATACATGCAGTACAATAATATCTGAAACAGTGCATTATTACATAAGACTACTGAAACATACATTTTTTTGTCAGTCATGAGTACAAAATGTGAACTCATTTCTTTTAACTAGGTGGGTCCCTGAGGTTACATATCATGCTCAGACATGCATGATTCGAACAAGTGACTCAGTTTCATGATTGAAAAAAACAACAACCTTAAAAAGGTCCCTACAGCTTTGAGCCTCGAACCTATGGCTGAGAGCTAACAATGACGTGGTTTCTATGGGTAATGAGGGAATATCCCCGACAACTAATGTGCCCGTTCTGATTGAATAAGTGTCTATTTTCGGTATTGAGGTATGAGGCATGTATAGTGACAAATAGACACAAGAATGCTCGTTCACGGTGGGATCACAGCTTTCAGTGACACTTGATTCAGTGTCTACTTGTGCATTGGTTCGTTGGTTACGTCTCCCTGGGCAGACTCTGGTTCAGACTGTCCTTGTTCAGCTGCTGACAACTGGGGCTGTCCGTTCCCTTTCAGCACCAGCTCCAGGCCCCCCTCCTGGGCCTGGCTGTCCCTAACCCCCCCCATCTCCTCCTGCCTCTCCCTCTCCAGGAGCCTGTAGTTGTATGCGTTCATGACGAAGAGGAAGAGTCCTGCGACCACCAACACTGCTCCACACAGGAGGTACAGGTACCTGTAGTGACCAGTGATGTCCACTAGGGCTCCTACATAAAGAGAGAGGGAGGGGGCAATATTACTGGGGTGTTACAACAACAACAACAACAACAGCATGACTGCATTTCCACTGGGAAGAGATTAGAGTATATTTAACCTGAGCCAAAAGTACTTCTGACATCTTCATTACAACAATTAAAAAAAAAAAAAACTTAAAATCATATCAGTACAATGTAAATCAATCGCACAGATTACCAAAATCCAGATAGTTTACCTACAACAGGACTGTTTGCTTACACAGTATATGGCTATCCATATTATGTCATATAAACAGGTTGTATTGAGGAGTGAAGGCATGCTATTATCCTTCTCTCAACAGCAGGAGACAAAAGTGAGGAGGGGGAAGAGGAGTATGGTTTGGTTGCGCAGCTCAAGCTGTGCTAGAGAGAGAGAGGACAATCCTAGAGGAGACAGCATGTAGGAAATGATATGGAGTCATTACGCCTGGCCTTGCCTGCCATGGATCTCTGGGAAGGCAATTTGGCATGCTGCAACTAGAACGAATCAGGAGAGTGGCGATTCGGAGAACGATAAATATCTAGCCTGCGCTTCAGAAGAAAAGTGACAAATGCGGTTTATATCAGATTTGAGCCTCCAGCTTTGAGTCTAGCCTCTCTTCTTCTTCTCCTCCCTCCTCCTCCTCCTCCTCCTCCTACCCCCCCCCCCCCCCACAAGTCTCTCAGACATGGATCGATCTGCAGTGCCTGCTTTCTCACTCGTGCAGTGTGTCTGTCTGCCAATCTGTCTGTCTGTCTGTCATCACTTGTTAGTAGGAACGTCTTAATCAGCTTATAAAGAAGAGAGAATGAATCAACTTTTAAAAAAAAAATAGATGAATGCTCATTGCCAGAATGTATGGGCAGTTCATAGCCAACTCTTTCATTCATTAGTTCAATGGAAGTACAACTTCAGGTGTGGAGGGTGCTGAAATTAAATTGATGGGTTGTTCAAATAAGCCTAACCCTAACCCTAACAAAGTGATTTAGCCAATGTTATAGGCCTTTATAAACTTCAGCTTGTTTGTGAATTGGTCTTTGATTGTTCTCTCTACATTGGAAACTTTTCTCAGGTATATTTCTCTGCAATGGATTTATTTCCAGCAAACTTCAGAAACTAACAATCAATTATTCTGAGACTGTTATTATTGAGTAGTCTAGGAGACAGGGTCAACACAGACTACATCACTATAAATACTCCGGTAGGCTGTTCAATTGAAGGGCAGTTGTCAGGTTAGGCAAACCAATTAAAACAAGGTCTTAATGAATCTTTCATGCGAAGACTATGATGGGGGCATGCGTTGGTTGGTCGGCCTCTGTGTGTGTGTGTATGTATATGTATTGGGAGGGGTCACTTTGCCCGGACCAGTCTAATCAAGCTATGCGGGCATGGTCTGATTGATGGCATTTCCTCCTGTGGGTGTGTGCAGCTAACCATCACCCTCATTAAGGCAGCCCCTTGATTGGTTGAACGGTAATTATGTCCATCTGGCAGAGTCACCTCTTTTTTTGTATGTATTCATGGCTTAATTATGGCCCAGGTACGAGCCTTTAATGAGTATAGTCTGAACTGAAATTCATTAAACACTGAAAGCAAAAGGCTAATTACAGCAATTACCTCACTTCCTCCTAATTAGGCTGACCCGAAGGTTTGGGGTGGTGGCGTGGAGAGGCGCCATAACGAGGAGACTTGTAAGGGGAAATGTAAAGATTCTGCCCTCGTGAGAAGAACGTCTGACGTGCGGGGAGGTGCTTATTTACCCCCATTAAATGAGCACCTCAGAACAGGGTCGCACAAAAAGATCCAGGAGGCCTATACATTTCCACCTCATTAAAACGCTGAGGCGGAGGAGAGGGAGCGAGAGGGATGAGAACGGGATGCCATTTCAACCTGCCAGCTGGTCTGGATGGAGAAAAGAAAACTCCCTCCTTTCTCACTCTTCAATTTGTAGAGTGAATTCGACTTTTTGCCATGTCCCTTTCTTTGTGTTTTCGTAGGCTGAACGGAGAATTTCACTTGTTTCACTGATTTCTCCTGTGTTTACACCCAGAGCGAGCATGAGCAGAGCAAAAATGACAATACACTGAGAGAGACAGGGGCTTTCAAAAGATGTAGCAATTCCAGCAATGGCACGGGAACACAGAGGAAAATACCATCCTTCTGATTACACTTATCCCCAAACCATGGAGGGAGCTGGAACAGTGCACCATGAATAAGAAGATATAGATGACAGCACCGTGTGATGTTTATTTAATTGGCATCACACGATTATGGGGGTGGGAGAGGGTATCAAAAGCAATAGTACAAAGGATTAATCTGAAATGTCTGTTCCCAGTCAAAAGCCTGACCATGCTATATCGTTTATGGTGTGGACTGAAAAGGTAGCTGTTACTCTACAATAATCCGAACATTGCTACTTGACCTGTGTTGCAGTCGGTATCTTTCGGCAGTGTGTGGCATACACAAGGCCGAGGGGACTTGGTAAAGAGAGAGAGATGGGGGGGGGGGGGGGGGGGGGGTAAGAGAGGCGCGGAGAGACCTTCATTACCCTTACGGCTTCTTAGCTCTGAAAAATGTTCCATAATTTGTGTGGAGGACGAATCCTCCAGCGGGCGTGCCCTGAAAGCCGGAGCGCACCCGGCTTATTTACAGCAGTAAATAACCGTGACCAATTACTGCTTTTCTCTGGGCTGGCCGTGCACTCTAGGCCAGCCCGGCTCACCGATGATAATCCAATTCTGCTGGAATGTCTTACAATAATGACACCCTGGAAAGCAGTTCAGCTCAAACGCCATGCAGCCCAGAGGCCGTGACCAAGAAGTAAAGTGAGAGGGAATAATACTGATTTTTTTTCAGCCCTAAATCCATTTTCTGTTTAATTCACTAAAACCTATTCTAAAGTACAACTTTTCCTATATACTCCAACAGTGGATGTTTTCTGAAGTGCACCTAAAGCAGCATATGTTAAAACAGTACATGTTGCCTATGTGGAGGATGGAGGTTATAGTTACAGGACTGACTGTGTGGAGGGAGGCTATGTGCAGTAGTATGTGTCGGTCTTACCTCCTACAGGTGGTCCCAGGAGCACGGGGCAGCACTCTAAGATGGTGACCAGTCCCACCGCACTGGAGAACCGTTGGGGTCCCACCAGATCCATCAGGCTCTCATACAGCAGGGCGCACACCATGCCAAACCCTACGGCAAAGAAGCCAGTGTAGACCATCAGCCCCGAGTACCCGCTGGCCAGGGGGCACAGCAGGTGGCACACGCCCGTGAAGGTAATGGCGAAGCTGAAGAAGTACTGAATCTTGGGCCTGATCCGCCTGGTATTGGCTAGGATCCCTGTCCCTGGCCGGGCAAACATGTCCACGAAGCCCATGACGGAGAGGAGGGCGGCGGACGAGTATTCATCAATGCCCATGCTCTGGGCGTACGTTGACAAAAACACCACAGGGGCGAAGAAGCCAAAAAACATCACCACGTTCCCCACAATGTAGATGATGAAGCCCCTGTGCTTGAAGAGTGACAGGTCCAGGTACTTGTTGACGTTGTCCATGCAGCTTCCTTTCAGCTTTGTGTTGCCTCCGTTGACCAACTCCACCACTTTGTCGTCTCCATCACCGGTGGGTTTCTTTGGGGTTCCGTTTCGCTTTCCACCTATGGGCCTCATAAGGGACCCCGCCACACAGCAATTCAACAGCAGAGCCCCAAGGATGCAGAAACTGCCCCTCCAGCCAAAGTGGTCAAGCAGGAGCTGGTTCACAGGCGCCAGAATGCAGAGGAAGACCGGACTTCCCGCCATGGCCAGCCCATTGGCTATAGGCCTCTTGACCTGGAAGTACTTCCCAATGATGGTTAGGGAGGGCTGGAGGTTAAAGGAGAGTCCAAATCCTGTGGATAATAGGGGAGGAAGAAGAAAAGTCACGTACCCAAGTTTCATCTGCAGGGGATACATCCTGAATTTAACCGCCTGGTGGTACTGGCAGGATTAAATTAAGACCAAACCTACCCTATTGCGCACATTAAGGTTCTATCTCATTTCACATTTCACATAAAATCTCATTACGGGAAGCTGGAATAATTGCAGAAATGATTTCTCCATTTAAATGGTAATAAATTAGAGACTCCGGATAATTCATTCACTACCACCTCCGTTCCCAAAAATCCAATTTAATAGCGTTTCACCCTGTAAATGAGCATCTTAGTCTCTAAATGAGACTTCACTTTAAGATGAAGAGCACCAGGTAGCTGGCTCCACCGCTTCATTCCATCATTCTAACGTTTGTTAAACGTCTCTGGATCACAATCCCCCCCCCCCCCCCCCCCCCCCCCCCCCCCCCCCCCCCACCCCCCCCCCCCCCACACACACACACACACACTTCAAAAGCCTTATTTTGGTAAGTCGGGGATGAAAATAGCTCTCATTGAAAGGGGCTTAACTCAAACACAGATCAGATTCAAGGTAGACGTCCCAGCTACATAGGAGATCTAGGTTCTTTTTCAACTTCATTGACAAACGTTTTGATTAGAAATGAGTACTGCAGTGCTTGCTAGTGACCCTTAAATAGGGTGCAGAGGGAGAATAAACTTGAGGTCTGGGAGCTGCATTTACAAGGCCTTCTGAATCTCAACTTCTGTCTCTAAGCTCAGTGGATGCTTGGGATGAGTAGTCATATCCGTGTGTGTGTGTGTGTGTAGTGTGAGTGGATGGCGTTTGTTGGCGTGCGTCAGTGGGCCAGGGCACTGGGGACCAGGGCAAGGTACACGCACGCCTCCAGGTTACACACTTGGCCTCATAACTACTTCCTGCCCCTATTAATCCTCCATGCCAGCCTGTGGCTAGATAATGAGTCTCGCCGGGTGGGGTGGGGGCTCCCGCGAGGGGACACGTGCAGGAGCCTACAGGAGAGTACACGGGGGGTCGCAGTAGGCCGTGCTCTCTGGGAACTGGAAAAGTATTGTCTTAATTACTGTCCCCATGCCGTCTCCCCAGTGCTCCCAAATGCTCCGACACCGGCCCACAGGCTGGGTGAGACTCCCTGGGTCCAGGCAGACAGCACATCAGCCCAGCTTGGGGAACCATAGCTAGAGCCAGAGAGACCCAAGGAGGATGTGCACCTCGACCCCCAGAGGAGCAAGCCCAAGGTTGGGAGAGAGATGGCCAGCACTAGGGTAAACAAGTCTGAGACACCACAATCCTCAGACATACTGGTTCATTCATTCACACTTTACTGCAAATACACACAGATACACGATAGCAGGGATCCCACCGGGCTGGGCTCTGATTAGTGTTGGTCCCAGATGTCTGTTCTGAGGACAATATGGTCTAACTAATTGTGTTGTTTTGCCTAATCTAGCAACTGCACTGTGTTTAAGAGGAATAAAATTCAAAACATGCTGAAGTTAACTCATTCTGGCTAATAATGATCAAACATTTATAATTGGTCTCTTAAGAGTGCTGAAACGTTTACTTTTCTTTCCTAAACTTCATGCAGTTCATTATAGGCTGGTGGAAAATTCAGTGAGAATATGATTTGGCAGGTACATTAAATAAATACATAAAATGGGTGGGTACCTCCAATGACTCCTACGCATATGTACAGATGCATAATGGAATTGCCAAAAGAGGCAGTTACCATAGCAACTCCACACATCACTCCGCCAACCATGACCACAGGCCGGCATCCAAAGCGATTGACCAGTATACTGCTCACAGGTCCTGCAGAGAGAGAGAGAGAGAGAGACACATATTTATACACATAATGACAATCCCCATTTTTTATCTAAGACTAGATATTTGCAAACAGCCATTTAAATACACAGTACTCAAACAACTTGATGTTCGTCTCTAGGCTGACCCATTTAAAATTATCAATAGCGTAAAAAAACATGTGCCACAAATGGTTAAGAAGTGAGTGATGTTAGAAAATTGTGCACTCCTACATTAGCAAAGCAGGTCAGTGACTTATTACAATGTCTTCTGATAATGTCCCTGTACCAAATGTTCTAGGTGATCAATCAGCAATTGAATACCTTTTAATATATTCTATGACTTTCTAACCTTCATTCATAATCCTGCTTGTAAGAATTGCAGAACAGTCCCTCTGCACTACAGTACACTAAACCCACTGCTCCTCCCTGCTAGAATCAGACCATTTGAATAGTAAATCACCCCTCCCTAATTAATTTAAGACAAAACTGGGGAGCATCAATCAAACAAATATGTAGGCTGTCACAATTATTGAAATCTTCACATGCTGCCTTTCAAAGCAGTGCTGGAATGGGAATCTGCAAGGCAGGTGATAATTCCTAGTAAACAATAAGAAGATTATACATTTGAGAGCATGTTTACGGCCGATGATTCATTTTTCCATATGACAAATAACTAATAGCATGTATGGTTTTTCCCCCCCCACTCAAAATCCATTGTTCAAGTTGATTACACACAAATAAATGTTTTGAATTGTTCTTGTTTATTTACCAAGATCAGGAATTATGCAGATCATAAGGACTTGCAGTTACTTGCAGCTTAACAGTTGAGCAAGATGTAACCCACATTTAATTTCAATGGTCTGGTAAAAATAGCAGGACAATGACCTTGTTATGCAGGCCTTGGTACATGCCCTCCCTTTTAATCATCATTTTAATCTGCTTGCTGTATACTTCACAGGTTCAAGGCAGGACTACAATTCTCTGAAAGATCATTTTCAGTTGCAGGAAAAGACCAGAAACAATATTTGTTTTTTATAGTAAATCCAATTTATCACCTCCCACAGGTCCACGCCTACTAGAGGTCTTTAAGACAGCAAACAATTCTAAACAAATAATTCTGACTGTTGCCTATTTATATAAACTAAATGTGTGTCAATAGTCTGTAAACTGCTTGAAGGAAGAGACAGACTTGTTAATCATTAACTATTTCCTTTTGCACTACAGTTGTTGGAATATGATGTTTGGTCACATTGACAGATATTTTCACAGTAAATACCTGAGAGGTGCCCTTAGCCATTGTGCTGTATGGTAAATACAACAAAGTAAGTGAGTAAGGCATGCCTAGGTTATACATGTAGTGGTGCATATAGATCATGTCCTCCTACTGCTTGTGTCACTTTGGGGTGGCATCCCAGGCATCATCACAATTTCCCTCTCCTATTATAACTTTATCACTCTGGCTCCGTAAGTCATAGGTCCTCTGAAAATGCTGTCACATGTCTCCCATAGGGCTCTGGTGTGAGGCCCAAATGTGCTGAACCCACCACTGATATATTCCCCCTGTCTTTTCTTCCACTGGGTGACATTGCAGAAGCTGAGCCAAGGACAATATGATAAAGCCCTGTGCCTCTGCTACTGTGCGTGGGGATATTTCACAGGCTGCGTTCTCTGTGCTGGGGACCGCAGGTGAGTCAGGCACCCTGTCATCCTGTAACCTTGCAGCCCACTGATGGATTTACTTGAAAAGTTCAATTGGAACCTTCTGTTATAATATCGCTGTCATCTAATGAGTCATTCATGGTCCCTTAAGAATGCCATTACTACAACCAAGCCAGAGTGAGGTGAATCCAAACATCCATATCAAACGAGTCACTCCTGATTTCTCAGACTGTTTGTCTGTTGTGACACACCACACTCCTGTTGGCAATGTATTACTCCAAGCCCCATTAAGCCTTGCAGTGCACAGACGGACAGTTGTTACGAATATACAAATGCTCAAGCAGAGAGAAAGAACAACGTTTTTCCAACTGACTGTCCTGGAGCATTGTGTTATTGTCCTGAGGTGAATCCCCTACGGTGGCCCCACTGGCCCTTCTCTTAAAGGGTGGGTTCTGGAATTTGTAACCATATGTATTCTACTTATCAGCAGTGCTGCCGATCGATGGGTACTATTTTGGAACCTGTCTGTGCTGTCACTCATATGGAGCGCCTTCAAAGAATAGCATTTTCTAAGCCACAATGCTACTGCAAGTACACAGGGCTACAAGTCCGGTCTGTCCAAAAAGCACCCAAATAAACCACACAACACATACAACTAATAATAAAGCTGTGGCAGTCCATTGAAGCTAATTAGATTTTGAATACCATCACTTTAAAGTCAAATTAACGTGCAATCCTTTACTTTGGCCTGGAATTTATTTTTTCTGTTGAGGTACGCATTACTGTGTGATCGCTCGTGGGCATTTCTACTCTACTCATTTTAACAAGCCCTTAGACAAGAGGGTTGCATTTACATTGTTTCCTGACTTATTAGATAATTTACATGCCACAACCTGTGGTAAACTTTAGCCAGCTAGCATTCTGCCACCTTTCTACCAAAACAGTAGGAAGCAAAGTATGCAGTGGAACTAAAGTATGGTTGTATACCATTCAGGAAATGTTAGGAGGTGTACCTTTTTCCATCCTCTGATTGGTTATCACCTAGGGAAAAATAAATAATATAATAATAATAATAATAATAATAATAATAATAATAATAATAATAATATATAAGAAAATATTTTTTATTATTATTTTTTAATTTATTTATTTTCCCCCCTGGATCCTATTCTGGCTAGTTGCATCGGCAGCCAGAACAACGTCACCAAGGGTCGTATCGTCCTAAGTCTTGTCAAGTCGGCAACTTCCATTGACAATGAGTGACCACTGGTCGTTTTGTAGCGTACTCTAGTACCTGTAACTGGACTCATAATCAATTAGGAAAAATCTGTACTACATTTTTTTACAGGCTTCTTCTAAGCCATGTGCAGCACTTCTTTGACCGGGTAGATGAGGGAGAATGTGAAATGCAAGCAGGGTTTTTTTCGCCTCAATAGTACGTTGATCAACATCGATCAACAGAACTGCTGGTAAGAGTAGAACACAGATGGTTATACAATCCCAAACCAACCCTTTAAGTGAAAGAGTGAGGTTGTTTTAACACCCAAATTCATGTCAGGTGCAGAAGCATGTGAACAACCCATTTCAACCCTTCATTAGGAAGCCTAACACTAAACAGTTAGATGCAGCCACTACTCTAGGAGTCATGTTAATTCAATATCCTGATATCTACAGCTTTTCAAGATGAAAGATGCTGCTTTGTCAAAACTCATTGGAAGCAAAACAAAAGGGTCTCTTTTCTTCAGTATGGAGAGAGACAGCAAGCTGCTTATCCTAACAACTTGATCAACTCAAGTTTAGGCTGCACTGTTGGTCTTTGATCTATAAAACATGTAATTTCAGAACAGAAATCATGGTAACATAAAAAATAAAAATAAAAATATATTGGGGCAATTTATTTTTACTTCTTAAGAGTGTTGTGGTCATTTGAACACAGTACTACTATTCATTGTTCTGGAATAGTTTAGTAACACTCACTAATAAACACAGAAAAGATGGAGATCTTGGGGTTAAAGGACAAATATAACACTTCATTAAAAAGGTATTTTCACTATATCCTCTGTGCAATGTGCGGTCTACTCACCTCCAGCGTACATTGCAGCCAGCATGATTGAGGACATCCATGCAATCTCACTGAAGGAGACATGGAAGTGCCCCTGTATTTCACTGAAAAAGACGGTGAGGGCTTTAGGGAACGCGTAGGAGAAGCCAATAGAGATGAAGGCCCCAAGCACCACAGCCCAGCCCCAGCCCCCATCCGGAGGGGTGTAGTCCAAAGCAGTTGCTCGTGCAGGGGGCATGGTTCTGTCAAGAGAGGAGAGGACATTTTAATTTGACTGTGAAACAGGTGATGGACTTTCACACTCTGTATCAAAGTGTTTTTGTAACACTGTGTGATTAAATTAAGTATTTGACTTTGTGTCAACCTCAATGATTTTATTCATGGTTGTGATTTGATTATGATAATTTCTCAAATAGATCTATTAATTCAAATATAACACACACACACACACACACACACACACACACACACACACACACACACACTTGATATTGCTCCTATAGGCTATGAGAGCCCTTAATGTGACATTGTGTTTAGGCTATCCTTGTAACAACCTGAAAGTTCTAATAGCATGTGGCAATCAGCCTGCAGTCATAACCATATTCACAGAGGACCAAAGTTTCCAGGCCAGGAAGACTGCAGCACTTTGGAAAATGTGTAGGCAAATTGAAAACGTTTAAAAATCATGTAAAAAGAGACCCTTATTATCGGCATAATATATAAACACTGTTTTTATAGGATACAGGCATATTCATATTTTATATTCACTTTTTGTATTACAATTTAACATTCTTGCAATACTGGGTAGCCTAATGAGAGTGATGCAATTGCTGACATTATGGTACGTATTATCAAACACCCATGGCAAAACAACAGGAAGAAACATGATATAATGAAAAAATTATATACGTTCTGGTGCTGTGACATATTCAACGTTAGTACCATAGTAAAAACGTGCGAGGTAGCCTACGTGTTCTGGTAAGTGACAAAGAGTCAAGCCTTCAGTCAATACTGTCTTAAAGCAAGCATGGAATGTTACAGTAAATTATTGTACGGAAATTCCTGCACAAGGTAGCGAGTTTTCAATTGCAAATGTAGCTCATTCGCTAAATTATCTCATGATTGAATTGCCAGAGTTTGTTTCATAACCTCAATTTACGAACTTTGGTTTGCGTGTGTATTATCAATGGCTTTTGGACATTTCACTCCCTTCAGAATGTGAAGAAAACTAGACGCGCATTAAGTGTGAGAAATAATTCATTCGTTTGAAAGAACTTACCTTACGGAAGCTCAGCACTTCAACGTTCAGTTTCCCCAAGAAAGTTTTTGAGACACAAAAGTACCGGGTATTTACTCTACTGACGCTTGGTCACGTGTTGCCGCGATTGGGCTACTGGAATGTCAGGAAAGTTGTTACTGCAGATGTTACGAAATCCCTACACACCTGCTCAAAAGGGTCAAATAGGCCTATGTTCTTGGTGAGGTCAGATTGTCAACAATCATGATAGATTTGTACCTGTTGTGGATCATCTGAACGAGTTTTCCGTCTGCTACCTTTGAAGCTAACAGTCCCCCCCCACGACGCTACGCTAACCCCTTATCTGTGATCGGCTTATCTAAATGTGAAAAGTAATACGCCTAGTTACAGACAGGTCTAAGTAAAAGCCTGATGTATTAGAGCCAGTCAGGCAGTAATGTAAATATGTGATGAAAATGAGAAGGTACAAGATGTTCGACTACAAGGAACAATGTGTGCAATTCTACACAAACTCAATCCAACGTCTAAAACAAATCAGACAAATTAAACTTTAAGGTTTTATTCTCAAATTATGTGCAATGTGAATTTCACAGTTGAGCTCAACCACCACTATTCCCCAAATCATAAAACAGACAAACAAGCCAACAAAAAAAAGAAATAACGTGTAGGAAGAACTCAATGGTTGTACCTAACCAAGATGGACGCATACTTGACTCTGGTGAGCTGGTATGGCTGCTCAAGACCAACAGCTCTACACACAATGCACACTGATTGATTGATACTTGTATAAGCTTGGTGTATTTAACATGACTGGTGTGTCAGAGATTCAATGTAACATTGTAGTTACTTAGCTGTAATGCTTATTATAAGTTATTGAGGAAGTTATGGTAAAGCAAAACTACTGAGAAACAAAATAGTGTGATCAGAGCAGTTACCTCACCACAACTTAAGTGGATAAAGACAATATTAAAACACACCCATGGAAAATAACAAAAGAAATCACATCTATTTTTCAAGTTATAAAAATGAAACAAAAGTTTAAAAAAAACTGTGCAAGTACAGCAAACTTATATTACAGTATATTACACATACAACAAAACATTTAAATACAGTACTGTGTATGAATAGAAATCCTGAGAGTTGTCCATTCCTGGTTCCCATGTGGCTGAGTTGTTAGGCATTTGGGCAAACCCCCTTTCTCCTTCCTCACTCGTGAGAGCTTGGGGAGGACACTGCTCTGGACAGGTCTAATGACAGCCAAATGATCTGCAGTCCTTCTTGCAAAAGTTTATCATGTCCACACCTCCACATACAGAATGCAGGTTCTCATATTACTCTCCGTGTCAAATTCTGTGAAGACAGAACTTTCCAATTTCCCAAGATTGCTTTGTGGTTGATTGACTGAGGAACGCCTCTTTAAATATGAGATAAAGTAAAGGGTAATATGTAGTGCAATGACACCAGAACCTGCATATGAAGACATTATTGACATGTCATTGAAATTGTTGCAGTTCAACAAGGAACATCACTCAATGGCTGTATTACTTATTCTTAACAAGATTGTCAAAAAGTAGCACCAAGTTCTCTCTTTTTTCTCCAAGTGATAGTATGTATAGATGGATTCATGTGGAAAAGTAGAGTGTATGCACACATGTTGAGCCACACACACACACTCCACTGTAGCTCTTTCCAGGAGGGTGCTCTGTAAGTTTGCAGTTAAGGACTGTTGAAGTGGAGAGTGATTCAGTGCAATGATGAGTAAGACTTCTGAGACACTGCCTTATCTTCCACTAGGACAAACACACAGGACATATCTGATGCTCCCATCAACCAATAGGCACAATGACATCCAGGGATCTGCTCTAAATAACATACCAAGACCTGCAGAGAAAAATAGATATATCCCTACTCCTCTACAACTGTATGGCAGCCACACATCTGAAACTGAGCCAATGGTGAGTACCCAAATTAAGCTTGAAAACAATAGTTAATGCACATCCACTAGGGTATACCTAATAGTATCACAGTTTCATTAGTTATTGCTACCAGAAACTTTATTAACTTTTCGGATCAACCAAAAAAAAAAAAAAAACGTCTTAAATGCATGTTGGCATTTAAGACAGACTATTTATTCCAAACCCTTTTTTTTTCTGAAGTAGAACGTAATCAGATGTTCAGAAACATAAACAGAACATACAACTCTGAGTGAAATGTCCACACTTTGGCCAAATCAATGCATCGGCCTGAACAATGTCCCTTCACTCCTTATCACTCCTTGCATTGGGTTGCTCCTGAAGCAAAACGGTTAGCTGGTTAGAATTTCTTACTTATCTTGGCCACACACACACACACGGATGCCATTCTTATATCTCCAATGTGGAGACTGAATACTACTTCACTTCAGTTGTCTTGGCATGTGACACTTGTTGCAACAAAATGGATGCCAAATCTTGAGTGGGTAGCTACACATGACTCCATTGCAGTGATCACAACAAGCAACAAATTTAAAATTTAAACTGAAAAGACTGTTCTGAAGCCGGATAGCATATTGGTTGACACAAGAAACTCCCTCTCAGGGGAGGTAGGCCTCTGTGTTTCATAAAATGGCTTCATACCAACCTACCAAATATGGCAATAATACCTAATTAATCTAAATCACTCGCACACTTCATACCAACTATTAAACATTTCCATAAACAAACTTACTGTGGGGAGCAATGAGCATAGAAATCAATAAAAAGGTCAAACAAAGACACACAACTCCCCTCAATCTGAGCTAACAACCTACCAATGAGCAACATCGCTCATCTTACCCGTATGAATATATAGTCTATATAGTTATTTATATATAATTTTCACTTTATGCTGACATGTAGCATGTCCATTTCTAGAGGGCATTTAATTTACTGATCCCCCGACTGCATGCCAATCAATTGCAAAAATTGTTACCTATATATGCTTTTAAGATAATATGAAACAAAATGGCTCAAAAACAAGATGATAATTGCACTTATGATTCATTGTACTGTAAAACAAGCATTGTGGGTATTTGGTGCTGGAGAAAAAATGAAAATACTGCAAATCTTTAAAAGCACCCCCACATTTGATCGTGTTCAGCGTAAGTTTGAATGCTTTAAGACTAAACCGACAACGGTCCTCACGGTGCAAACCCAGGACAGCACCAGGCACAAGGCAGGCAAGACCACACACACTCTCCCTCCTCTTTCAAGATTGGGTTCACAATACACCACAACAACCCCCCTCCTATCAGAGCACTTTCTGGAGACACTGGGGATACAGTTTGGCCACCACACACTCAAAATGGCGACCCAGGTCCCAGAGGCGGTCAGGCGTTTCATAGACTTTGGTCCACATGTCCGCCTCGTCATCATACTGGTAGAGGGAGTTCTTGCGACTGGTGCGGAACACATGCTCTTCCACCATGACCTGCGTGGCTCGGACGAACAGGTGCAGCTTGCCCTGGAGCAGTAGAGCCTTTATGTAGGGGCTTGTGGCCTGGTCAAAGGGCAGGTCCCTCTTGCGGGTCCAGGTGTTCTGCTCAATGTCGTAGACCTCCACGGTGAAGGTGCGCTGGTGATTCCTGCAGATGCCTGCAATGTAGTAGATGCAGTTCTTGTGTAAGGCAGCCAGGCCCTGGCTCCGGGGGACACTCATTGGGACCAGGTGGCCCCAGTAGTCCTTGCGAGGGTCGAAGCAGAAGAAGTATTCACCTGTGGAAAACAAGCACCACATAGTTACATTGTATTATAAACCTCACTGCAGTAAGTATGTTCTATCAAATTGCACTAATTTGTGACAGGGATGCGTAGTAAGTTGTAAGCTAGTTCAGGGCCAATTTTCCTATGTTCTCTTCCACCCTTCCTATTTTTTTACCATCTTTGTATTTTTCAGGGGTATTAAACAAAATGACTTCACAGCTCTTCTCTATAACATCCCCACTCACTTTGGAGAATGTAGATGCGGTCTTTGTACTCCACAGCACTGTGAAACTCCATGGCCACAGGCATGGGGCTGACTGCGGTCCAGCAGTTGTCCCTGGCGTCATAACACTCCACTGACTTCAGCGCGTTCCGCCCGTCCCCCTCATACACCCGCCCCCCCAGAGCATAGAGCTTGCCACAGCAGTGCACCAGCCTGCAGCCAATCCTGGCCCGCAGCATGGGTGCCCGCGCCAGCCATCGGTTCCCTGCATGCTCGTACTGCCAGAAGTCGCTCTCCGCCCTGTGGTCAATAGACACCTCACTGTTGCTCGGCCGGTAGCCCCCGGCGATAAAGATGTCGTTCTCCGATGACACCAGGATGCCCACCTCCCGGAGGTCATTGGGGGGCTTGCAGAGCTTAAAGACCTTCCCCACTAGGGTGTCTAGGCAGGGAACAGTCTGCTTCTTCCCTGAGTGTTTGTGCGCAGCGTCGAAGCAGATGACCATCTCAGAGGCAGTCATCCCCAGGCGCTGGGGGCAGCCGTTAGTGCCATTGAGGCGGGTCTTGGCCTCGGCAGGGTCTACGGAGAGGGAGAGGGCACAGGCAAAGGTCGGCGGGATGCAGCTGAGGAAAGTCTCGTCGAGGAGAGGCAGGCGGATGCACTGGGCGAAGACTTCGACCAGGTGGGCTTCCCGGCGGGGGCAGTCGTACTCCAGCCAGCGCACGATGCTCTCGTACACGTGCTCCTCCTTCTCCACGTTCAGGTCATCGTTGTTCAGGATGCTGACCAGCTGCTCCTTTGTGAGTTGGAGGAACTCCTGCTCCCGCGACACGCACAGGAACTACAACAGCACATCAAATCAGCTTTCACCAGTATTTGACCAAGTTTACAAATTGTTATTATACAGATTGCTCAACAAGACACCCAGACATTGAAGGCAATCCTAATATTATAAATATAGCATCTACTGCTTAGTGCCTATGCCTATGTTACTTACATTGGCTACCTCCAACAAGACCATATTTACCACCACTGAGATAAAGCCCTGAATCAAAGCCCTGACCAAAAATAGCTAGGTACTGCAGAACAGTGACATAGAAGGCCAAAACCTACCTTCTTGCGGATGTAGTCCTGGGAGCGCTCCCTCAGCTCCTGGTGGCCGTAGGCATCTGCAAACATGTAAACACCAATGCAGTTCTGGGGGTCTAGGCGGCTGATCATGAACTGGGCACACTGGTCCTGTAGGGCTGGGATCTGGAAAATGCTGGCTGCCGTGAACAGGGCCTGGACGTTGGACTCGGACAGCGTGACTCTGGACGTGTAGGCATAGTCCAAGACCAGGTGCATGGACTCTGACTCCACACCGACGATCCTCACCTCTGTCTGGCTGCTCTCTGTAAGGCCACTGGTGAACATGGACCTGGGACAGCAAAAGAAAAAACAGTATAGTTATAAAAGTGCAGTTAAAAGTCTCGATGGTATTACAATGAAGCAGTACTGGTTGTCACATACAAGTGAAAATGCAACTAAAAATAATAAACAATGTTATTCTTATCTCCTTTTTACTTTGACTGCCACACAGTATAAATCCTGTTATGACGCCCCAATTGCAGATTGCAGAAGAGAGACTTGAGAGCTATGCATCAGCACAGATAAAGAAATTGTGCTATTGTCATCCTTTTGACTCCATTTGATACTGTTCGAGCAACCACCGATTAAGAGTCCCTAAAACACATCAGAATACCCACCTAAAGTAAGGGCTGATTGCAGCAAGGACATTTCTGTGACAGGAGAAAGTCTTGCCATGGTCCACTTCTACGACAATGTCTGTGAGCTGTGCTTCATCATACAAGGCTTTGAGCTGCTGAAGGACGTTACAGGCATGAACGGTGTCTACGCCGTTGTAGTATGTGTTCGCAGGAGTCCCATTCTGTATTTGTAACAGCTTGCCTACGTCTGTGGAACAAACATACAAAAAGAAAAACAGCTATTACATCTTGAAGTTATGTTGGATTAAACAATAACTTAAAACAGCTTAATACATTGTCTAGACACACAATGTAAGAGACAATGCCTGTTCAAATAGAGTTAATCAATAACACTTGATTAACAGACTGAATGTGGCCTTATTTTTAAATGACTGACAAAATGTGTTGAGTGATTATGCTGAAATACACGTGGGGGTTCTTTAAACTGACTAAGCACATGTTTCGTGTCACATGTTTATTATGCATTCTAATATTTGAATTGTATTCCAATAGTTGAAAACGTAGCTAATGCAACACTTGGCATTTATTTAATTGAATCTCTGTGAGGCATTGGAATCACTTCTAGCACGACTTGTGCAAGACTAGTTGACAGAACAAAGACCAGTCCGAAACGAGGCTCTGGAGAGGCTCTGGGGATTAGAAGAAACTCGCTGCTGGAGTAGCCTAAGCTAGCTAGCCGTTTGTGGCAGTGGTAGAAACGTTAGAAGCAAGCTAGCTAAAATAAGCAATCAGTTCGCTTTGACGCTGGTCAATGACTTCGGCCAGTTTAAGCCTCCCTACCACAACCGGCTAAACCAGAGATGTGTAGCTACAGTCAAACCTCTTACACTATTTTGGTTCATGTCATGTCTACATCGAATTGTACTTGCTATCAAGCTAAACTGCTGCCAGAACGAGACATTATGCTTAGCTTTTCTGGCTAACATAAGCTAGCTAGATAAGCTGGTATTGCTAACTACCTACAGTCCTATTCTTACAACAAAGCCTGGAATAACTAGCGTTACTGCTTGCCGACGTTAAATGCCCTGAAAGCTTTTAAAGCTTACCAACTAGTTATTAGCTAACATAACAAGGCCACCAGTCGTAGCAACACAATTGTTTACACACTCAGCTGTAGCTAGCCTAGCTGGCTAGACCAGCTTCAATGCTACACACACACACACACCACACTTTTTGATGAGCCACTCGTTTTAGAGCTGGACTTGTTATGCCAAAAGAAATGCCCGTCACTGTAAACAACTTTAGCCGGAGTGTAAAAGTAGCTCTTATAGGCCATGAAATGCGAACTTGACAACTTTAAAATGCGTTAAATAAGTTTAAAACGTGAACACAAACAATCAAGAGTCTCTAACCTCCACTGGCAGCCATTCTCCCCAGTCTGTCTCAAAGCAAACCGAGAAACGTCATCAGTAGTACAGAGCCCCGGAAACAGGCGACAGCCAATCGCCAGAGAAAGCAGCCTTCAGGGCCAATAGAATTCTCCTGAACTAAGACGTAGGAAACAGCTATTTACCACAGCGGCCACTAAACAAGACATGATTACAACAAAAAAAAACATGTATAGGAAATGGAGGAACCAATATGTACATCTTGTCTACTTGCCAATAATACCATAGTTTATTTTTATTTTTTTTATATGAACATAACACTGAATCATTTCGTCCACACTCAAAGGCGTCCAGGGTGGTGATGGAATCACAAAGATCCTTAGAATCGAGAAATGAGTGAAAGGCAAAATGCAATGTAAGCAACGAGCAATGAAGTGTTCAACGTGTAGCCTATCATGTAAGAATAAAGCCCTATACTACAAAGACAAATGTTCTTGACAAGCCTACAAAATTAATTGTAAAGACAAAACCTGCACAAAAAATGGTGCCCCTTGGTAACTGTATGATCTAAGCCACCCCATTGCATCACAGGAAATATTGTATTTACATTTTCTGTGTGATCTTGTGGATGCTGAGGAGTCCATATTTTTCGATCATGTTGTCAACAATAACCAGTCAATGGTGCCCTTTCAGTAATTAATAAAATAATTCATTAAGGTAATTCATTTGTATTTGTGCTCTCAGTCACAATAGAGTGTGGCGCATTGCTTTAGGCCTCTTGACATTCACCACATGAGGTGCCAACTGCAGTCAAGAGAAACAGGGTAATTGCTGTTTAGAAGCCATGCAATTGCCATTGTAATTTCCATATATTAACATGTTGTGTTATTTAATCTCTATTCTTCTTAATTAGAATTTATATACTGCCGGTGCTATTAGATTAATTTCACCAGCATGTGAGAGTGCATTATTGTTTAACAGAACAATTTGTGTCCAATAAATATAACAAGTCATTGACACTGGAGTGTTTTCAGTTAATTTGATGACTAAACATTCCTGTGTGGAGTGCATTAAAACAAGGGAAGGAATATTCAGTTTCAGAACTGAAGATAAACAATTGATTTGTTTTAATCCTCAAAAAAGTTGTTGTTATTTGGATGGGTACACTACACTTTACTGTAAACATTGTGACACCATCTGTCATGTATCTCTCCCAATATTTTATTCATCCACAATGATCAAATCTTGATGGACACCAATGATGGGGATTTAAATGGAACTGAGACCATTAGGGAGACATCAATGAAACAACAATATCATCACTGATAACGATGCAGGACCACTGTAGTGATGTCTATACCCTGTTGCAAACAGTGTCTATGTGTTGAAATATGGAAGACAAGAGCCTAACCACTCTTTTTGCATTCTTTTTTTTTCAACACAGTGCAGGCTGGAAATTGACTCTAACGCTGCATAACACTGTAAAATGACAGAAAGAGAGTAAAATAAAATAGAACTGCAATCCACGCAATCGATTTCACATTTTTTCCCAATTTCTTCCCATTCAGCCACAATGTAGCCTGTGAAATTGGGCCTAGCTGCTCTGAAATGAAGGAAATAGGCTTCCTAGGGTTTCTGTTATTTAATGATAGCTCTAGCTTATGTTTACCCCACTGTAGATGCCCTTTTTTGATACATTGAAACCGATCTCCTGATATGTGCACTTTATAATACTTTTTTTTCATATTTTGCACTGCGTTTTCTGGTCATAGCAACACTCAAGGGACAGGGAGATTTATTATTCTAGTGCTCTTTCCAAAAAATGTATACTGTTTCAACTTTGAAAACAGCTAGAATTGCTGCAACCCATGAAATATGGGCAAATGTCGACTGAAAGGAAATAGGAATAGATGGGGTCATCTTGTGTTGCTTATTCTCAGATTGCAGTCTAAAATTGCTGTCCAGTGTTTCCTCCAAATAAAAACATTTATTATAGAGTTCACAGACTGTAGCAATGTCAGTGAGTATTCTTTCTCAAAAACAAAAATGAATGCATGTCTGTTCCCTAGGTTTTCAACCCCTAACGATAGGGACTTACAACGACAATACTGAGCAATACATTGTCCTATAGTTGTTGCCTGTATAAATTGGTCAATAATAATTGATTGAAATGCACAGATCCCCCAAAAAATTGTCAGGAATGCTCCTGAGCCTGCTGCTCCGCCCATTGGTCACCAGAGGCCATCATAGAGTCACTTATTGTTTTGATTGCTTTCATTTAAGTTATTTGGCCACACTTGTGCCTCATATTGCTTGCCTGTTATTTAAGCCATGCCAAATTTATGCTCTGTAATCCCTTGTGAGTACATCAAGTAAAGATTTTAGTTTTGACAAATATGTATATTGTATGTGCATAATCCAGTGTGTGCCTTCATGCATGCCGTGTGTGTGCCTGCATGGACATGCTCTTGCTCGCCATAGAAGGATTGCACTTTATGATGAATTTCTGTATCTTGCCTAAAAGGCCTCTCTTCAGTTGTGAGACAATCTTGCAGTCTCCCTGGGCAGATGAGCGAGAGAGAGGGATAAACGTAGGATCCTCAGGTCGGGGAGTGATTGAATTGCAGAACAGAGGAGGGGATGAGATGGAATGCATGAGGGAGAGGAGGCAGGGGGTGTAATCGTAGTTTAAATGTGTGTTTTTGTCAGAGATGGAGGTAATGGGTTATTATATGCCTCCGGGGACTTGTGGGAGAACGCCTGCAGATGTTGTGAAGAGCTGCTCGCTCTTCTCTGCCACCCAGGAGGAGACAAATAGGAGCACGATGGGAGGCTGCTGTAAATACAGAACTGGAGTTCCCAGTTCATGTTTAAAAGGGTTCTCTCTCTCTAGCCCGTCTGAGAGCCTGTCTGACTGAACACCCCAGCAGCATATGTTCACAATCTCCCCAGCAGCACTCTCTCAGCGCAGTCCCACCACCCCACTCCTGAAACTGCTGACGAAGAGGTTTTTTAATGGATTTCTTAATGTTTGAATAGTAATACTCCAGATTTGAAAACCAAATTGAGGCCCTAATTGTCAATGAGTCAAATACAGGTCTTTTATATGATGTTGAAATGACTCTTCAGGAAAGCAGGGGCCACCCATGGATAAATGTATTCAACAAATCATTGAAGAAGTAGATGAAGAAAGACTAAAAAGACATTCCTAGATGATTTGATGCCTTTGTGCTAGGGTGTGGGAGTTAATTTTACCCATATTATCCAATGTCAGTTGTATACTGCCCAAATATTCTCTTCTGTCTTGCATAGGCCTACATGGTGGGTAGTCTCATGTCTGTGGAGAAATTAGCCATTCGTGATTTCATGGTCAGTGGTAGAGGGTAAAACCTCAGTCTGGCAAATATGTACTCACAAAGAAATACTTTGTGATAAACTGCAACTGAGATGATAAAACAATGGATCAAAGCACTTGAGCTATGAATCTGCTCTGTCTCTGTGTAGGGTAGTATGCCAAAGCACAGTTGCTGAATAGGAGTCCATGCACATTCAGATTTCCCTCATACTTTGGGGACAATTCACTAGGCAGGATGGGTGACCGCACATCGTCTGCCCTTCAAGTTGTAAAAAGCAAACAAATAAGGCAGCAGCCTCCTACTGTGAGGTTGAGTCATTTGTTCCACTTGTCTGGCTGATGGATTTGGTTTTATAAAATCAGGCTTTTTTTAGCCCCTCTCTAATTAGTACCAAAAAAAACAATTCGGTCACTTTGCTCAAGCTTCCAGCTTTATTTTGTTCTTAAGGTTTCAATTTTTTTCCCTCCTTGTCCTCTGCTGGGGTTCTTCACAGGCTTGTGCGTCTGGGGCATGGTTGAGCTCTCTCCGTGTGTGAGGGGAGGGTGGGGTGGGGTGGGAGCGGGGCGGGGCGGGGGACACCCAGCTGGGAGGTCTGGGGCTCTAATAGCAGAATCGGATTAGAGGACTCCCCCGGCGTGCTCAGCGGACGACAAGCACCCGTGTGTGAAAGCTCTGCCAGTCATCAATATTGAGGCGGTGGTGCGGGGAGATCCATCAGCAAATCCGATTGCACACCAAGAATTCTGAGGTCCCGGCAGAAAGCTGGGATGGGGCTTTTTTCTTTTTCTTCTTTCCTTTTACATTATTCTGGACCCCCGGGAGAGTATTCTCCATCATGTCAATGTAATGTAGCACACAGAGGCAATCATGCAGCTTCCCGGCCCCCAGGCTGGCTGCTCCGAGGAGAAAATGCAACTTTAGCACTTAATCATCGAACCCATACAGACCACACCAGTCTATGTGATCGTTTTCTCCACAATATGGTGCCAGATACCTCACTGTGAGCACTGTTGTATTCCCCGGCTTGTCTTGCATGGGGCTTTTGCCTCTACATTTGCCCCTTTTTTATTTGAAGTAGGCTACATAAACCAATGCACCACCTAGAACCTCTTCTGATATGTCATGTTTTGCCATGCGGAAAAACACCTCAGTTGGGTGTGATGTGATGACACCTGCTGCAACGTTTAGACTCAAGAAACCAATTGACTGAACTGTCGAGCATTTGCAGTCACAGAAAGGGAGACATTACGTTATTGCACCTGTGAGAGTTAGATTGAAGTATCCCGCAGGTTCAGTAAGGCATGGCAAGGAGGACGCAGGGACAGACACACACGCACACACACACACACACACACACACACACACACACACACACACACACACACACACACACACACACACACACAGCTGTTCTCACTTGCTGATGTCACATGTTCATGGGACAGGCTAGAAGAGTCAGTTCATGTTAGTCCACTATAGCTTGAGCAGTCGTTCACGCTGCCCTTCGTTCAAGTTTCCCACCACCACCCCAGCTTCCACCTGCAGGTTAGCTGTTGTTACCTACCTTCGGGGGTTGAATTTCATGGTTCTCCTCGCTTTTATTTATTTGTTTTAATATTATTTATTCAGGCGGTGGGTTAGAAGTTTATGGGCTCCCCGCTATGTATATTATATTGTATTACAATGTTGTTTAATTCAGCGGGGAGCAAAATCAGAGTGGAACCGTCCTTTATGCCAAATCAATTGTACATTCATAAAACTAAATACATTTACATCAACGACTTAAGTGTCCTAACTGAAGTATGGTTTATGCCTGTAGGAGCAGTAAATGACACAAACTGGCTGGTGTGATAAGATGGCATACTGTACAACTGTCAGACATTCCTTGACAGACGTTATTGTGGCATCCCCATGGGGGTGTGGCCAGGGAGTAGATCTGTTTGGATCCACTCCCTGAAGTGTACAACACCCTGCAGCTTCTTACATTATGACATTGAGGAGTGTGTGTGTGTGTGTGTGTGTGTGTGTGTGTGTGTGTGTGTGTGTGTGTGTGTGTGTGTGAGTATGTGTGTGTGCATGTGGGCATGTGAGAGAGTGCATGCTTGCAAGTGTGTGTGTGTGTGTGTGTGTGTGTGTGTGTGTGTGTGTGTATGTCTGGTGAGGTCATGAATAGTGAGGTGTGTATTATCATGTGATTGATCAGCTGCATGCATGGCTCCAGGGGAAGACACAGTGAGAGGTCAAACAAGACTGTTCCAAATAGACCTGTCTGAATCAGCCTTAGGGGCCAAAATGGTTGGACAAGGGCAATACCTTTTTACTGAGAGTGCCCTTGGTTTACTGTGGTTGGGCTGGACAAGCACATGTTTTATTCACTGGCCCTAGTGGCTGACAAATGGGCGACCCTCTTATCCAAAGCTACCAGGAGAATATGTATTGCTACTTTACTCCTCTTAATCTCATGGTCAGAGGCTAATCTGTTACATGAATAAGTTAACAAGGTATTCAAAACTGAACAAGGGTATGGTTGTTTAACAGGTTAGGCTATACTATGAAGAATGATGTTGAAATACTATCCTTTATTTGTACAATGTACAATATAATATAACAATATTGCCATTCATTTTACAGTAACTACTGTATGGATTGGACTTGTATATACTCTTGTTTTTAAAGCCTCTACCAAATAGATGCAACCATGAATTTGTATATAAGACTATTTTAAAATGTAAAATCAGACCATTTCTGTCAATATTGTTACATTTTTCAGTCTGAAAGTGTTAAATGCCTATTCTGGAAAAATGTTGTGTCTTGAAAATGACATTTCAATAACGCTCTTTAGTGCTTATATTAATGTAGCCTCTGCTCTCACACAGTCATTTGTTTTCGTTTTGCATCATCTTCTCACTCTATAGAAATGTTCTGTCAGTGTTCCATTTCAAGGAAATATTTCTTTCTCTAAAATGCCACCCCCCACTGCATCATTTACATATCTGAGAACATGGTTTTATGGGTCTTTCCAAAAGCAGAACACACAGTGATTAGTTAATATCACATCAAACATTAATCCTTCAATATGGAAATTTCATTTCCTTGTGTACATAAAAATGGGCAAGTTTGCTATTTTTGCCTGTGTTTCCTGAGTCTTGTAATCATGCAGAGACCATTAACGCGGAATCATTAATTTAGTTAAATGTCACTCAGTTGACATCATGACAGCTGTGTGTGTGTGTGTGCGTGCGTGCGTGCGTGCGTGCGTGCGTGCGTGCGTGCGTGCGTGCGTGCGTGCGTGCGTGCGTGCGTGCGTGTGCACTTGTGTGTCTGTTTATGCCCGTAATGTAATTTATACCAAAACATATTAGACCAGGTTTATCTCCTCATACTCTTTTGGGGAGTTTCACCTGCAAAGATAACATTTAATTCCCCCTTCTACAATAGCTATCTGAGCGTATCCCACTCTCTTCTCAACCCTCTCTTTCTATCCCTCACTCTTGTCTGATCATATCACGGCACCTGGGAAGCCAAATCCTACAATGACACGAGCCTTTGTTTTTCACCCAGGAACGGAGTGTCTACTGTGGAGCCTCCTGGAATACTAATAAGGTAAGGTGCTTAGTGAGTCAAAGTCACTGACCTGAGGTGCAGATATACAGCAGAGACCCAGGGAGCAGGGGGGCTGTGCAGCCCGCCACACTCTGCCACAGAGAAACAGGAAATGTCACACATGATCACCTCACTCACTGCTCTCTACTCATCAGCTGGGACTAATCACAAAAATATACCCACCCACTCCCATCCCACTGGTATTAGTGAGACTGGGTTAGGGTGCAGAGGTGGCAGAGGACTATACACTTTAGCACACACCCTGATTGCATCACTATACCCTACCCGGTGCAGAGAGAAAGTGTGTTTTCATCACCCATGATCCATTATCCATGAGTATACTCTCATGTATGAAGAGTACTCTGATTCATAGATTTCAGATGGAACACTTGTCTGCTTGACATATTCCAGCCGCATAGTCGGTGTGTGTGTGTGTGTGTGTGTGTGTGTGTGTGTGTGTGGTGATTAAGCCTCTGAAGCAGCTCCCCACACAGGGGACACTGAAGCCTTTTCGCTGGAAGGAAGGGATTTCAACAGCATCTGGATCTCTGTCCCGAGATCATATTTTCCCTCTGTCTGACTGTCTCTCCCTCCCTCCACCTCTGCTCCTCTGTCTTTATCCTTCTCTGTTCTGCCTCTCCCTCCATCTATCTCCCCTTCTCTCTCTTTCTCTTTCTCCTTCCCTCCCCCTTTCTCACATTTGCGCTATTTCGCTCTCCATTTCGGCCACTATTTCACTCCTATCATAGTGAAGGTAGGCCACCAAATAAATGGTATGATTCCAACTCTTTCCTCTTTCTCTCTTTGTTTCCCCACTATAGGCCACTCATCCCTCTCCACGAGCCTGGTCAGCCTTAGGTTCGGCTGCATGACTGTCAGGCGATTAAGGCAGCGGTCTATGGGCACAGCAGCTCAGTCATAAACAAAGCCTATTCACTGCCACAGAGATGAGGCCCAGGCCTTCATTTGCAGTGGGGAGAGAATAAATTACCCAGTGGAATGAATCTGTCTCTTCTCCTATTGATTCATTTTCTATGTGTGATGATAAGGCAATGTGTTTTAGAGACGCCCGTTTCTTCTTCTTTTCCTTCCCACATTCGGACGGTCCTTTATGGATTACGATCGGAATACCTTGGCCTCCAGTGAAGAATGTAAATACATATACATTTACCCCAAATCAGCAGTCGCTGAACAGCAGAAGCTATTCATCTCTCCGTAGTAGGAATTGTGCAATGATTTACTCTAGTTTACTCTATTTAACGAGTCAGCGACAATGGCATGTTACAGGGTAATATCATAGTGGTAGACAATTTTTAGCATGTTGTCCATGATTACATTTGTGGCTTTGCTCATGATCAGTCTTCCAGTTGATCCTTCCTACTCGCTGTTGCTCACCAAAAAAGTGTGCAAGTATTTTCCTTCTCCTAAACTTTACGATATGACACTACTAAGTGACTTTTTGTTGATTTCCTCCTAAAACTGTTGTATTGTGTTGTTACAGTACAGAAAGCCCTCTCATAAGAACCAGCCATTTACATGATCAAAGGTGCTGTATGTGCATCTCCACATCAGAGAGGATGGATTCTGTGGAAGAGCAACATTGCCATCTGTCATCTAGAAGAGGAATAACAGGCTTGATCTACCTCAAAAACAGAATGCTTTCAGGTGAATTCACTGTGCCAACGATTAAAACAGTACAGCAATCGACACAGGCTAAATTCATCTCTCTACTAGTCTCAGTCAAAGTCTCAGTCAAAAAGAATCAGATGACAGCATTTAAAACTAAGAATTTATCCATGCAGGCAGTGCACATGCAGACGCCTTGAAGTGAATTTAAGGATCTCATCAACAAAATTCCTGAAGTTTCAGGACTCACCGTGATCTACATAAAGGAAGTGAGGATTAAATATGTGGAAATCAATACAGTGTACAGCGAGATGAATATGAAATGTAACACAACTGTTGACTAGCGCAGGTGAAAGACAAGAGTGTTTTAGTTTCAGAGATACTGTGTAGTCAATCAGAACAGACTCAATCAAAATGAGGCCATTCAGCAGGTCACCAAAGAGAGGGTGACTAAATTAACCCCTGTGTTATTAACCCTTATGTTAAACAGGAGGTAGCACAACAATCATCATCATTTGTCCCCTTCTGCCCTGAGTCTGAGTGACATACTGATTGACAGTTATCTTGCACATAATAATGAAGCCAATTTGGCCTTGGCTAGGCTAACGCTATACAAGGGCTATTTATTCCTGTGGCCTGCATTGACTGCACAGACACACAGACACAGACACACACACACACACACACACACACACACATTGGAGGTGGGGAATTTGCATGGCATGTGGTGCCGGTGGTGCTGCCATAGAGTGGAATGATAATAATTTGTTGTGGTGTCCCACTGGTGCCAGGCATGAATCTTATTTAATTTCTGCCAGGCTAATAATATGGTGGAACTGTAGCAGCATAGGCAGCGGCCAATGGACAGAGAGATATTATGGAGATATAATGTGGAACACCATTGGTGGTACAGATAATTAAACATGTGTCTGACATGGGTGTGTGTGTGTGTGTGTGTGTGTGTGTGTGTGTGTGCGTGTGTGTGTGTGTGTGTGTGTGTGTGTGTGTGTGTGTGTGTGTGTGTGTGTTCAGCTAGTGCCATGTATGCTACTGGACACATTCTACTGACGACCAGGCTCTCTCTCTCCCCCCCCACTCACACACACACACACACTCACACACACACACACACACACACACACACACACACACACACACACATTGAATGACATAGGACTGCAGAGTCTGATTGAGAGAGATGGTCCCTTTCTTAAACGTAATTTCATGCATAATGTCACAGATCTGGAGACTCCCTGGTCGCGCTGTTCTCTTATGAATCCTAATTTCAGATTCAGATTGGTTTATTTCAGAGCCGCAGCAGCAAATCATGCCCCTAATTAATCTGAATGATGCATCGATTCCAACTTCCTTCCCCCTTCCTCTGCAATCTTCTGGGGCTCATGAGGAATACATGTGAACATAACAACACAATCAGTTGAGGTAAATGGGGCCACTAAACCGAACAAGGATTGTGGGCTAACTCAGATGTTTTTGTTTTTTCACACCTAGAATACTGTTCAATATAATTCTTCCTACAGAATGAATATAGTGCATGAAGGATGATTATATGTGTGTCTGGGTGTGAATGGAATAAGTATTCAATTTGAGAAATATGCAAATGCATTCAGATAATTAAACATTCACTCGACAAATGAGCCTCTCTCACCTTGAGTATACAGAACACTCTATCTCTCGCTCTCTCGCTCTCTCTCTTCCTCTCTCCCTCTCTCTTCAACTCTAACAGCCCCTGACAGCTGGAGATGAAATAGAAATTTCTATATCAAACACCTACACAAAGGAGAGATGACCTTTGATCAGACGAGTGTTTGATGTTGTGACATGAAATTTGCATCAGAGGGGTGCTGGGAGTGCGGACACCACAGCGAGGGGCTAATGCTTGGTCCTGTCAGTCAGCCGCAGAGGTCAGGGGCCTTTTAGGAAATAACAAGCACTCTAATCCCAGAGCAGGGAGTAGCGCTGCATTTCATGTTCAACAGACAGAGATAGAAGGGAAAAATCATAAGAGGGGGTACTACTCAGTCAAACACGGTATCCAGGGCAAAGCGGAAACATGATGACATGCATTCGTCATGCAGCCCGCGTGACAAATTCATGTGGGCTGCAATAATCACTATTTTGACTAGGGTATTCAGTAAAACAATGTCAAAAACCTGCTGCATAAGAGGAATCGTTTCTTGTTTCTTGTCAATATCTTGTCAATATTTGCTATTTGTTTTTTATGTCCATGCACCAACCTCACCAAGTCAATTTCCTGTATGTGCAAATGTACTTGGCCAAATAAAAGAATTCTGATTCTGATTCTGATTCTGATTCTGATTCTGATTCTGATACAAGTCCAAGAAAACTAGGACTGGTAATGAAGGCGGTACTGTATAAAACCCAGTCTAGCTATTGGATGAGATAGTTCATGGTTACTTGTTGCCCACAGTATATCCTTGGTATGTGTGTCACACATTTTAACGCCCACCCATCGCTAAGTTAATGTAACTAAGGCTCATCAAATGGACGGCTGTAGTAGTTGGCGTAGATTTTTAGAGGACATATGGTGCGATCAGTCTGAACGTTGTCTATTGATCTCTGGACTAGTGGATCAGTCAAGCTGAGAGGCTGTTTAATTATTCAGCCTGGCACATCATTTTTCATGCCTGTTCCTGTATGAGCCCCTCCAAAATAAACCTGTCCCTCCCATTGACCGTCTCTCATCTGTCCATCAGCACGCAGCCTCATTAACCAACACAGGACACAAGGAGAGGAGGGGAGAGGAGAGGAGAGGAGAGAGGAGAGGAGAGGAGAGGAGAGGAGAGGAGAGGAGAGGAGAGGAGAGGAGAGGAGAGGAGAGGAGAGGAGAGGAGAGGAGAGGACACTGTCATTTGATCCCATTTCAGGCTATATCATCACCTCTCTCTTTTTTCTGTAATCAATATTTCAGTTATGTTTTGGTCCTGATTTTAAAGTGATGCATTGTGTGGCATGGCTATTGGAAAGGGTGCCGTAATACATTGAAACATAGTTTTTTTGATGTGATTATTCCATGGTGCTATATTGACGTATATTGAGTGTGATGTCTCAGGTGTATGTAAGGACAGGGGTGAAATGAGTACACGGTTGTAAAGTTCCTTCTTGGGATCATTTGATTAAGGCATCAGTGTGTGTGTGTGTGTGTGTGTGTGTGTGTGTGTGTGTGTGTGTGTGTGTGTGTGTGTGTGTGTGTGTGTGTGTGCGCGCACATGTGTGTTTGCTTGTGTGAGTGTGTGTGTGTGTGTGTGTGTGTGTGTGTGTGTGTGTGTGTGTGTGTGTGTGTGTGTGTGTGTGCACGTACATGTGTGTGTATGTCTTTGGCTGCTGTTTATTTCATTCTGTTCATCCCGTTTTCTTTCATTGATCGTGTCCAGTGTGTGACTCCATTTCATCCATCAAACAGGTCCCACTCTGCGTTTGTTATGCAGGACCAACAGAGAGGTCAAAGAGGAGTCTTTCAGGAGTTCATGGTCACCCAAGATCAAAAATGGTTTCACATGAAACTTCACAAACAGCTTCAGCATCTCACATGATTTCTGGATGGCTTATGAGCTTTGAAAATGTAATCATTGTCACAATAGAAAGCCCACCAAAGAAAATAGGTTCAAGTCAGATCAGATACTCACTCATAAATCAAAAACAAGTGAAGGTTCACCCATGAACCTGTCTCTTTTCTGAGAGAGAATGCTTTATGCATCTGCGTAATCCCTCATGGCAATAAAAATGCCCAAATGTGGTCGTCAACAGTATTGCATTACATCATGTCATATTTCCTGAGACGTGGTATGAGGTAACCGCTGAGTCCCTTTCCAGAGTTTGTGGCCCTGATCAATATTTTTGTTCCTGCGTAATTATCCCACCATTACACTCCTTAATTACACTTTCAAGGCTCATTTCCAGTGTCGTTTGCAGCTGCTCTTTTTGAGGATGCTGAGGAGGCAGGGTGGGGGAGAGGTTTGGGGGAGAGGTTTGGGGCAGGAGGGGGGGGGGTGAGGTCTGATTAATAAGTTGTCTCTCTGTCTGAGGAAGGCTGCCACTTGCCAGGAGGAGAAAAAGTGCCTGTCCCGTCACCTGAGACTCCACTGAGCGTGAGACAGACGAGGCCTCGGAGGCTCAATCGATACCTTCCTCTGATGAACCAAATTTAGAGAGTGTCGCTCTTGCTTTGAAACGATCCTCCAGCTAACACCCCAGACTTCCTCAGCTGCCTAGAATTGTTGAGTACTCTTCAGGATATAGTACAGAATGGATTTGGGAAATTTTGTGTAAAAGCTGAGATCAAAGCTCACTGTCCGGGGCTAATACCATTCCATTCAGCAGTGGCGTTAAACTCAAACTATTAGGGTATGGAACTGAACAAACATAATATGACAAGTTAGATCATTCGATTATTATGTTGAAATATTGTTGAAATAATTGCTGATATGTTATGTCATTAAATAGACAATAGTCCTCAATCTCCATCCTTAAGGTAGAGCCTCACTGATGGTAATTCAGAAGTTATCTGTAATGATGCTAAGTTTGATCACTGTCCAGCCAACCTCCCCATCTGGACAGGGGGCTGGGTTGCCAGATTGACTTGACAACTTTTTTGCTGCCCAAACAGCTGTTATCCTCCCGCTCTCAGACGCTTATTATCACAGTGACAACAGCACCTGGCCACGGCACACAATAGTGACCTCACTATAGACACGGCACACAATAGTGACCTCACTATAGACACGGCACACAATAGTGACCTCACTATAGACACGGCACACAATAGTGACCTCACTATAGACACGGCACACAATAGTGACCTCACTATAGACACGGCACGAGGGGAGCTGGAGTGAAAGGGGCAGGTGGAGATGATGTAATGTTACAAGGTAAAGATGGGGACGCACATGTGTATACAGCAGAGCCATGGAGTGAAATGATAGGAAGGGATAGATTGGAAAAAGGTGACATTTTAAGGGAGGGATGAGAAGGAGGGCTCTTTGGGCTGGTGGTGAATGGAAAGTTAGTTTGATAGTTTAATCCTCACAGGGGAAGGGGGAAGAGGAGGCACACACAATTCAATTCAGTTCAATTCATTGATCCTGAGTGCGCAGAGACTTCTTTCTTTTATTCAGTTGACCAAGTCATCTGCCATCCGTTTCTGTCATTGAGTGGGTTGGGATGGACGTTTGGAGGTATATCCATGAGTCGTTACTACCACTGGGGTGAGAGAAGAGTACAATACTCTGGTGGAAAAATTTTACATTGCCAACTCCACTAACTGGCTGTAACATGCTCTTCTTATATAATTGGCCAGTTTTAAGAAACATACAATACAATGGCAGCAGATTCCCTTGCCATATCTTAATTATGCTATAGGGCTCAACATATTTGATGTCCTCTTCACAATTTACATAGAAACCCTACAGTAACTATTAGTGCTTTGAGGAACAATTAACAAAATCAAATGATGGAACATTGATGCCACCTGCTGCCCACAACTCAACCCACAAGACAGTACTCACGTTTCCGTTTCTGCACAATGACACATTGTCAAAATGTTATAAATTATGTTTTCAGAGAATTGCACTTAAAATTACTCTGACTGCATTAGCCTACATAGAGTGGGAAATACTTTGGTAAATGATCATTAAGGAAATTGGAATCAAGAAAATAGGAATCATTGAAGTATCTATTGACTACCCTATACTATTGATGATATCTGATGGTGGTCAAGAGTTTGCAGATGTGTGCTTATTTTAGTGACTACAGTAGCCTATGTTTGGTTTTGGTATTGTAAAGATGTATGGGCATTGTTTGTCTTAGTGTTTTAGGTATGCCCTGTGCTATTTTATTTTCTCTGCTCAACAATGAATCCCATGTGTCAGTCTGTGCAAGTCATTGAAAGCATAAGATTAAATGAAACAAATCTCAGCAAGCATATGAGTATACATATGGATGCACTCTAGAACAATGCAATGGTTTAGAGAGAGAGAGAGAGAGAGAGAGAGAGAGAGAGAGAGAGAGAGAGAGAGAGAGAGAGTGAGAGCCATTTAACTGCAGAGGTGTAAGTGGTTTAGCATGTACCAGAGGGAGGGGGAAGGAGAGAGAGGGACAAAGAGGAGGGGGAGAAGAAGGGAAATGTGGAGGAGAAAAAGGAGGAGTAAACTCCGGCTTGGGCTAAAACAGAGCAGTTTCACGCCTCAGTTGCAGAGAAGTCAACTGAGAAACAAGGGCCTAATAAAGAGGCTGGGAGCAAATGATTTTCTCCTCCTTTACTGAGGCTGTTCCTAACACAAACCTGCCTTAAGGGTGTGCACAGCATTATACAATACCATATGTTAAAAGGCTACAGCCAAACGCTCGGACCATGACAAGACAAAACAGATGGCTCTGTGTCAGCCTGCAGGCCACAGGACGTGCACACGCACGCACGCACACACGCACGCACGCACGCACGCACGCACACACACACACACACACACACACACACATTTGGAAATACCTCCAATAAGCCCTCACCGGCAGAGACCCATAGGCCCATGCACTCCACACTATCTATTGCAAGCTATTTGTTTCCTCAATAAAATGAGGACTATTCCTTATTCGATCAAATAACAGGATCATGTCTTAATTGTGAGAGAGCTGTCTGGAGTCACGCTTTAGTTTAGTCTATGTACAAACAGAGTTGTTCACAGCCCCCACAAGGGGGCAAACTGTCTCCATACACATACTGTACTGTACTTAGACATTCAAAGGCTTCAGCCCAGAACAGATACACAATAAAAGTATATTGTATAAACATACGGGGATCCTGTATGATTTAAGCAAATATCGCTTAACTTCAAATAACAACAAAAGAGATTGGACAAAAAAGAGCTGAGAGGAAAAGGGGTTGCCTAAGCCTCTAATTTCACCTCGGGAATTAACATCAGAGTGATACACAAACGTTTCATCTGATTTCATTATATTTGACCGTAAGCAGGAAACGAACACCGGGGGATTTGTCTGAGCCAGAATGGGTGGGGGTGAGGACCCCTGCAGAGACTCAATTTGACGTTGGAGATGAGACGGGAAACAGGTGTCACCCATGACCTTCAGTGCTCAAACATTCAACTCTCCTCACAATAGATTAGTCTGCCTACCCCTTCAGTTCCTGCTACTCCCTCTCCTACCAGGCTGCAGCTACGGCCTTGAATAATATTACGACGCAGGTAGCCTGCCTCAAATGTTTGTCATCGCAGATTATTTTCATGAAAATGAATGAGCGCTACGCACGGGATGCTGTGTTTAACATCAACGCTACATTCTCCCCGTAGCTCTATAGTCCTCCACTGTTCACCTCAGAGTCACCTTAACCCCGAAAGATGAACCCTGGGACAAAGAATAGAACACAGGCAATAACCTTTAAATCCGGACTGTGGGATTATGTGAAGTTGGAGACGATTGGGAAGTCTGCAGCGCGGCCTCCGTGTCGGAGTTCGTGGTGTCGGTGTCTTACCGCGTCTGTCAGCGCGCTCGTATCAGTCGCCCACGGTCGCCGCTGTTTTCCTCATAATAAAAAGATTAATTCTGCAGATTATCGTTGTTCAATAAAGTACTTACTGTTAACCAGTAATTGGAAAAAGTTGATGCCTTGTCCTGGCATGGATTGCAGCCGGCCAAAGGAGATAGAGGACAATATCTGAACTTGTTCTACATAAGGACTGCACCACGGAAAATGTGCCATTTTATTAGGCCTAGGTTCCTTTTGAATAATTGTAAACACATTTCAGTGAGGTAGTAAATTATAAAAGTTTATTAGAAAAAAAAAGTTTTGTTCTATGTAGTGTTGTAGCCTAGCCTAAATGTTGTGACATACTTACTTGAAGTACTGTAAAACACTAGAACATCTAAAAGCTTGCTAGTCTCATGTTGCCCTGTTTGACAGCAAATTACATGTCATATAACAGTCACTTTACTACCATGCCCATTTAGTCAGTCCAACACTTAACCTCTCACTATAAATCAGTTAGGAAGTGTTTTAGGCATGGAACTGGTTTTAGGCATGGAACCCTCGGCATCCCCTGGTAGTAGCTGTGGTGTGGTGGACATGACCAGCAGACACCAGCTAACTCTTCACACTGAGGCCACAGAAAACAGATGGGAACCAAATGCCATTTACTTCGTCTGTCCTTCAGTTAGGGCTCACTTCAGCAACATGACTATGACAAGTCTCTCTGTCTCTCTCTCTTGCACACATGCACACACACACGCACACAGATGCACCAACCTTAACACACACACACACCATAATAATATTAATATAGTGCAATATTATCAATGATTTTTGCTTTTCATGTTTATGCTATGCATTCCTTCAACTCTACCGCATTTTCACCCCAGTCAAGTTAGATGGTGCACTCCCTCACTGGTGCACCTGTATGTGTGTGCGTGTGTGCGTGCGTGTGTGTGTGCGTGTGCGTGCGTGTGTGTGTGTGTGTGTGTGTGTGTGTGTGCGTGTGTGTGTGTCTGTCTGTACGTGTGTGCATGCTTGTGCAACTTTATTTGTGTGTATGTGTGTGTGTGTGTGTGTGTGTGTGTGTGTGTGTGTGTGTGTTAGTGTGTGTGTGTGTGTGTGTGGTGGGTTTGTTGTGTTAAACAGTGTCATGTTGCCAGGCTATGTGCTGACACTGCTCTGAGAGCTATAGGTCGCACCTGGTGTGTGAGAGGAGTTCACCAGCTGCTGACGCTCCAATGTCAGCAGCAGAACACACACACACACACACACACACACATACTTATACATCATGTTCATACTTATACATCTTACCCATTTGTGCCCACACCCTCACATGTACGTTCACATGTGTTATTCAGTGCCAGTAAACCTTCCAGGATGCACAAACAACATTTTCTAAATACACAACTGCAAGAAAGCATGACCCACTTTACTGAGATATGATATGAAGGTTCTCCTGTGGAACACATTGTACTTATGAGAGGTTGTTCTAGCTGAACCCTTCAAAAGAAAGATGCATTTGGAATGCCTCAAGTGTGAAATGTGTTTTGCATACAATTCCCCTCTGGGAGTGTATATAACCTGCAGATTTGAAAAACACATTTAGAGACTTTGGCAAACGATGAATACATGGAATCAATTCGACTCAAGTCTGCAGTGACATATAGGCAAACTTTTACAATGCCTTTCAAAGTGAAATATCCACATTGCCTTTTCACTGCCTAACTTGGTCATGTGGTTCCAGTTGTTTATTTTGACTCAGGCCAGAAGTGTCGAGGTTTGAACCAGTACACACTCCAAGCCACTGATAGCATGGCAAGGGAAGTAACAAGTTGTCCTAACCAGTTTAAACACGGGAAAAGAGATGAAAGAAATAATCGTTTATGTCCCAGTCCTGCACAACTACAAAGTGTGAAATAAAAAAAGTGAAGGCGCTTGACATTTTGTCAAGATAAAATGCGTAATAAAAGGGAAAAAAAGAAGCCACAAGTAGATTGTTGAAATGCGAGATAAGGAATCAAAGTTAAGAGTTGGCACAGCTTCTGTCGCTCTTGTGAGTGTGCGCCTGATGAAAGTTGACGCTTACAGGGCACTATCGCTGCCTCCCAATAGAGCCTATCTAATCAGCTCTCAGAGAGTTCACAGAGACTGGAGGTGAAGGTTTTAAGACGCCAGAAGCTCAACATTAGAGATAATACCCTTTCAAAATGCAATGGAGAGACGTATTAATGTGTGGCTGCATTCTCCTTGTTGTTATGTTGTGGGTCATGCCTTATTTGAAGTAGAATAGTCTTTTAATTATTAAAATTAATCCCAATTTTGCATTTGGTATCAAATGCAATGTCATAATACATTTATACAATCTTACTAGATCTCAAATAATTGAATTAGTTGAAATCAGCTGAAAGAGATAGTCTTGTGTGTGTCCTATTTTGCTCTAAAGGAATGTTTTCTCCAAGCTCTAGTTAACACATTCTTGTTTGTGGTTGGGGTGCTGGGAGAGAGGGGGAGAGGGGGGAAGGTGAGAGGCAAGGAAACCATCATACCCCCGCCTGAGATGGACAAGCCTCTATTATCCCTCCCAGAGCCCCTCACTCCCCTCCTCAGAGTGCGGGCTCATAATTGGACCTTTGTGCTGTGTGTGAATTCTTCGCCTGCACACACTTTCCCAGACTGTGTCCGGCCACCAAACAGATGAGGTCTGTGTGGTTGGCACACACACACACACACACACACACACACACACACACACACACACACACACACACACACACACACACACACACACACACACACACACACACTCACACACACACAGACACACACACACACACACACACACACATACACACACACACACACACACACACACACACACACATACACACAGAACATGTCAAACACCCACGCCAGACCCCACTCATGGCCCATTCACAAAAAACATACAATGACAAGAAAAGAGTTTGAGGACCCCCTCAGCCCCTGCAAAGACCCTGTGTCCCTGTATCTGAAGGCCTGTAATGCAGTGAACATTCAATAATGTTTTTGTAGCTGGTCCGTTTGAAGTCTCTGAAGAAGAATGTATAATTTTGGAGAAAATAAGGAGAGGAAAAAGGAAAACCAATGGTTAATTGTTCAGTGGTAGCCCGCTTTTAGTCACCATATTAGGTTATGTGGTAAATAGCATGGCTCTCGAGGAAACAACTTTGCCACGGCAACCACATTCCGTAATTGTCTGTATGTTTTGTGGGCTTTGCAGCTGTACAGCTTCCCCTGTCAAAGAGCGGTTGGACTATAATGGGCAAAGAGGTAAAAGCCCCCCCGCTCTATCTTTCTTTGAAACCCTCAGCACCCCCTCCCCTCTCTCTCTCTCTCTCTCTCTCTCTCTCTCTCTATCCCCCCCCCCTCCTTTTCTGTCACTCGCTCACTCATTCATTCAGTCAGTCATCTCCCGCTCCCTTTCACTCTTTCACTCATTTTCTCACTCACTCTTTCAATAACTCACCAACTCTGTCACACACCCTTTTTTTTCTCTCACTCACCTCTCTTACTCACTGATACACTCAATCCCAGTCACTCACTCACTGTCTCTCTCTCTCTCTCTCTCTGTCTCTCTCTCTCTCTCTCTCTCTCTCTCTCTCTCTCTGTCAGGTAACTCTGTATGTGTGGAGATAACAGTGTGTTGTAAAGCTGATATACTCCATAAGTCAACCACTTGTTAGGCTGTCGAGCCCCACTTCATTTTGACACTCCTATCCGTCAGCAAATATGCTCTGGGATCCATATCTTCAGACTGTGGCAAATCAAGTTTCACAGCACCAAAGGTGCAGTGAAATCACAATCTTGTCAGATGTTTAATGCTCATATCATTTACAAAGGGGATGACCCACATGAATGCCTTTCTTTGAATAGATGTAATGTTTATCTGTTGATATGACCTTGGAGGTCAAACAATTACACATATCCAATGACATCAGAATTACTCTGCTTTCTGGTTAATTGGCCACACTGATATTCTCAGTCAGGCTTCTATGTCGTTTGTGTGTGTGTGTGTGTGTGTGTGTGTGTGTGTGTGTGTGTGTGTGTGTGTGTGTGTGTGTGTGTGTGTGTGTGTGTGTCTGTCGGCTTTGGCAGAGGGTGTTAGTTTCGCATTTGATTTCTGAGTGAAGCGGAATGGAGTGGGGTGCTCTCACAACTCAAAGCAAACGCCATGATGAATCCTGACAGGGATTTCCTTCAAATCAATAGTCATGCCTTACTGATGCTATGTGGCTGGAACATCTGTTGCTGACGGTTCTAACAACAGGTGCTGTGGAATGGCACAATGTCGTGAGAACTCGGCACCCGTCAGAACTGGGCAAGGCCAGGTGCTCTCTACAGTCGTGTCCAGCTGCAGGGGAAGCCGCGTGTTAAACCAAGCAGAACCTTAAACCCGACCCAGGGCACAGGAGCACGGCCTGCTCTCCCGCACAGAGACAGTCTGCCTTAGATGTCTTCTCATAAACAGTAAGATAGCTTTGTGCTCATAACCACACTCTGTCTCAGATCCATTCGTCTCATCAGTCAGTTTTACAAATAACTACGTATCAAAAGAGATATTACAATGTTGATTAAAATATTATTAAAATATAAAATATAAAAAAAAATATTATACTGAATTAATTCAAAATGGGTTTTTTTATTCTCAGTAAGAACGAGGCAGCAAAAATAGTTTTTTCCGGTTTCTATATTATTAACACTTCTATATAATCAACACTAGACTCAGCGAAATGCTATGTCAGACATGAAAAAGTAGGACAATAATGAAATTGTCTCTTTTTAGTTTGCAAAGTTGTCTGCATAGATGGGAAATGTAAGAGGAGGGGAAGCCATTAAAGGAAAAAATAACTGAAGCGACACTTCACCCAGAATGTTTGTTTTTCCCATTTTGGCTGTATTGACATAGCTGTTCCTTCGTTCCGGCCTGTCCTGTCCTTTCACAAACACACCCAGATGCATGTTGGGAGCATAACAGCCAACCAACCGTGTTTCTGCAAGCCTTCACCACGGCAACAGGCCCAGAGGAATCAGTGATTTTCAACACTTCACCCTGGGGGAGTGTGGAACGCTGACTATGGAGAGAAAGGTGTGCCTACTGGAGTGAAAAGACTCACATAAGAAAAAAAAGAGGAGGACATATAGAACTTTTTTTTTAAACAGGAGTTCTTTAGTATGAGTAAAAAACCAAGCAAGATGTTCGCCAGCTGTGGTGATTTTCACAGCACACCGACATTTGCTTGTTTCCCAAAAATTTGGATGGTTGACATGCTGAGCAAATTCTCTTTGTTAATTTGGGTTTTGGTTGCCAGAAATGTGGTGTGATATTTCACTGAGAGGAGAGAAGTGTAAGGGCCAGCTGTTGGTCGGCGCTTTAAGGGTCCAGCTGGTGTTGGCCAGTGCTACTTGGCCACTGCTAACTAAGTCTCTGTACTAAATGACTCACAGTTGATGTAATGCACTATAGTGTTCACAATTAACTGCGTCTAGATACATAGATAGATAGATAGATAGATAGATAGACAGACAGACAGACAGACAGACAGACAGACAGACAGACAGACAGACAGACAGACAGACAGACAGACAGACAGACAGACAGACAGATAGATAGATAGATAGATAGATAGATAGATAGACAGATAGATAGATACGAATGACCATTCACAAGTAGAAACCGTCTTGTGATTTATGGATATTTCTCTCATCCAAAGGAAGAAAATCTAATGAAGAGAGATTGTTTTTTCATTGACTGAATTAATTAAAATTAATCGACCAAAGTCAATGCAAGGTTACCTTTTACTTCTCCTTCAAAATCAAGTAAGCCTCATGATTTAAATGTAACATGTTTATTCACTACACAACAGACTGAGATATCAGGCATTGCATGTGTCCAGCCCCTGACTCATTTGGAGGTCCTTGGCCTGCTGGCCTTGTCCAATGTGACTCTGTGAGGTGGAGGAAGGGGGGGTGAGGTAGGGGGGAGGGGGGAGCTAAGGGGGGTGATCCCATCCCTTGGGGTGTGGTGTACAGTGTGATGAGCCACTGCTCGTCCTCATCTTCCCCGGGCTGAGAAGAGAGCACAGCCAGTCCCAGCCGCCTCGCCTTATCAGATCAGGCATCCACTCACTCCAATTTGCAATTCTAATGAAAATCAGACACCTGCACTGCCAACGATCGGCCGTCTCTTTGAGGATCTCTGCCACAACACAGAATGAGGAGAAAAGAGAGGGAAAGAGAGAGACGAGGGAGGGGAGGGAGGGATGAAGGAGAGAGAGGGGCAGAGAGCCCCCTATCATAGGAGGAGTATCTGGTTACCGTTGGACCAGCAGATTGGATTGTCAGATGGCCCAGGGAGAAGAAGAAAGGCTCTCTTTCATTTGAGGGGGCGCTGCGACAGGGGTCTTCTCACATGGTGAAAGAATCAGGAGATGATGTTGGCTGTTAGGGCGGTCGTGGGACCTGATCACCCCCACGGGAGGGCTGACACCGGGGGTGATCCCACTCCCCATCTCCCCGTCTCTCCCTCCCTTCAACATGGAACAATGTGATGGTGTAGTAGACGGCCATGGCCTTGCAGAGCCATCACCACCGATATGAATCTACACAGTCTGAATGGGGTCTGGCTTTTCCCACTACAGCCCACCTTTCACCCCCCCCAGAGAGGTAGTGTTGAAAGCTCACCTGTCTGTACCCTCAACTCCAACATTGACCGTATTCAGTCAGGGTGAGAAGTGGACGCCAGGCCAGTTAAAACATATAGGAAGGTCTCATAACCCCATACTCTGTTAGGACTGATGGTTTTATCCCCATCCATTCACTTTAGCTCCCTGTCATATTGAAGGATATGCACACATGTTATCAAAATGGTATCAAACACACCATTCCTCATTCTATTCCATGCATTACAATGAGCCCGTCCTCCGATTTCTACTTCCACCAGCCTCCCCTGCTGTGGTCCTATCTATATGAGCCAAAGGTTGAGACTATCACACACTCAGAATGGGCTCTTTAACAACCAATATACATAGAAGAGGAAGAAGAGAAGAAGGAGAAGGAGGAGGAGGATGAGGTCAGAGTGATCCTATCAGTCCATTAACAGAGACCAGTGTGGACAAAAGCAGGTCCTCTCTCTTTCACTGTGGCCTAGTTGTGGTCAGGGTTAGCGCGCTCACAGGGGACAATGCAGGGCTGGTTCCTCTGCGCTGCACATATGGGAACTTGGACAAAAGGGTCCTTGATGCAGGTGTCAGGAGATGCCACTCAGCCACTGTGGCTTCAGTGCTGAATTCACCCCCAGCCACAGCATGGCATTCAGGCCAAGCACAATGCACCTGAGGCCCTCCGCTTTGCTTCCCACGTTCTTACCTGTCAGTTAAAAGAGGACGTTTTTCTGGCAAGAGACCATCTGACCTGAGCATTTACTAAATGCTGGTTTGTTCTGTCACCTTATTGGAGATAATAAGGGGACACTCACTTTTCTTCACCAGGGTCTTTATATACAGTGTCATATTAATCCCTTGATCAGAAAAGAAAACTTTATTGATTATGAAATGACTCGGAGAACCAATCTATTCTGGAAACAATTGGACTATCACCACAAATGCCTCTTCACTCCAAACAGACATACAGAGCCCTGCCTTTTAAACCCTCTCTGAGGAACATCCTGTCCAACCCCCACTACCCCTCCCCATGACACCTAGCCCTCTGCTACTTTAGCCACAGAGAGGAATGTGTTCCCCACATGTTGGTCTGCTAAGAAAAAACAACACACACCTGTCGTCGTCGTCATTGTGGTCGTCCCCCTCTTTTTCCAGCAACCCCTGAGGCGGTAGCGAGAGTGTCAGGCCCTAATCCTGACCAGCGAGGATAGCTCTAGTATTGTCACCCGTTTAGGTATTGGTGACGCAGGCTCATCCTTTAGCGTGCTGGAGAAGGCATCGGGGCAGGCTGTGGGCCGCGGTGGCAGGTGGTGTGACGGATGTGCTCCCGACTGTCAAAGCAAACAAAGAGAGGCGAGGTGGGGTTGGAGTTGGGGTTGGGGTTGGGGTTGGGGTTGGAGTTGGGGTTGGGGTTGGGGTTGGGGTTGGGGTTGGGGTTGGGGTTGTGGCAGGGCTGCGTGGGCAGAGAACAGCAGAGCAGGGACAGGGAGATTAGCGTGCCACGGCCCTGCCCTTTACAGAGAAGAGAGAGCGGAGTCAGAGCACAGGGTCACACTCTGCTGAATCATGCCTTTACGTAGCCAGGCAAAGTGCTGAAGGACTGAACTCCAGTCCTGACTAAGGCAGGAAATAGGACTTGTGGAAAATAGGGAAAATAGTGGGGGGTTTTTCATCACTGCTTTGATGATCTTATTTCACCTTTATTTATACAGTGGAAACACACTGAGGCCAAGGTCTCTTTTGCAGGTGCACCCTGTCCACAATAACTGTACAATTACAAAACAACACATACAAAATACGACACAGTTAAATACAGAAATCAATACATCATATAAACCACAATATATCAGGAGAAACAATCACATCCTTAACCAAAGAGGTCCTCAATCAATACCCTAAATTGCCTGAGCGACACCAGAACAACCTACTGTAATGTTTTTTGTAGATTGTTCCAGTAGTGAGGTGCACCATAACTAAAAGTGGATTTACTCTGTTTGGTGGAGCCCCGAAGAAGGAGCTAGGTCATTTGTGTTCTTGAATTGCAATAATGAGGTTAGGTAAGCCGGGGGTTTATGCAGTAGGGCTTTATACACAAAAGGAGTAACGAAGAGATCTACGGGACTTTAACGAGGTCCAGCCAACCTTTTGATAAAGTATGCAATCATGAGTATTAAAACTGTCACCTGTGATAATAGCATATACAGTGTAGATACATATAGATGCAGGTTACAGTTATTTACAGATACATAGTGCAAAGTGCACGTGAATCATTGTCAAACCTGATATGAAATGTCCATGTTTGAGTCACTCATAATCACTCACGGTAAGTGACGACCATAACGATAAAAATGGAACATGGAAGTGCGAGTCAGTCAGATTTGGTTTCACTTGCCCTGCGTCCTCTAATGGCCCACCCAATCACCAGGACATGAACACTACACAGAACATGTGCACAGGAAGCCAGGGGTATTACGGTTACACAACAGAAACTGGATATGCCTTGTTCGCTAACCTTGGGTCCCTGTCCAGACCTTACCCCCAGCACCATTATGGTCGGTGACGAAAGAAGGGCACAGAGAACGTGTGGGCCTCAACCTATTCTAGACCTTGTGCTATTGGCAGAGCCGGTCTGCAGGCGATAGTCACATTTGAGTTGTTTGTGTGGTTGCAGGGTAGGTTGTAGGAAGGATGCAGAACGGTTTGGAGAGCTACAGCCAAGGGTCCTGGACACATCTGGAAAAGCCTTTGCGGTTGCCGTGGCGACGGCACACAGGGGGAATGGGGGCGGGGGGGGTTTGGGGTGGTTGGAAAGGGACGGGAACAAGAGCGCTTGGCCAGGAGGGAGAAGGGTTAGAGGTCAGCTGTTAGTCTGTGGTTTTGATTAGTCACGTCCAGAGGAGCAATTGGCCAATGGATGTCTGTAGTGATGGATGCCTGTAGTAATGTCTGTGGTGTCTGTGGTGAAGTGTGTCTGTGCCTCGGCCATGGGGATCACAGACAAAGCAGATGAGAGAGTTAACCTGAGCACCACAGAGGGACTGCTACAGTACTGCTGTACTGTTGTTACTGGGCTGTCAGGAATGAGAATCACAGGTGCCTCCATCACTTCCTGTTCTCCAGACCTGGCCTCTGTGAGCTGTGGACCTCAGGGAGCTCCCAGCAGCCCTCAGCCTGTAGCCCAGCCAAAGCTATAAAGACCTTTTTCCCTTTTTCTCTCTGTCTGTGTCTGGCTGTGTCTGACTCTATCGCTCTCCTGCTCTCTCTCCTCATGTTTCTTTTTTTTCCTGTCTCAACTCTCTCTCCCCTCTCTCTCCCCCCCCCCCCCCTCTCTCTCTCCCTCAATCATTATTTATCTAAACAGCGCTGTTTCAAAGCCAGGCCTAGGAGTGAGCCAGCCAGCAGCACTTCAGCAGTAAACATGAGCCATTGCTCTGCTCCTTCCTTCCCCTGATTCCTCTCTTTGGAATGTCTGATAGAAGGTCAGAGGTCATTGGGAAGCATGCCTTGGCAGGGACAGAGGGGACATAGCCACCTGGTCATCTGTGTTAATTATAAATGAAGCGGCCATGAGAGGAAGATGAGCTGGACAGCTGTCTCTCCGGACCCCCATTTATCCCCGCCCCTGGTCCACCCTCCCTGGCCCACCGCCTGCCCCCTCCCCTGATTACAGCCCATAAGCACGGTCTGCTCTGCCGAGCGCTGGATCCCAGGGGCCCGTCGTGGCTGAAAACCCTCTCCGCCGCAGACAGGTGGAACTGGGGAAAAGTTCACCGGCACCACAGCCAAACATCCTCTCCCACTCAATAGCTTCCCATTGAATTAAGGAGTATGTGTGAGTGAAAGATGGAGTATGTTCCTTGGTTTGCTTCACCCTGACTCTTTGGTATTCTCATCATAACTCTGATCGGAACCTGAGAACTCCCGTAATACACAAATCAGGGATTTATCAGTCATCAGAATCATTTGATTGAGTGATAAAATGAATACGGAAGACAACACACTTGAGACAGAAACCATTAAATAAACTCTCGTCAAGACAAGAAAACTATTTCCTGCCACACAAGCCAATCTCAGCCCCTATAAAACAAATGCAGATTTAATACCCACTGATTAGAACGCTGCATATTCTAGCCCCAGAGTATGGTGATCGGTAAACAAACCCTTCAAGGTGTTCATAACACGCCCGGCCCTCCGTTCAAATAGCAATTTGTCACCATGTCCCCTGAGCTGTCCCCAAGGGGCCCTGAGCTAATAGGAGGCGCTCAGTTTAATTGTGAAATAAGTGTTTCTCCCCGCGCTCGTAGGAATCTGAAACCCCATAGGTGCGGCCCACAGGCAGACAGGCAGGCTGACGAGCTGCTCACAGAGGTGGATCTTGGCAGGAGAAGGAACATGCAAATGTAGTCAGCTCTTTTCTCTAGACACCCAGACACATCAGCAGGATGAAGACTGTAAAAGAGGGGATGAGAGAGAGAGGGGGAAGGGGAGAGAGAGGGGGAAGGGGAGAGAGAGTCTGAGAGATGAGGAGAGGGCTAACAGGCAAACAAGTTTATACAAGCATTTGCTAGGTGATAACATTAGAGGAGAGATAGGATTAATAGGATTCATATTGTAACACTTTCTTTAGTTCTTTAGTTACTTACTTCACACCTATATTTTCAATAGATGATATTTCACTATTATAGTAGGAACTGATAGAGCAAATGTATACTTTTTGCTATGATCATATACAGTATTATATAAATCACATAAAGTGCTTGGGCACAGTGAAGGAGTTTTGAAGGATTTTTCCTTCTAGTCAAGGAAGCCATTATTAGGCTGAAAAATTGGAAAGAAATCATCAGAAACATAGCCAAAACCATAGGCTTGCCAAAATCAACAGTTTGGAACATCATTAAAAATAAAGATAGAGAGCTCAGCAATCGCAAATGGGCTAATAGGCCAAGGAAGGCTTTCACAGTGGATGACCGAAGAATGCTCACCATAATTAAGAAAAACCCCTAAAACAGCTGTCCCACAGATCAGGAACACTCACCATGAGGTAGGCGTGACTGTGTCCGAGACTACCATCCGCAGAATACATCACCAGCCAAACTACAGATGCTTCACTGCAAGGTGCAAACCACTAGTTACCCTAAAAAATAATTTAGAGTTGGCTAAAAATCAAGTAGAGAATCTCAACTTTAACCTCATTGTACTTTTGGAGTGTATAGCCAAAAGAAGAACAAATACTTCACTGTCCCATTACTTACACAGGGCACTGTATATTCACGTCTTTAGACTGGTCATTGAGAAGTATATTGTGGTCTGATATTGGGAGATAGTGAAAAACATCTCATTGTTACCAAATGTAAAGACCAGTGAGTTTGGCCTGTTCTTAGGTATTGTCCATAACTGCTGACAGTGGTGAACAGCACAGAATGAAAGGATAGCACTGTACTGTATGTGAGTGGACTGTCCCTGGAAAAGCCATCTCTCCAAACTGGAGGAGTGATCCCAAGCAAAGGGAAGCACACGGCTGTATTTTCACTTAGGAAACACATAAGAATTCAGGCCCCCAGCAGAATGCCTCCCTGGACGCCCATAGCTGAGATAGCAGAGACAGCACAAGGGCCATGTTTGAAATAAACACAGAGAAATGTCCGCAGGGCACAATAAGGCTGATTCTGAGCCAGCCACTCTGTATACTACAATGTGTTTGTGTATGTATGTATGTATGTATGTATGTGTGTGTGTGTGTGTGTGTGTGTGTGTGTGTGTGTGTGTGTGTGTGTGTGTGTGTGTGTGTGTGTGTGTGTGTGTGTGTGTGTGTGTGTGTGTGTGTGTGTGTGGTGGGTGCGTGTGCGTGTATGTGTGTATTTGAATGGCAGTTTTAAAAAAAAAAACAGCCTTTTAATTTTTTCGGGACAACGTCCCATCATATATCATTTGATTGGACTCCATCATACTCAACCCAATCCCTATTTGCCTGATTTCAAGTTCAATCCTCTCAGATCAGGACCCTTCTCCCTAATTCTGTTTGTCATGAGCAAAAAGGGAACCTTGGCGCCCATATCTTAAAACCCCGACCCCACAGCGTCGGGGTGATCTGGTGTATTTCAACAGTGCTGACCCCTCCCCTCACATGCATCTGCCTTTGACAAACAGCAATGTCACCTGTCACTCAGGACAGCCATTAAGCCAATCTGGCCCCTAGGAGATCTGATTAGCTCAGTCAGTGAGCATTTAGCTAAATAGGAAGATGAAATGTCCTGCTGTTGCTCATGTCCTTTGCTTATCGTGGTTGAAACTCCCTGTCAACAGCACAGGGAGTTTCGCCAGAGCTGGATGGTCTTTGGCCATAGTCATGATGGTCTGTGTACTGATGAATGTAGGCCTATGTATGGTACTGTATGTTGAAGGATGTATCTAGTTGTGCTCTTAATTAGACCCCAATTAGGTGTCCAACTCCATATTTCCCCTGAGTGGATGAATACAGTTGTTGTATGCACAGCCTCCATTCATATGCACACTCTTACTTTTACATGGTAACACCTTTAATAAAGACAGTATTACATAGCATTTGTTTGGTCTTTCTTTCTTCATGGCAGAACTTTAACTGGGCAGTGATATTGGCCTCTCACTGTGACCTGCGTTCAACATTCATCCACAGCCAAAACAAAACAAAAGTGCCGATCAGCTGGAAGTTGAGATCTGCTGTTGCTGGGAGGGATGGAGAGGGGAGAAGGGTGGGGTGAGGGCCAAACGTCCAGCTCAGGGAGAGGGGTGGAGGGGAATCAGGTTGGGGGGGTTGGTTCAGGGATCGGGTGGTGTTTGGCTGGGGCTTGAGGAAGTATCGAATGCGACACCTTCAGGCAAGAAGGTTACTCCGGGCTGCACCAGCCACTGGGTCCAGCACCAGGAAACGCTGACGGCCACACACACACACACACACACACACACACACACACACACACACACACACACACACACACACACACACACACAGACATTGATTTACCCTTATGGGCTATTAGAAACAGCAGCTTTTAACAGATGTTCGTTGAATCTGAGGGGTCCACCCAAACAAAGCTTAGCAGTCCTCAACCAGTTCAATAGCAAGCTTTTAGGGACAGGGGAATACAGTAACTCTGCACCACTCAGACCTGCAGTCATTCAGAATCTCAGTGGCAGAGTAATTGAATCTAATCCAATAGTCTGATTAGGGTTTAAAACAATGACACATTTGACAGCACACACTTGCCTTACCAACTCAGCAAAACAAGATAAGATACACAAACCCTTGTATGCACTTACTGGATTAATTCAGTACAAATAAAGTATGGAATAAGAGGTTTAAAATAAAGTGTTACAATCATAATCATCAGAAAGGTGACATTTGCAGAGCTGGCAGAAATCCATCTCAGTAGGAGTGTCCAATCAGCACGTGGGGCTGCTGTTGATTGACAGCTGTGTGAGATGTGATCACAGATATCCCTCCCTCTGGCGTCTCCATCTCTATTCCACCTGGACCAGGCAGGATGATTGACAGCTCTAGTCTTAATTATTCATCTGGTCCTGGGTGTCTGAAGGTCAGAAGATGATCTGGCTGGGCGGCCCTCGGCAGCAGGGGAGAGGTGGCACTGTCATCAAATATTTATTTACTCGCTGTACTCCGAATACACTCTCAAAATACCCCCTGCTAAACAGATCGCCACGCTCACTTGAGTTCTTCACTCGACAGCTCAATGGACTTTTGGTTTGTGTGTGTGTGTGTGTGTGTGTGTGTGTGTGTGTGTGTGTGTGTGTGTGTGTGTGTGTGTGTGTGTGTGTGTGTGTGTGTGTGAGTGTGTGTGTGCATGCCATGTGTTTGTGTTTGTTTGTGATACAGTGATAATAACTAAATCGGTCCAATATTTTTCAAACATATCAAAGGCGCCTTAACAACTCAAATCAGTATTGCCAGGTGGAAAATCACAATGATGTTGGATTCCATCCATGACTGAATCATGACACAATCCCACACATGAAACCCCTCTAAGGAAGGTGTCAGCCAAAACATCTTCAAAAACAAAAGCCAGAAAAAAAACTACCAAAATATGAGTGTACGGTCATACAGATAATATGTTCATATGTGTTCGTGGACACCGTATTCACCTCCATATGGTAACACGCATCCCAGCCACAGTGAAGCTGAAGATACGCCAGCAGCATTCATCATGACCTCATGTGTTCCTGCTTCATCACGCTCCCTCTGGCTCCCGGAGCGGCGTTACACACACCCAGGCCAGGTGCTGTTGTTGTTTGTTATAGTGCTTGGCAGCCGAGCCTCACACTCTCCTGGCTCTGTGACTGTTTGAGTTTCTGTGAGCTGTGACATCCTCGTTGAGTTATGCTGCTGATCGGCCTTCCAAGGGCCTGTGATGCAGATAGAGGTGCTGTGTCTTGCGCATTGTAGCTGTGGTCTTTGTGCTAATGGCCACATTTCACGTAGATTTATTGACTTGGATGAGGTGCCTAAGCATGGATACAGTGAAGAGTTATTTCAAACTACAAATCCAAATCAGTGTGTGTGTGTGTGTGTGCATGCGTAAAAAAAGGAAAAAACTCCCCAGAGGGGAGAAAAATATAGGACACAGTGGCAAGGAAAAACTCCCTGGGAGGAAGAAACCTTGATCAGGTTCTGAACAGTAAACTAATGTGGAATGTGGTGTGGTGTAAGAATTCATAGTGAAGGGCAGCTTCCTGGTGGGAGGGGCAGCAAGAACCAGGATATACTGTAGGGTGGAGTAGACTCAACTCAGAATTCAAGAACTGGAGTCTAGTTTTAAGGGGCTCAGAGCCCCTCAGACAGATAAGCAGAAAGAGGACAACACAAGATTAGAGGCTGTTACAAACTGAAAAACGGATACATTAAACAATAAGAGAGAGAATCAGCATAAATCAGCTGGCCTGAGGCCCCTGGCAAATCTAAGATACTATCTAAAATACATCTAAAGGACAAGGCCAGCGCCCACTTACAGCGCGTCCACGCCCGCCAGAGAGACATCGGGGGGGTAGAGGGGGCAGCAGCAAGAGCCTGAGATGGCCAGAGCCATCACCGTGACCGTCCCAGCCCGCACGGTACCGGTCTGTGCGCCTGCACTGGCAGGGCCTACAGCAGAGGCCCCAGCCAACCCAAGCCCATGCACCGCAAGAGCCCACCCACCACTGAACAGGAAGAAGGACCCCGAGATCAGCCCAGGCAGCAGTGTGTTTATTTACTGAGCACCGAGACTTGGGAGCTAATAAATCTGCATATTGCATTTTAACCAGCCTAAGTAAGATGAGTGGAGTTGGAGAGAGAATGTTCAGTCAGTGTGAATAGCGTGCGTGTGTATATGTCACGGCCAAGGATGTATGTGTATTTCTATATTTTGCATGCAAAGGTAAGTATGCTGTGTATATATTGTGATAATGTGTGTAATATATGAGCATGCATGTGGATATTTGCATAAGAGTGTGTTTACCTATGCAAGTGTGTGTGCATTCTTGCACACATTCCTGTGTGTGTGTGTGTGTGTGTGTGTGTGTGTGTGTGTGTGTGTGTGTGTGTGTGTGTGTGTGTGTGGTGACCCCCCCCCCTCCAAACTCTGGGTCTGACTGATGAGCAGCACATGTTTGATTGGAGCGTGCACCTTGAAGGCGGATGTGTTTATAATTACACAGTTGGTTGAGCGCCAGGGCACGGAAGTGGGCTGTGGGTCGCAGAGGAGAGTCAGACCCACACCAGATGTCTCCTATTCCCCAACACAGGCCCTGTCTCTACCCCAGAAAACCTCACCAGGGACCACTCTTCTATGCTGTTTTTTCCTTCAATCTTCTTTCTCCTCATCACAGTATTTTTGGTTGAGTAATATTTGTTCTGTTCAACAAGTTCAGCCAATATAGTACAGTCAATACACATTTTCTTTAGACACTAAAACATGATATGTTTCAACTATATCATCTTACATTAGATGTACAAAGCCACAGTAGGTAACTCCCTCTTGTCAAATGTGCCACAATCCGACTGTAGAATAATTATTTACCTTTATACCTCCTTTGCCATGCAATATATTCAAGGTGGTTTTGTCAGGCTAATCATGTGGAAATTAACTTGGCTGGTGGTTTCATTTATTTTGGCTGACTGTGTGGTACATTCTAATTCATATCAGCAGGAGGCTGTGTGTGTGTGTGTGTGTGTGTGTGTGTGTGTGTGTGTGTGTGTGTGTGTGTGCGTGTTATTATATTGAGAGAGAAAAAGATGCAGACAGAAACCAAGATAGCAAAAATCAACCCAGCATAAATCATGATATTCCATAAAAACATTTTAAAAAATGATACAACATAAATTGTTTTCAAAAAGAGCTCTGTCCAGAGAATATCTTGACAGGACATAACAAATGGCTTGGTTTTCTATCAGGGGTGTGAGAAGAACACAATATCTCCAGATGAAGCTGAGCTCCAGGGATCGGCCCACAGGTGTTAAACAGATAAGCTTTTTAGCTGCTCGGGGAAAGATGTGATTGAACCAGAGAGACTTCACAAACACCCTTGCTCCGCAGGGCAACTCAAAGCAAGGTCAGAGGTCACTCCCAGCCGCCATGGAAGCGATTTGTTTTGTTGTCAGAGCTCAACAGGTGAGCCAGGGGCGGGGAGAGACTTCTCAAAACATCACCCCACAAAAAAATAGCGCCAGGCTCAATGTCAGGAATTCCTGCCACACACCGCCACTCACTCACCACACACGTCACAACAACCAGTGTTTACCCTCTACCCCCAACACGCATGGAATTCTGTTGGCTTTGTAGCTTTAGGGGTGGGGGGGCAAAAAAATCTGAGGATAGAAGATAGAAAACAGAAAAAGTGTATATGGCCGGTGTTTGTTTTTGTTTGAATGTCATGGGGTCGTCTTGTTTCGGTGTTTGGGAAAACTACCAAAGCTGCACCTGTGCTGGAGGACCCTGCGGCTAGCTAGCTAGCTGAGCTGTTGTCTGTAGGAACAAACCCTCTGGGCAGGCCTATAGTAGTCATCAGATAGAACATGTCCTTGCACACATTCCTTCCACACAGAGCCTATTATGTGGACGGTTTGGTCAATGCAGCCTTTTTCTATAGAACATCACAGCTCATTTGATGCAGTATGAATGCACATCTACACTCCACAATCAGGGTTGATTGCTTGTTATATCCACATCACCTTTGTGGTTCATTTGAAATTAGGGGAGACATGTATTGTTGATTGGTGTTAGACTGTCAGTAGTTGCAGAATTTATTTTGCATTTGGGAAAAGTTTTTTCAAATCAGACACATGGGTCTACTCCAAAATCAAAGTTTGTCAGAGATTTTCATATTGATGTATTGATTATTAGATACTTTTCAGCTGCTTAACTTTTTATGTCAGTGCAATTCTTCAGACTGAAAACACGGACTGTTAAATGTAGTTCAGTAGGGCCTCTTGTTTTAGATTGCCCATAGAACCAGTCAACATGGGATCATGGTCTAAACACAACACCACATTAAGCAATTTAACATAAAGCACTGTGACCAAATCAAAGCTGTGAAAACATGGGGAGATGTATAACAGCATCTGTTGTGTGTGTGCATGTGTATGATTTTCCATTGCCACACACACACACACACACACACACACACACACACACACACACACAAACACACAGATGTCCTGTGTAGTCCTGTCTCGATCAGTTCTGCAATAGAGATAATTATATTTAAATGCAGCAGTTTAAGGATAAATGAGTAATAGTAAGTAATGATGGCTTATTTCCCATCTGTCTGCGTATCGCGCTGCAGCTGAGGCTGGTGAATGGGCCACAGTGTTCTAACCGCTCACCACTGTTTCAGAGGCACTATTTATCTTACACATAATGAGGATGTAATATCAAGCATTAAGGGGTTATCCAACTGTGTAATTGTCATTATTCATTTGGGAGTAGTGAGAATCAGACACGATTTATCAACCAGTGTCATCTTTGATACATGAAACCAAAAAAAGAAAAACCGGGAGACTTGCCCAAGAAAAGTTATGTCAGAATAATATGTTATACTGTACAGTACTTTGTTGTAGGATGGAAAATAAGATATAGTTTATTTTTATTTTATCACAACACTTTGTGACTTTAAAAAAAAAAAAAAATCTGTTAAAGAGAGAAGAGAAGCGTTTCAGGCCTGAGGAGGAGTTCATGCTTTGCAGGTTGATTGAAACCAAGCCATTGACATGCAGGATTATTGTTTGTGATTGAAAAACCAACTGGTGGAGAGAAGGCCCTGGATCAAGAAAGTCCCTAGAAAACATCCTGGACTCAAGCTGCCTCTGAAACTTTACAGCTTCTCTGAAGGACAGAGAGAAGATGTCTGCCTGCAGCCAGAACCTCCTCCATATTCCTTTTCTTCACTCTCCCTTAAACACACACACACACACACACACACACACACAGACACACACACGCACACACACACAAACACACGCAGGTGTGTGCTTATCAACAGTGAGAAGCTCCTTGCAATGAAATACTTGAAATACTGTATCTGATATACATTCTGTTGTTGTTGTATGGTCAGTAGCAATCTGGGTCTCTGAACAGTTCTCAACCGCCTTAGAAAAGGAATTAAAATCTTTTCTTTCTAGTTATTCTGGCTAGCCCTGTTCCAAAAAAGCGATTTACATCGTTTTTGGCAGATGTATGACAGGTTGAAAATATTCAAACAAATCCACCCCACACTTATATGGGTTTTAAACATACAGAACTGGCAAGGAGTCAAAATATTCTCAACATGCAATATGGACATAAAGATCTGTACTTGGTTAAACAGGTGTTACAGGTTGGTTTCCACCTAGTCTGTAACATAAGCACGAATACAGACCAAAGTGTGTTTTTTTATGTCAAATATAAGGCATGGTACGCTACCCCCACACGCAGCCACTTTGGACAGGATGGAAACAGAATGTTGGCATAGGGGTGGAAATGTCGACGCATAGAGGCTCCTTTTTGACATTGACTTCTATGTGAACTTGTATATGTGTGTCATGACCAAAAGCAGCTTCTTCCTGAAACCCCGTAGACCAACGACCACACATGGTCGATTTAAGTTAATCGTAATTAAGAAATATGAACGTACTTATGAAAATCACTTGAACATACAGTAGTTGAAGGAGCATGATCAAAGCATATTTCAACAAAATATCACTTGTACTGTTATTAATTCACACATTCAAATCTCTAATAATTATTTTGGTCTGGGAATGGGGATGTACTGACAGGATAAGTACTTTATCATATATCCTATGCATGCTCAGGTCATCATCCCTGGCCTAGCAGGGACCGATCAACCTCTCCTCTTTTCCCCTCTACTTCAGAGTGTTGTGGAGACTTTGAAAGAGTTAAAAGGCAGTGAGAGAACGCAGCAGGAGAGTGTGTCTCCTCACCTTCCTGCCTCTCATAGCCTCCTTCAACAGCTGGCAGGAGCTTCACTAATCTTCCCAATTAGCCAGGCATTTCCTGCTCCGTTCTCCGAGAGAGAGAAGTGTGTGTGTGGGGGGGGGGGGGGGGGGGGGAACATACTCTGCACACATCTCCGTCCTCTCACTATGACACACACATGTATGTGCACACACATGCCTGCATGCACATATGCATTCATACAAGCGGACACGCACACAGCACATATGTAGGCAAGGACATCGAAAGACACAAATCACATAAATGCATGCGTGCACACAAACCAGCCACCCAATACAAACTATCCAGCCTGTACAACACAACTGTAAACTATACAGTACAAGCTATCCAGCCTGAGAATGAAATACTGAAATACATTAGGGTGTGGTGCCTCCTCTGGCTGGCTGAGGGTGAGGGGGCAGGTGCTGGGCAGTGGGGCCTCTCTGGTCTGGCCTCAACCTGGGGAGAGAAGTGTCTGTTAGGAGTTAGACACGCGGAACTGTGGTGCATCTGCCTTGTCACGCTCCTGCCGTCCAACAGCCCAGTGCAACCAACGTTAAACAAGCAAGACGAATCTAGAGCAGGAGGAGGCTGTGTGAATACGTGTGTGTGTTTGTGTGTGTGTGTGTGTGTGTGTGTGTGTGTGTGTGTGTGTGTGTGTGTGTGTGTGTGTGTGTGTGTGTGTGTGTGTGTGTGTGTGTGTGTGTGTGTGAGAGAGAGAGAGAGAGAGAGAGAGAGAGACAGAGAGAGTGCGGGAATGCTAGGAAAGTTTGATATACGCAGCAGCACCTCCACGGCAAAACTAATCAACATCGTGTCTTGGGTTAAGAAGGGCAAAAGAGCTGCAGAAAGGTTAATACTGTGTGAGTTCCAGCAGTCAGAATACTTACATGTTCTGTAAAATTAGAGGTAATTGTAACTCCTACTGAATGTGAGAATAGAGATACTTTATATAATTGAGATCTCAGATGACCAATTTTGTTTCTATTAGCTTGAATTCAATACATTTCCTTCAGCAAAGCTCAACAACTGTTGTATGCTAATACTAACATACTGTACAGTGCAGCTTACCAATTTCTGATGCTGAATCTGTCACTAATTTATCAAAGAACATCTACTAACTCATAGTTATATGTGCCTTTTTGCTCGTGCCAAATGCTACCAAGTTAAATAACAAAGGAGAATTGTACAGTATTAAGCTTTCAAATCACGGCATATGGAAGGTATTGTCAAGATATTGTGTAACGCTAGATGTTAAGTTATCACTTTTGATAGCATGGAAAAATTGATTTTACAAACTATTTCGACCCAGGATTTCAAATTTGTCAAGTTGCTCAGGAATGTTAATTTGAACAGTGTGTTTGATTCTCAGATTGTTTGAAGGGTTCATAATTCATCCTAATGAGAGATTCCTGCCCTTGAACTTGACGTTCAAGGGTGCACTATACTGAAGACAGTGTGTGTTGGAGTGGGGAAAGGGAATGGGGTGTTTGTGTGTGTGTGTGTGTGTGTGTGTGTGTGTGTGTGTGTGTATGTGTGTGTGTGTGTGTGTGTGTGTGTGTGTGTGTGTGTGTGTGTGTGTGTGTGTGTGTGTGTGTGTGTGTGTGTGTGTGTGTGTGTGTGTTTTGGCACACTCTTCCAAAGCACTAAATGTTAGATTATAAGACCACATTTGATTTCTTGATCTCCAGCATACCTTTAGGTCCAGCTCTAAAGAACAAAGCTGAGGAACACACTAAAATGTTTTGAGTGTCCATCGAGAACATTTCCAACAGGATCCAAGAAACTGACAGAAATATTGGTTCTGTTTTCCTTCCAGTTTATCTCCAGTTTGTTCTTTTATGGAGGAGGATAAAATCATATTAGCAGGGGGGAAATCTCTATCTCTCTTCCCTCTCTGTTTCTCTTTCATTGTGTGTGAGCAAGGAGGATGTAGAAGTGAGTTTGCAGGCTTCAAAGCTAAGCTGCTGAGAGATGTTGCCTTCACCTGTGATGCGAATCAACACACATCACAAGAAAACATCTGCTGATGTAGTTTAGAGTTCTAAATCGGTCTAAAAGTCCAACAGGTCCAAAAATGTGCTTTTGTCATTAATATTTTCAATGTACTTACACAGTACAGTAGTTAAAATGTAGACCTGCAGTGTGTTGACTGATTTCAATGAATCCTGCACAAATAGCTCAATTACTGTTTTCCTCATGCTTAAAACAGCCCATTTGCAGCGAAGCTCCATTCACACAGTGTGTAATCCTTTGCATTAAAGAGAGAAAAAAAAACATATTAAGTGTGTGTGTGTAGGCCTAGGACTTCAGGGCTGAGGTAGTCGTTGAGGTAAGTGAATGGTGGAGTTGTCATCGGCCATGTTGTTGGGTTGAAGAAGATGAACGCTTGTTGGAAAAGCCTCTTTCAGTCCTCTGGTATTCACCAGTGCTCCAGAGGGGCTGTAGCCTGTCTCAAGTGGCCTCAGCTGGGCCCTTGGTGCAGCTCACAGCACGGCTAGCAGAGAGTGGGGCCCTGTGTTTTGTTACTCTTACTTTCTCTGGGTTCGGGGTTGAAACTAGTGGGCTGGGATTTGAGTTATATGTCTGGTTGCTTGCGGTTCAGAGCATGTGAGCAAAGTTAAGCGGTCGGAAAAAAAGGTTCCTTGCTCACAAGGATTTGTTTACACTCTCCAGCTCTGTGTCCACTTCCCCCGCCTTGCGCTCCCTGCTCACAAGGAAAATGGTGCCGCTCAAGACTCGCTCCTATCCATTTAATGTTGTACCTTTTTAATGTACCTTTACATTATAGTAAATTGTAGCTTTTTAATGAGAGCCACCACCATCACCGTCCTCCAGAGAAAATACCCTCCACTCCACTCCTCGCTCAACTCGCAATCCATACTCACATGCTCTGTTGTGGTTACAAATGTTACCATATTCTCTCACTTAAGTGGTCAAATTTGATGGGAGTAAGATACTTATGTGACAAACTGTTACCACTGGCTTTGGCACATCTACAGGGATTGCCAGTTTGTAGTAAACCTGTGGTAAATGAGTCTCATCATGGTCCAAACCACCCCAACAATCACCTCAGTTATTTCTGCAAAGGGGAGATTTTGCCAGTGGAGCCCTCCTGTATTTCCCACAGTCCAGTGCACACACACAGGCACACACAGGCACACACAGCCCCCAGCGCTGCACTGTGGGTCCTAAGTGTGCATAACGTGGCAGCCATTATCCCATTAGCTGCAGCAGAGGCCTGGGGGCAGGCAGGCAACCATAAGCTCCGCAGCTGTGGCTGTGGCCTTGGCCGCAATGGGAGAAATCACTGCCATTTCACCATGAGGGGGGGGTTATACTGTATAGAAAACCAGAGTCACCAGGTTAGACTGGGATGACACAGGCCTTCACTAGGGATGAGAGAGAAAATAATGGGAGAGGGGAAGATGAGGGTGGGGATGGATAGCCAGCTGTGGTTATCTTAGCTGATGATGATGATGATGATGATGATTCTGATGATATCCCCCCCAAATATGTTTTTACTAGAGGGATAGTGTTTCAGAGATATTCAGTATTGACCGTGTGTATAAAGCCACTGCTCCTGTTCATCTACAATATTTTGCACACACAGTTAAGTCATCCAGATTGTACAATCATGGGAAAGGCAGGTTGTTTTCTCTCCTTTTTGCCTTTTCCAGAGTTATAAAGAGAGCATGTATAAGGGTGAGGGCCCTGCCAAGTCTGATTTGGCTGGAGGCTGCAGATTCACACTCCAAAGTCACTGTTCTCTTTGAACTGCTCAAATAATGGACTTCTGCCACGGGTTCATTACACCATGCTAATTTATATTATGATTGATTAAACTTAGCCCCCCTCCTCCTTGTCATAACCAAAAAACCCAATGAGCGGTAAAGATCAACGGGTCCGGCCACCGCCCCCCCCCTCCGCCCCCCTCCCCGCCCCCCTGCCCTCCCTCGCTCCTTCCATCCCTCCCTCTCTCCTTGTTCAACTTCCCCTGTCCCCTAGTCTATTCAGAGCAGGCCTATTGAGGCAAGGGAAAAAGCTCCAGTAGCAGCAGCTGGCTGGTCTTTTTCTCCAGCCAGGTATAGAGAAGGGCCGGGAGCTCTCTGCATGAGTGAGCCACAGTCCTCCAGTCCCATTGAACACTGCCAGAGCCTCCCTATTCAGCAGCCCCACTTTGTCAGGACCAGGGGAACAGGAGGAGAATGGAGGGATAACCGTCTATTTTCTCTTTATTCCCCATAGCTATACAAGTTCTCCCCAAGGTTTTCTAATGAGTCACCCTCCAGCCTGGTGAGAGGAGGGTGGTTTGTGCAAAAGGAAAGTTTGATTCATTCACATTGATTCATTTCCCTGATAGCACGTTGCTGAGGCATTCTCTACAATCATAGGATATTCTGTTCATCATAAATGTGAGCGAGATAAAAATGCTTGCTTTGGAATGTTCAGTCGAAGAGCTGGTTTCTCGGACCTAGATTAAGCCTAGTCCGAAACTAAAACTATTTATATAGAGAATCTCCATTGAAAGTGTGGTTTAGTCCAGAACTAGGCTTAATACGTGTCAGAGAAACCGCCCCTAAGAGTTTAACCTTCACACTGTTTACATATATTCTGCAATTAGTGGTTAATGAACAGGTTCTAATTGGGAGTGCAAAGGAAGACTAGTATACTCCGCAATATGTGAGCTAAGAGTAATGAAAGTGAAAACCGCAATTTGTACAAATTGTCCTGAATAAGCCTCCATTCCTTAGCCCTTAGATTGGACTGGGACACACACACACACACACACACACACACACACACACACACACACACACACACACACACACACACACAGACAGACAGACACACACACACACACACACACACACACACACACACACAGGCAACATGCAGACCTATACTGCTAGAGCTAACATACCAGCTAATTGCCATTTCTCCACAGTTAATGATACACTTAAGATAATGTAATGATGTCAGATGAATTGCTCGTAAACATATACAACTCACCCAGAGGGAGAGGCCATATGTTCCTTTATGGAGTAAATGGGGATCATGTTACTTCAAATAAATTGAATTTTCCACCTCTGGCCTGTACTTTCATTTAGAGTGTTTGAAGGCGTAATTGAATTTAGAAGGTGGTCATTCTGATTTAGTTGGCTTATTAAACCACTCAGTGGATTTGTAAACACTCAATACTCATGTGCAGTCAACAGTGAAGTATGACAACTTTATATGTGTTTGTTGTATAAATGTATAACTTTCTAAGTCAGCACAAGGCTACGTACTAGGATATAGAGTACTGTGAATTGAGAGTATTGACTATGCATAGGGAATTATTTTTTCATGATGCACCTGTGGATGTTTAGGTAAAGGTTAGCCTACTTGAACAAAGAGCTGAATAGTGAACAACATATTCTCCGCAACAATAAAGGTAGAATTTAACCCCTTCTTGGGAGCAGTGAAGTGGAAAGATATAGAGTGAAAGAGAGAGAATGAGCAAGAGAGAGAGAGAGAGAGAGAGAGAGCCTTGGCACTAATGCATTCACACTAAAAACACAGAACAAAGAATGCTTGCAGACAAAAGCTGCTTGGCCACTGTGGCCACTCTACACAGAAGTCACATTTCAAAGAGCCTTAGCACAGTGCATTCCTTTACTGGGCCAGAACAAAAAATGTTCCAGGCCATCGCTTCTTTTATGGAATATTCTATAGTCAAGGCCTATTAAAACAATCACAAGCCAAATAAACAAAAAAATTCACCCTCCTCCATTCTTGCACAGAGCTTGCACAGAGCTTACTCAACAAACACACGTTGTTCAACTTTGTCTTGTAGGGTGAGGACATGAAGGATGTAGACACAGGTAAACACCTGTTGAAAAGAAATGGAAATGAACAGTGGACACAGCCCTCTTTTGAACAATGCGTGCCTTCACTGTAGCTGACATTGACGGAGGTGTATGCATAATAGAAGGGGGTGAAAATCTATGCCACGCCCACCCTGCGACTGAACAGGTCGGAGAGGAGGAAGAGGAGGCGTCTCTCATCACCTTCCGTTGGGCCGCTGAGCGCCGGGCCCTGCCCAGTGACAGAAACTTGGCAGAAGTGTGCAAGATTCACTCACTTCATTAAACAAACAATGGTGAGAAATGTAAATGTTAGTACACACTTTCAATATTGAAGGAAAAAAAAAGAAGAGGAAAACCCAGGCCATCTTGTTTGGACACCTGCAGAGTCATTCTCTGGAACTCAACAGCCGCACACCACTAAAGCCCTCTTTATTCAGCATGGTCTTTGTTATACCCCTCCTCCCATAACAGGTGTTTAGTTCATGACCTGTGTGAAATGCTTGTTCCTCATGGTCTTCCAACAGGTTTTGATGGCCCACTGTGCAGCATAAGTACTCAACTCAAGTATATCCTCAACACACTAATCCAAAAATGTGTTTTAAGCATATGTAGATGCTATATGAGATTGAGATTGAGAATTCTCCCATGTCACGCCCCTCCTCCGCACCCTCCACTGGCTCCCGGTAGCAGCTCGCATCAGATTCAAGACCCTGGTGCCTACCGGGCGGCAAAGGGAACAGCCCCTCCATACTTGCAAGCAATGGTTAGCCCCCAAACCCCTGCACGATCACTCTGCTCTTCCACCTCGGTTGCCCGCCTGGCACCGCCGCCTCTACGTGGATGCAGCAGCCGCACCACTCGGTCACGGCTTTTCACTGTCCTGGCGCCCCACTGGTGGAATGAGCTTCCCACCACTGTCAGGACTGCAGAGTCACTACGGATCTTCCGCCGTAGACTGAAAACCCATCTCTTCAGGCTACATCTTAACAGTCCTTCCTAAAGACCTCTTCACCCCCACTACCCCCCCCCTGTACAAGTTCTCTCCTGTTAATAAATAATTTAAAAAATAAAATAAAACTTAAAAAAAAAGCCTTCTGGCATTACAACTGCCAATGGCCCTTGGTGTGAGCATTGATTACTTTGTCTTATGATGACTGTTGGATTGATGATTCACTTACTTAAACAAATGTATTTGTTGTAAGTCGCTTTGGATAAAGGCGTCTGCTAAATGCCATAAATGTAAATGTAAATGTAAATGAGAAGGAGAAGGAGAAGTGCAAGGTATGATAGTCTCCTTAGTACAGTGTGTAGGCCAGATGAGTGTAGGCTGCAAGTGGAACTCTGCCTTCTACCCAAAAGGCCATTACTCTAGTATGTGTTGTTCTCTCATATGTGCCCCTTTTCACTGTTCACCTACATCTGTGTTCCTGTGCTGTGCTCTCCCCTCTCCCCTGATCCATCCAAGATCACGCATCACGCCACTTAGCAAACAGCCTGGTATCACAGGAGATGTCCGACTGTCTCTGCTTCCCATTAGCGAGGCATTTCCACGCTCGCACAACACCCGTTAGCCATCCAGCGGGAGTATGATGAGTTGGTCTCGTTTCACGCCTCTCCATTTTATTGTTGATGAATGGCTCAAGCAGATGGCTCATTATCTTTGAAGATTCCAGTAAGACGAGCGTGATAAATCGTTCTGGGCCTCACAGCCATTATCCCCTTTATAGTGCACTCCCATGACAACGTCCACTCTCCCATCAGTCAAACTTCACAGACTACAGACCCTGATGGGGGACAGTGTGGGTAAGAAGAGGTACAGTCGTGGTAGCAGTAGCTGTTAATGCCTTCCTCACACTGTGAATCCTCTTAAAGGCCCCTGCCAGACAGTTTAACTTCCTGGCTTTTCTTGAAAAAAGGTTGGTTTAAGAGTTATTCCAACATCAGAAGCACTTGAATGCGCCAACGTGACCAACTAGGAGGCTTAGAGTTTCCAAGGGAGACTAGAACGCACCAAAATACTCAAAGGGCCCCAGTTTGCTGCACAACACTATGTTTTTAGTGGCCATGACCGCTGAATTGGTAATTTTGTTCCGCAAAGTTTCAGTTAGGGTAGAGGTGGAGGGCAGGTCTCCAACAATGAGTGGGTGGGATGATTGGGTAATGATAATGTGAAGATGTCCATTATCCTCGCCAATCAAGAGTCCCAGTCCACCGGTCACTCCCATTTACTGCCCTGCCTATATCTGTGCAAAGTTTGTGTTGTTCGCGGCAAAACCACTTTGCAGTGACTCCAAATTACCAAAACAGTCTTTGCACATGGTTTTTGTGATGCAAAGCAAATTGGAGCCCAAAGAACAGATGCACCGAGTGACGACTTTAGACATTCATGGAGCCATTTGGGAAAGTAATGCCAGAATTCTCAATAAAATGTGTTGAAAAGTTGTTTGACTCAGTTGCAAAAAAGCAGGTGAATGGGATTTGGAGCGTTATATTTGACTCTGGTTGCTAACTTTACAAACAGGCTAGCCCCGTCACACTCCGGAGCTCTGTAGCTGTATGAAATGTCATATGTCATGGCACGTGGGAAATCGTTTTAAGAGAAGCTAAAAAAATAGAATATATCATCCAAAATACACATACTGAGCTAAATAGCAATTTTCTGACATTAATCACTGTGAAATAACCTTGTGGAGCACCAGGATGGCATAGGCTATATCAGCTAAAAAATGTCAAAATAGCTAATGTTGGATCCCATACATCAATCCATCCAAGAGAAAAATACCCTTTTGATCTTTATCTTTAATATTACTGTTTACCTTTGTATGATAACCTTTATTGCGAGAGCCATTTTAGTCCATTTTCCTTATTGGTCTATCAGTGGATTTCTAATTTTATGGTGCTGGTATCTAGACAAGCATTCTTCCACTCCGGTGACACTGTTAACGTGTTACACACTTTAGATGACAGCAACAGGAACAAATGTGTTTGTTCACTTCCTATACTTTTCTCCTGAGAAGAACATTGGTCCCAACAGAGGCTGTTTTTTTGTGTATGGACACATTCACATAGATAAGCTGATTTCTGTCTTTCTGGAAAAGTTCAGTGAGTTGGCTCTTTTGATCAAAATCACAACCTGGCATTTTGGTTGCCCCAATGTCACACAACAGTTATTTCTGCTCCAAATCATTCACAGCAGCCACCTCACCAGGTAAATCACATTAAAAAACATGTCAACAGGACTCTCAAAATAGACCACTAAAATACCTGATCCAAATGCCATATCTGTTAAAGGAAGCTAAAAATGCAGGGTCACATTTTTCAAATGGCTATGTTTGTACCCCTTAATCGCTCACCTGCAGTCGAAGAGACACCAGGCACTAGACACATACACTACATGTGTGATCTTACCTGCCAAACAAGTTATTGAAAGGGGAGAATACAATTTAGAGGGGATAACGTATGAATGCATAATACTGACTGACTTGCTGACTAACTAGTTCCTCATATCCCAATTCTCAATTGAGGTGGCATAACCTATTGTGAAAAGGACATTGACTCAATTACTACTTTTCTGTTGTTGCAATATGATTATTTATCGAAAACACAACAAAAACACATTTTAACAACCATCTATCTCTGATATTTTCATTGATAATTTACATCTCACCCGTGGGCTACTGATGGTGCAACATGAACCAGAACTATTAATCGTAAAAGGAACAAGGAACTGGGGCACAAAACTGCCTGCAGGGCCGCAGGTGTGAATATACTGTATGTCCCCACTGTGGTGATTAATTGCATGAAAATTCTGGACTTATCCTGACACGTAACGATTACAATAGCTCTCACAAAGTCAATCAATAGGACTTGTCATTGACAGATTTTTTTTTATGGGAACAACTATTCACAGGGCCAAGTCTAGTCCCCCAATTTATCGCAGATGTGCATTTTTAAGACAATGGGCGGACATGACTTCACCATTTGGGAAGAATTATGTGCTATCATGAGCCCATTATAGGGCACCCTATAATCGCATAAAGATCACACTGGAGACACACAGACACAGACACAGACACAGACACAGACACAGACACACACACACACACACACACACACACACAAAGTTGAGAAAACGTCTCTGCAGGTATTGCATTTTCATTTCTACATTTTGTGTAGGCCTTATGAATTAAATATTTTAGCAAGCACACATGGTAGGCCATATTGAACACTGACACATTCCCTTTTGGTAAAATGTCCTATGAATACCCCCTGAATACATACAACTTCCTATAATACCCCCTATACTGCATTATAGGGACATTTATATGCTTTGCATAATTCATTATTAACAAAGGGTGAATCACATATAGTGCTATAATGCCCTTTTAATGCTCATCAGGAAATTGTGTCCAGAGTGCTGGTGCATTTTGTTTTAGATCAGACTTCTATAATATTTTATTATCCAGGGACCTCCTATTATATTTTAATATATATTTAGTCTGTTACACAAAAAATGCGATTACAATTTCCTGATGAGCATTTCATACAGGCCTAAAGGCAATATGTTACTTTACCTCGAAATACCGTATGCTTCTTGCTCATTGCCTTATGAATGTTAGAGATGTTTTGAGAAGTCATTATTTATGAGTCATTATTTGCGCTAATGCAAATATAATGCATTACAAATGTGCTTATGAGGCATTCAATAATATTCATTTGAAGTGTGACTTATCATTTACTTTTTATTTCGAGAAATGCATCACCTTCAGCATGACCTGATGCAAGCCCAATTCACTTATGCTGTTGTTATGGAGGGATATCATTATTCGATTACAGTGATTTAACCTGGTTATGGTCCCTTTAAGACGCGGTGAGAGTGAAAGGAGGTGGTGTGGTTTCACACCCGGGGTGGGAAACATGGGTGGGGTCAATGGCTGGTGAGTGACAGCTGGTCACTGGCAGGCGAACTTTGCGACGCCTGTAGAATCCTCAACAGCCAGTAAGATTAGGAGTTTTCCTGTTCCTCAAATTGGAATAGCCAATTGCAGTAGAACATGGGAGGTTCCCAAGTGCTGTTGTGTATCCAACGTGGGACTATGGAACGAACACTTTGAAAAAAGGAAAGTAAGTGAAGAAGAAAAAAAATCTCATGGTGGATACCGCGGTCAGAAATGGGGACTGAATTTGTCAATAATCGGATCGCCAAGATCATCTTTCCGTAGATTGCATTTGATAAGCAGTCCTTGTTGGATCTTCAGAGAGGAAGGCGAAGTGTGTGCTTCGAAGTTGGAACACAAGCAAGGTGTTTAATTTGTGCTGTTGTGCAGCGCTACAAATGAGCCAGCAATGGTATAGTTTTTCTGTATTGAAGTCACATTTTGCGGGTGCTACAATTGCGTCGCAGTGGAACATCGTCAAAGATAGCCTACATTCCAAGCGCGCGATGGAGAGAAGATAAGTTTTAAAGTTAGATTTTAGTGCGGAGGCAATGGTGTAACCGAGCATTTGGATAACATTATTTTTCCAGGAAAATGAGTGTCTCTTGGAAGTTTGACATACAAGTTATTTTCAGAGTGATAAAGTTATTGGTGAGCTAATCTTTGACTTGTTTTTCTCTTTCATGTTTTGATAAGTTCAATACATGTTTGTCAATGCGAATTGCTTTGCCAAGAGAGACCTCGTTTTCAACCTTTTAAGGACAACTGCAACTTGCATTTAATTTTGGCTGCAGGACAAGTTTCATGTAGCCTATTTTTGCTTCGTAAACCGTGATTCACCTTAGATTTCATCCCACGTAAGGGCACGAGAGGAGAAAGTTGGACTGGGAACTTTTTTAAATGACTCTGTATTGGAAAAGTTGGCCGAGACTAATTGGATAAACCACAAGTGCTAGTATCCTTCATTTTAGTAGGCTACAAGGACGCAATTAATGTGCTGTAACAAACTCCACAATCTCTCCAAAACTGTAAGAGATTTCCAAACTGTGGATAGGAGAGATCAGTGGCCGCGCTATTAAAACTGGATACAAAATGGCGGCGTCCGTGGGACGAATCCGATCGGTTTCTCACTATGGTTTTTATTTTGTTTTGTCGCTGGAACTGTTAATCAATTACGGATTGAGTTCAGATTTACCCTGTGCCCAGAACTGTACATGCACAAGGGATTCTGTGGACTGTAGCAATTTGGATTTGACAGATACACCGCTGGACCTGCCAGTTCGGACAGTTTCCCTGTAAGTATACCCTCCAATCGCCGTATTAATTGACCACTGTATCGGGATAAGCTACAATGTTGGTAAAGGGAAAGTGAAATACCGATGCGCTGAGTATTTCATGTTCAAACATGAAGCAAATGTTGCAATTCGCACGTATGAAGTTGTATCTGTCTTTATTTTATGATTTTCAACTGAATTTGTATCCACACATTTAAGACATTGCAACGCACTGGATGGACAACTGTAGCCTAGATGATCAAAACAGTAATTAAGTTTGACAGTTGTTGCACCGTGTTACGAAGAAGGGTCAGTCTAATTGGCATGTCTTTATAAAGTCTATAATTAGTTGCGTTAAAACATTTGAATTGCAAATTTTTGTCAACACTATTGACAATGAAAAGCTCTGTAGTTTTATAAAAGATCATAGATTAATGTAGCATACTGCAAGTGGAACCGTGTGTGCGCAATGTATTGGGTGCCAGAAAATCTATGCTTTATTACACTAATAATACATATCTGTCTTATTTATGAATTAATGTGACTTAATGTGTAGTTTGTACAGAACATTGTGTCAAGACAATTCTGTAGCTACAGATGGTTTCAAAGACCAAAACAGTAAATCCTTAGTTGTCAATGGGCGAAATGTTTCTCCAGGGAATTCAACTTCATCTCCAACAACACTTCATTCAATGAGATTTATCACAGGTATTAGTCCTTAATCCCCTATTTTGGTTCTGTCAGCCCATGGCCCACAAATTAGATTTCTGTTAAATTACGCAGGATTTTCAAGACAACATTGGCCACAATAGGGACACTGTCTGCCGGTTCGTTTAGGAAATGAGCCAATTGAGAAACATTTTAAAGGAATTTCTCTTGAAATTGAGAGAAATTCAGTCTTCCTGCCCTTGAATGACAGTTTGTTTATAAACAACACCACTTTCTTCCTCTCAATCAACATTTTGGCTTGGCCAGCATTATAGGACCACTGCTCCAATGGCAATTGTGTGTGAGAGAGAGAGACTTTTTTTTTAGGGGGTTAAATACCGAAGGCCCTTGGACTTCTCAGCTTCCCAGGTTCCTGTGTGAGGCAGTTTGTCTTCCCTGGGGAAGTGAGGAATGCAACTTTTAAAATGTCCTCTAAAACATGAATAACGATGCCTGTGCCCAGGTAGCGTTATTCCCCTTAAGCGCCACTTCGCCAAGTTCAAGTGCTGTTTATGGCGGACTGTAAGACACACACGGTTCCTCCTCACTTAAATTACTTAAAAACACACAAGTCGGACAAGTGTCTGATCTGAATATGGCTGACATCAAACACTGTAGCACAATACATGTTGTGTCTGCATAGGTCATGTCTAGATCCTATGCTATACCTGTTATCTGTATGTGCCTTATCGGTCAAGATTTAAAGACCCGCAATCTTGTTGTTTTCAAAGAGAATGGTTTTATTACATTGAATTACCTTTAAAACACCTGGGCTGAATATTTCCTCACCACTTTAGATTGTTCCCTTTTGTCGGCAGATACCACAAAGGGACAGAGCTGCTTTCTTCTCTTGTTTGTAAAAGTCCCGAATTAGTAGATGATTACTGTTAACCATCTGAGACATGGATTTTCAGTTGAGGCTGTCTGTGATCCCAATAAAACTCAACCCTTGTGTAGTCCACTTCATTTGAATCGTTGGAAGGAATAGGCACTTGAATGTTGAGAATAGAAGCATATTTCAGTCTGTGTGAATTGACTGTTTACAAAGCGTGTGTGTGTGTGTGTGTGTTGGGGGATGGGGTATTCGGGCACAGAGAAACTGCCATTCAGTCTTGAATTAATAATAATAATTCATTTATTAGCATGCACTCTTTTTTTGGCACTTCAAAAGCCTGGGAATTAAAAGTTCACTGTGCACATTCTGGAGGGAGAGAGGTTGAATTAAATGGAGCAGTAAGTGTGGACAACTTGCTGTACAGCTGGAGCTACCTCCTTAATTTATGATCAAACACTTTTGCATTTACCATGCATATGTCCCATGCCATGGCAAAGACAGGAGAGAATCGCTGACACCCTTGAATGCACCACATGAGGAACTGGAGGATTAATGTATTGACGAAGCCTTTTTATCACTATCAATAAAACCTTAATAAGAATTAGGATTAGAATACTGTGTTAGGAATTATAGTAAATGTCTTACTACATTTGCCAATGGTCTAAACACAAACTAGCAGTGTTATAGCCAATTCAGTTTCTAATGATACTGTGGCTATCATTCAGTCAGATCCTTTAAGTTCTGAGTCACTGAGTGTGAGTGTGCAGTCAGGCCATGCTGAGTTTCACACCAGATCTGTTTGTCTCTCTGTACCTCCGGGAACCCGTGCCAAGTGAATTAGTTGGGGGGGGAATAAACTGTCCCTGTTATGTTTAGCCCTGGGTGGAAGCGGCGGTAGTGGTGGGTCAGTGCGGTGGCTGGGCGGACATTACTGTTGGGTGTCAATAAAAACAGCCTCTGTCTGTCTGCTCCCACAGTGAGACACTCTGCTGATTCTGCTTAAGCATTGCGTTCGCGTCCCCCTGCTGAATGTCGGTTAAGAGGAGAGAGGTTTGTCTGCTCCTGTGTAGTTATTTTGTAATGAGGGCAGGGGTGGGGGAACTTTTTTTTAAGGAAAATATGTAATAATGTAGAATATTCCATTGAGGGTCATGTTACAAGCACACAAGAAATAAATAAATACATTTTTAAACTGTCCTCCTGTCTGAAAAAGGAGTGAACTCTTGTGTCACTGTTGTGGTTATCTTTATATGAGACCATATATTGTAAGAGCAGTAGCTTGATTTTGCTGGGGGCAGGCTGGGTAGAGACTAGGTGCTCATCTGCAGTATATCCATCAGTACTGTCGAGAGTTTTCTGAGGAAACCCACTGGACACGGCCTGTGTGAAAAATGTAGCCATAATGCCTTCCAGTTGTCAAAATAGTTTCCCTGTTCTGCCCTGTTTTTACAGCTCCCCTGTGACATTGCGGCCTTGATGGGGATAGTAGGAAACAAGTGGGTGTTGGCATATTCAGCCAGAGTAAAAGCAGAGAAGATTGAGCTAACAGGGAGAGATGATGAGGGATTGAGAGATGGGGAAAATTGGAGGGAGTGACTATTCGGGTTATGTAGGGAGAATACAGATGTTAGATAAGTGATGTAGCAAAGTTGAGCTTGTAATATAAGGTTTGTATCGTGTGTGTATATATATATATATATATATATATATATATATACACGTGTGTATATATATAATGATGTTGCTGATGTTGATAGACTAAAAAGCTATATTGGTGCATTGTGATGTATGCATACAAGACTGTTAACAGATTACATAGTAAAATGCTTTTTTGTTCTTATTGATTGATGAAAAGCCTAATAACATCCAACGAATGCTTCCTCTCACTCAGTCAGATATTCTCTCTCAGGAGTGGTGGCTTATCTTATTTGTGGCCATGGTAATGTGTATAAATAGCGTTTTTGCCTGCAGTGCCATCCCTGTAATGGGTTTTGCAAGTAAATAAAAGCATGAGCATTATTAATGTTGGTTTCGATTGCCGTGGTTGGATAGAGACAAAGCAGAGACCCTGCTTGTCTACGAGAGAGCTTTCTGGCTTTTCCCTTAATTTTCTCCGCTGAGGACTTGCCTTTCTCCCCTACATGTTCCCACAGAGGCAAAGTAAGGTATGGCAGTGTTTTTTCTCAGTCAAAGCAGTGTCACCCCCAATATATACTCATGGGGAAGATGTAGCCTAATCCCTTTACAAACCAGCTTTTCCTGAGTGGTTTCCTAAATGGCAGGCCATAACTCTCTTCCCCGACAGCAACACTGCACTGCATTCAATGTGACAGACTTCCAGTTCCATCTGTTTCTGCATCACAAGCCATCCCCCTTAAAACTGGTAATGCAGTTGCATCGGTAAACACCCCTCCCATTGGTTGGTTTTGGCTTCTGCCCACAGGAAATGGGTTTGTTTTGGTGGTTTCCTGACAGGGTCTGGTGGCTCCTCTGGTTATAGGGGCAGATCACCTGGCCTGGGGGGCTCGGGATGGGGAGGAGGAAGGAGAGTTTTCCGCCGGCTGCCTGGAAGTGTTTTGTCAATGTCATGGTCTGCTGCTTTGCGGGTTCCACTGGGTAAATGTTCTGTGGTAGAACCCAACCTCGACCACAAGCACCTAAATCGCACTGCGTTGAGTAGAGGGTGCAACTTTCATTTCTAGTCTAGAAGTTCCAACTTCCACATACGTGAGCAGCACCTTTCCTATTACGGTGGGTTAGGGTGTATTCTTCTTTTTATTGTTATTTGATAACCCAATCAACCACAACCAACATGCAAAGTAAAAATAAGTGGTGGAAATGATGGTTGTTTTTGCAGTAACAATGAAGTTTTGACAGCACCCATTAATACCACATTCGCCATGACTGACTTTCACATTTTAGCAGCTAGCTACACAACAGCAGCAGCAGTTTGTAGAACTGAGGCCCATTGTGGTTCCAAGGGCATGTCTTTGTAAGCAGTCTGGTAATCTTGTGGTATTGGGAGCGATTATGCAGAGTTTGTTTATTGTCAGTTTCTTAGCCTTGTGACTGTAATGTCCTTCGGTTGGTTGTCTTTATAGCCACATCTCTCACCTTTCCTGGGGAGATGATGTTATTGTTAGTGCTCTGATTTAATCAGTTTTATATATATGCATTTCCACATAAATGTCAATGTGCAAAATTGCATAGAACTTTTAGACAGGAGCAAATTAGCAACAATAACTGAGGAGAAGAACCACTTTCATAACTATAGATTACATTTGACTTTTACATGAAGTTATGAAGTGAGCTCATCAAAGTGTTCACTTTAATGACAATTGAACAGCTGCTGCCAGAAGTCATTCCACAGGAATCCAGTCAACAGAATAGATGGCCTTTTTGTTAAGGCACTCTGGGGTGCCAAGCTTTTTTTTCTTCCTTTTTTGTTTCAGCCGGTGTCTACAAAGTGGGTTTGATAGATGAATCATCTGTGAATTCTGGGCATCTGGTAAGAGTTTGGAAATCTGGAGAAGACATTAGAAAAAGACTTGGAGAGGTACTGTGAAGTGGAGTGGAGCACCCCCCAAAACAGGCCGTCTGGCAACCAAGAACTGACTGCTGTGAGTGCATGCCAACGCCAAGCATTCTTATCTTGAAAAAACCTGCATCGGCCCTGTTGTTCCATGATTGTGCAGAAAACAGGGAAGTCTTCAGTGCCTGGACATATGGTTGTTTATAAAGCCTGGGGGTGGGTGGGTGGGTAGGTGGGTAGGTAGGTACTTTATTGATCCCAGAGGGGAAATTAAGGCGTTACAGCAGCTCACATCACAAACAACAAAATAAAGTAATAATAGAATAAAAATAAAATAGACATCTGAAACATTTTATACAAGAAGAACAGTCCAGTATGATTTAACATCACCCTGATCGAGCCAGCCGGAGGAGGAGTTGTACAGTCTTATTGCGGCAGGCAGAAAAGATCTCCTATAGCGCTCCTTAGTGCAACGTGGTTGTAGTAATCTGTAGGGGATGGGAGGGATTGTCCATGATGTCCAAGAGTTTGGTCCTCATCCTCCTATTGGCCACCTCCTCCACAGTGTCCAGGGTGACACTGAGGACAGAACCAGCTTTCCTAATATGCTTGTTCAGCCTCTTGGTGTCACCTTCTTTGATGAAACATATTTGGCCCCATACTCTCTTTACCGACGATGGTGTAATTATTGCAAAATGTTCCTTTTGCTATCATAATAAACATTAAGTAGGGGGAAATGCATTGTCTAATGATCAGTCATTTTCTTCACTTTGAAGTGGAATGCATAAGATCAGCAATCTGTCAAGAGGGAACTGAAACAATACCCCCTCAGACTTGACTTATTTATGTTATTCTTTCAGATTAATTGGGGAGGCTCATTTCCTTTGCTCATAATCAAGGAGTCTGACGACAAATTATAATTTGCTATCAAACTAGAATGTGTATGCGTGTGCCTTGGCTGGCGTCGTTGGGCCTGAGTTCATGCTGTGCCCCGGGCTAGTGCAGACCCTTCTCCTAACCCCCTCCCCTGTTTGTTTGGACTGCCCAGCTCCATACAGAACCAGCAGCGCTCTGGGAAAGGCACATGGCCCCAAGATGTGTGCTTTGCCTGCCTCGGAAAAATTCTGAAAAAGAAGCACTCTCCCTCTCTGACTAATGTTTGGTTGCCTACTCACAGGCTGCAGCACCCCTTTGTTGCCTGGAATTGCAGCCAGAAAATCTGCAATTCAAACTGTGCCATGAAGATATGCTGATCCTATCAGCCCACATGCTATATCTGCTCTCAAACCTGTCCTGCAAATGTGCAGATCACAGCAATTCCAGTTGTTGTTTGCACAAAGGGAGATTGATACAAAAACGTTGTGCTACTTTTTAAAATGTTTAATTTTTCAGTTTGTGACTGCTTTCAATGTCTCATCTTTCTCTCTCACCAGTGTTTAGCAGGAGTATAAAATGGTTGCGTGGTGGTGTTCCTCCTGTGTACACTCACTGCCGTTGCCTGGCTGTAAAAAGCGGGCCTTTATGACAGGAAGGCGTGTGTGTATGTGAGTTGGTGGGGGGGGTTAGCAGCAGCAGTGCGGTGTTGTGCTAGGCTCAGCTCTGTCTGGCCTTCTGTCTGGCCTACGGAGCTCTCTACCCGACACAAGGTTATTCTTTGACTAGTTTATAGTGCTTTGAAACAAGCAGTGGTAAAGCTCCTCCATCTCCCAGCTGTACCGCAAAAGGCCTATCGCTGATATCACTTCACACCTCCACAGAGCGAAGTTCACACTCTTCTTATCAGTGATAGAGATGGACCAGATAAGGACAGTCCCAGATTGAATCCCTCCCTCCCTCCCTCCTTCCTTACACACTCTGTTTTGAGTTATGATGGCACTGTCATAAGAAATGCCATTACTCTCTTGAAAGACAATATTTTTGGGGGTTATTTTTTGGGCCGTTAAAGTCAGACCAAACGTGCTCTGTAGTTCCTTCTTGATTTCTGAGTTTGAAAGCTTTTAGCTTGTTTTTTTGTCCTAGGTTTTAGAGGCAGTGCCAGTTTGCTTAGTCAGAGTTTATGGCTTTATCGCTGCTTTAGTGCTGTGTCTCACAGACAGGCTAAAGCTAATGTTGTTTTAGGTGACCTCTACCCCCTCAGAGCTCTGCTGATCTAGGCTTGTTATTGACCTGAGCTACGCTTTGTGAAGCTTCAGGGCAACAGGTGGAGAGTGGTTTATGTTAGGCCTAAATGTAGCAGGAGCAAATGTGCTTTGTTTTAGGCTATCGTTTAGCCTACCTCCTGACGGTGTACCGTCCAATGGTATGTGTGAGATTTAGGAAGGTGTTGGAGGAGGCTTCTGTGAACAGGGTGGATGGAGGGTGAAGGAACCCTCCAAGTGCCACCCCGGTTGCCCCTTGTTATGTGCTTGTCCACCACTGAAGGAGGAAGGTAACTAAAGTCATGCTGTCCACTGGGGTCAATGACTGACTGATGACAGTGATGGGTAGTCTCTGAGAGCCCTGAGGCCTTTAATGCAGGCTGACAGAATTGGTTCCAGTCAACTCCAAGGTTGGTATTTGGCCCAAAGTGGGGTCTAAATGATCTTCCTGACGCATTCTGGTCTAGCACACAGCACTTCTGATTTTGATCACGCTGATTAAACAAGCTGGCTCATTTAGATAAACACCAGAATTCTTGTACCATGCAATGGAATGTACTGTTTGAAACACCCCAGGGTTTCTGCAGAGGAGTATTTTGTAGTATTTGCCATATTAAATCACAGCTTTCTCCAACATTTCAAGTTGTGTGTTTGAAGAATATTCTTAGACTGCTAAACTGATCAAGGATATAATTCTCTTGCATACTCATGAGTTTACTGAGTTGCTCAGTGAAGGCTTTTGTCCCTTTGTGGTCTGGTGAGTTATTCTCAGGTTTTAGTAAAGTAGGCTCTGGAGACTGACAGGAAAGGGAGAGAGTGGCGTTATCACGGCCTCCTCCTATAGACACTTGCCATCTGAAGAAGTTCTCGGATGATTCTGCTATTGTGGGATGTGTCAGTGGAGGCCAGGAGACCAAGTACAGATGACTGGTGGACAGCTACAAGTACCTGGGGGTGCAACTGGACAATAAACTGGACTGGACCACTAACACAGATGTCCTGTACAAGAGGGGCCAGAGCCGGCTTTATCTCCTGAGGAGGCTCAGGTCCTTTGGCGTGTGTAGGACTCTGCTGAACATGTTCTACCAGTCAGTGTTGGCCAGTGCAGTGCTGTACACGGTGGTACGCTGGGGGAGCAGCATCAAGGAAGGTGACACCAAGAGGCTGAACAAGCTTATTTGGAAAGCTGGTTCTGTCCTTGGTGTCACCCTGGACACTGTGGAGGAGGTGGTCAATAGGAGGATGAGGACCAAACTCCTGGCCATCATGGACAATCCCTCCCATCCCCTACATGATACTGTGGCAGAGCAGAGAAGCTCCTTTAGCAACAGATTATTACAACCACATTGCACTAAGGAGCGTTATAGGAGATCTTTTCTGCCTGCTGCAATAAGACTGTACAACTCCTCCTCCGGCTGGATCAATCGGGGTGATCAGAGTCAGGCTGGGGGATGTTAAATCATACTGGACTGTTCTTACTGTAAATAATGTTTCAGATGTCTATTCTATTTTTATTCTATTGTCACTTTATTTTGTTGTTGTTAGTGATGTGAGCTGCTGTAATGCCTTGATTTCCCCTCAGGGATCAATAAAATACCTATCTATCTATCAGTAGGTGTGAACGCTATGAAACTTATCTGATCAGATAGGGAGGAAAATGAAGCTGAATGAACAAGGGCAGGAAAAAAAAACAGTTGTGTAAACACTCCCTTTTATTTGGTCTATCAGGAGACTGGGAAAACACACACACTCTCGGAGTAGGCTTTGTTTGTTATTGTGGCCTCTGGCACCAGTACGACAGGTTTTGCTCTTAAACGTGACCTTTCTTTCCCCTGTCAACACTTTGAAATGGACAACAGCTATCACAATCATGACCTCTTATACCCAAAACCTGTTGAAGGCGGACAGTAGCGCAAACACAGCTCTGAGCTGTGTTTTATTAGTTGTGTTTGTAATGAGGCGATCTATAGTTAAGCTTCATTATCCCCAGGTTGCAGCGATCTCTGGCTTGTTAAAAGCTGACAGTGTTTGTTGTAGCAGATGACTGTGCTCCCATGCGCTGTGCTGCATTACACCAGTGTTACTGCTGTATTCGTACCCCCCGGCGCAGGCGGCCAGAGGAAACCCTGTGACTTTTCACTTTGGTTCGCTATAATGAGGTAATTGCCTCCTGTTGCAGGGATGGCAATTTAGCAATCTGTGGCACAATGGCGGCAGGAGGGCCCTGGCAAGTGATCACAACACACCGCCCTGTCAGAGGCCTGCCTGCAGGGCAGAAACACACTCTACCATTATCTCTTCACACACACACACACACACACACACAGTGAAAGAGAGAGAAAGATAGACTGCTATTATCTCCTCTCACTCACAGAGAAAGAGCCAGAGAGAGAGCGAGAAAGAGACATGGAGATAGGTGAAGGATGGAGAGAGCTCTGTGTAGCATGACAATCAGTTGTTCAGGGAACTGTGACTAGGGCCATCCCTCCTCTGCTCTCTGTGGTTTTTCCACCACCCTCGCTCTTGTCTCACATCTAATTCCTTAAGCTTCTTATTATCACTCCAATTTTCTCCTAAACCCCTCTGGATTTAGTTAACCTTGTAGTCAGTGGTAAAGTGCAGTCAAAGTGTGTAGGACAGTTTCTACCCGACCCATTCCCTATTCGTTCAGAGCGGTCTGACATTGGGGCACTGCCGGCTCCCTGCCACGAGAGGAGGAGGAATGTGGTGCGTCAGGTAAATGTGTCCCCAGACTCTGGGAACAACCAGCCATCTCTCGGCAGGGCTGTGAAACATTCCAAGGCCATCTCTCATGTCTGGAGGCAGGCTGCAGGGCCTGTGGGCTCCCTTTGTCTTCCAGCGAAAAACCTCACAGAAAGACTGCTCTCACTCACTACAGCCTCCAAAGTGTCTGCTGACAAGTAGTAGGAGACAACGTGTGTCTGTGTGTGTGTGAGCTTGTATAGACAGATTTGATGGTTTATATGGCTCACATCACAGGGTATTCTATGGTGTGAGATCTGAGGAGTCCAATCCAAAAGGCAGGGGTGGGGGTGTGATTTACCGTAGCCTTGCACTCTTGCCTAGTAACACTATATCTGAACAAATTGCTCTATTACCCCAGTCCCAGTACAAGTAAGTAAAGTGTCTGCTATTAAATGCACTGTTAGTCTAAACTGCAAATTGACTTTTCCACAGATTGATGGCTGTGGGCTCTGTTGTGTAAGTGAGCCAGGTTGAAGCCAGAGTCTGTATTGATGGTATTGATTGGAACCCCCCTCCTGAAACACAAACTCAAATGGCAACACAGGGTTTTCAGAATAGGCTAGTTGTTGTAAGGAGGTTGCACAGTGAGGTTACATGGACAACTACTGAAAAGCTGAATTAATAAATTGTTGAAAACCTACTGCAAAAAACACATAAAAAATAAATACAAATGTTTCATACCACTGATCCTGAATGTCCTCTGAGTAGATTCATGTCTGATGACGGGTTTAGATCAGCTGTACATTAATTAATTGTTTTCTCTTTCCCACAGAAATCTTGGCCATAACAAGCTTGCCACTATAGATCTCGATGTCTTCTCCAATCTCCCAAACCTACGAGAGCTGTGAGTAGAGAACCTCAGACACTCACATCCTTAGTAAACATACACTGATGGGACACTTTGGAATGCCCCTGATATCACACTTGAGGGGAAAGTGGCATGACACTTAAGAGGTAGGACCCCATATGAAACACTTAAGAGCTCAAGGGTTAGTAGCAATCTCATTTCCTTCCACCAAGGTGTGCGTGTGCGTGCGGCACACTCTCCTCTCACCTAGGAGTTCCCCTTGGCATTGGGCTCAACCCGTATATGTTGTCCTCAGTCAGAGGAGAACAGCATCCATTGGCTGGCAGACAGATAATCTATGAATACAGCTTCTCACAAAGTGCTCCCCTCTCACTTCCTAATGGACTACCCTGTGTGTGTTTTGCAGCGTTTGTCTGCTCATCTCTCTGTATAGCCTATATTTGCTGCGGGGATGCCCTTGCAGGCACCTCTATGCACAAGGTCAGAGTTGAGAGGGGGAATCACTAAGGTTCTCAACCGTTACAAAAGCCTGAACAAACACTGAAGCAGATATGCATCTCACACACATTCACTGTTGACTGTGAAAGGGGGTCAAAAGGTGCTTGCCTATTATGTGGGACAGTAGTGTAAATGGGCTGGAAAAGAGACACACACACACACACACACACACACACACACACACGCACACACACACACAAGTGCGCTCCACATTCTAACGTGTACTGTCTTGAAATGAGTCCAATTGAGAATAAAGAAGTGGTTTTCTATATTAAGCTTTCCCTCCCCATCACCCGACACCATGCCAAACCCTGGGTTGTAAATATTTTATATGGTGAGGAGAGGGCCAGGGTCTATCTCACTCAACACTGAGCCCAGAGCAGACAAACCTGTCTGTCATAAATTCATCCACCATCCACCTCTCACTCTATTGTTAAAGATGGGATGTATTCACCACCAACTACCATCATGTTGCACCTCTTGTCTTCACTGTCTGTCTTCACACTAACATTCAGTCCCCTAACTACTAACTGAATTGATCAATGTGTAGCATTATGTATCATCAGTACTATTGTATGCTTGTTTTCTGACACCTCTGCCTGTGTGTTTTCACCTCAGACGCCTGGACCACAACGAGCTGACCTCCATCCCAGATTTAGGACAGGCTGCGTCTAAGGTCGCCTCTCTCTACCTGTGAGTAAACCTTTGGTATCAAAAATGGAAATCTCCAACTGTCTTTTTAAAATGTGTTTGTGAGCAAAGTGACCAAGAATGCTAGTGAATATGTATTACATCTAAATGTTTTTTTCTGCAATGCTTTATTGTGAAAGTGTTCATGTATGAGGTGTAGGTTTGTGAGAGAACCATTGATTAGCAATGTTAGTATGAAGGTGAGCTCTGCCCGCGAGTGCTCCAGTGTAGAGTTCTATCCTGGTTACAGTTGTGAAACTCTGCCTGGAGGCACTGCCTGCACTGGCATCTCACAGGAGATTTACTGCCCTATTTGGAAAAGTGTGTGTATGTGTGTGTGTGTGTGTGTCTCACAGCTGTGAGCCCTATGGCCCCTCAACAGTCTTTCTCTCACACACACAATTGTGACACTGTCCTACTTGCCTTGTTGCAGAGTAAGTAAAGCCCTGTTGTTTTCCAGCCTCCAACCATTTTTCGCCCTTGTGTGGCCATGGAACATTCTAGCTCCTCACTCAACCAGAAATGGCAGAGAAAGCCTACATGCTGAGTCTCAACACTTAGCGTTTTAAAAGAGTTTGCAGCATGTGTTTGGGTTGGTTTTACACCTCCATAGCAGCTATTCTCTCTGGGTGGTGGTAACAGTAGGCAGCAGGTTCCTATAAAACAGCTCATGCCTATCTATTAGTTTCAGTGTTTAGTAATAGTCATGTCTGCAGCCTGCCTCTCTCTGTGTCATTCATGCCTCTCTCTGTGTCATTCATCTGCTTCTCAGAACGAGTTGTACAGTGTGCTGACTAACTTAGTCAGAATGTGGTCCTAAGCAGTTTGCATTTGATTGCTTCATGAAATGTCCCAATGTGGAAAACCCCCGTGTAACTTGTGTGGTTCATTTGAGAAAAAAACAATTGTGTGTTTTGTTTTTGGTGAGTTGTTTTTGCACCCACCTCAAATGTTTAGCCTGACTAAACACCTATGTCAAGCACCTCACACACTTTGGAATTGACCTCTAGATATGTGTTTGAAAAACTATTGAGGGTATGCTAGTAGCTCTCCTCTCCTCTTCTCTCGGCCCGGGCGTCTTTTTTTGGCCTGATTCGAAGCCTGTTGCTATGGGAAGCCCGATGGGGAGGGAGGGCATATCTTTACAAAGCTGCACAGCTGAACGCCAGTAGAAGACTGCAGCTGCACCTGTCAATCACAGGGTTTACTGTAAAAACGGTGACACAGAAGAAGGGGGGGGGGGGGGGATGGGAAAAGGCCTGGCTCAGGGTGACATCACCACCGTTACCGACACAGGCAGAGGGGATGGGAAAAGGAGGGGAGGGAGGGGGAGGAAGGGGAGCACTCTAGCTCAGGTTTTTGCCCACGAGTAACCCTGGCTCCCCCCTCACAAACCCCTGACCCCTCCTGTGTTGGTCCGTATGCCTTGGCAGATCTTGCTGGATGGCAGTGCGGTGCGGGCGAAATTCCTCTGCCGTTGGTTTGAGAGCGACTGGAATGCTGTCTGGCAGCAGGGCTGTGAGAGACTGTGGTCACGAAGAGGGAGAAGGAGGGAGGGAGAGCGAGAGAGAGACGAAGGGGAGAGGGAGAGCAGGAGGAAGAGAGAGATGGAAGGAACAGAGGGGTGTCTGTCACCAGCCACAGAGCCAGTGTTCAGCTCTCTAAAAGATTGAGGGGGAGAGCTGATGGCCATATTGAGGACAGCCTCTATACTCCACTCTATTATATCAGCTCTTCAAACAGCTGCTGATTGACTCCCCTTGTGTCCAACATAGTATATGATCATTCTCTCTGGTGTGGAGGGGTGTGTGAAATACCAGGCCATCTCCAACAGGGTTGGTTTGGTTTGGTTTGGTTGTGCTCCTTTTCTTTCTTGCTTTCTCACTCCCTCCCTCCTTATTTCTTCTATAGCTTCTGCTCCCTCTCTTTCTCTTCTCTTTTCTTCTCCCTCTCTCTCTCCCACATGGACAGGCCCTCCTTTTGTTCCTCTCACTTGTGGAGTTGATCGGCCAGATAAGACAATGAGAATGGTCCTGAGCAGCTAGCCTGCTAATCTGTGTCCATGGCCGTGGGGAGTTCTTGGCCTGGATTAATCACTGCTCTCAGATCAGATCACATAATCCACTCAGCCACCGCCTCTGTGGGGACTCCCCCCTCACTCCCATAGGCAGTCCCACAATGCACCTGGGCTCCCACACCCCCACAGGGACCCCACAATGCTACACTAGGCCAACACAACCCCTCCCCCTGCCTCCACAGGATCACATGGGCAAAGGGATGGTGAGACTCTCACAAACTTCCCTATTGTCTGGCCCTTCCAACATAAAAGGGAGACGTCAAAACAATTCACAAAGGAAATCATATGGCTTAATGGGATGATATGGGAGGAAAAAAAAACCATTTATTGTCTCTATCCCCTGACATCAAAAAGCAAAGGCAGGACAATCTCTCAAAGATTACTGTGGAAATAGGAGAACAGGCAGTCGTGTAAACTCTTCCATTATCTTCCATCAAAACTTCAAAAGAGGTGTCATAATGACCCAGGATAATCATACAGTCAATGGGATAATGAGATCTGGAATTATGAGATCTCTAGTGTTGAATGTACCCCCCGAACATCAGAGTGAGGAGCAAGTCAACTCCACAAAATGTCACTGGCAGTGAGATAATCAGAGCTTTATAAACGCTTCTATTGTGTGAGTCAACATCAAACACAGCCCACCCCTCTAGCTGTCACACAGCTGGGCTCAGCCAGTGTGCTGCTCCGTCTATGAAAAGAAGAGGGTGAGGAGAGAAAAGAGAGAAGAGAAGGAGGACTGAGCTGGACCGGTCAGCTTCTAAGAGAGGGACTGACCCAGCCGCTCCCTCCAATTTCCGAGCTCTGCGTTTTTCCCAGCTAGGGTCAGCAGCTGTTGACCCCCCTCAGTCCCCCAACCCTCCTCAGTAGAGCCTCAGTCCTCCCTCTCGGTCAGTCCCTGTAGCCCTGCACTGCTATGCTTCCCAGGGGCTTCCTGCATGGGTCAGGGGGGCCAGTGGCTGCAACTCATCCTTAACTCTTTCCACCACTGTTTATTCAGGTGGGCTGCAGCAACCCCCCCCCCCCCCCCCCCCCAGACACACACACACACACACACACACACTCACACCCTCAGAGTAAATGGCCCACAAGAGTGTCTTCCAGCCCATCTGTGTGAGGGCTGGGCTGAGACGCTGTGCTTGGAAGAGAGGGACAGGCATTCTTTTACTGACAGAACACCTGCACAACGTCTGCTATGTAGTAAACAGTGTTTCATAATGGGTGAAAACATATAAAACCTAAGTCAGGAGTTGAACGGCTATTGAGCCCAATCCTCTGGATACCCTTGACTGGCGAACCAGGAATGCTTGCCTTGGGTTTATCAGGCCCTGACGTGTGTGCATATGTGTGTGTGTGTGTGTGTGTGTGTGTGTTTGCGTGTGTGTTTTTGTAAGGGACGGGGTTAGGGTGTCAGGGAAATGCTACCAGGGCCGTGGTATGTGTCATACGTGTCACTGAGCAATGGCTTTCATCCCTGCTCAGGTATCGCTGGCCTTCGGTGGCTCCGCTCCCACACTCCCACACACACACACACACACACACACACACTGAGGAGTGAACTATTTGGTCAACATGGGGACTTCAGTGTGCATGTCTGACTTTCGATGCGTATGTCTGTGTTTTTGTCTGTCTGCTGTGTGTGTTTGCATGCGTGCGCGTGTGTGTTATGTCTATATTACTGTGTGCCTTTTTGTAGATGTGTGTTTGTATTTGTGTGATTTGTCTGTATGTTGTGTGTGTGTGTGTGTGTGTGCGTGCGTCTTTGTGTTTGCCACTGTGTCGGACGGTGCTGGTCTTAGATAAACAGAGGGAAGTGATTGGGATTCCAGTGCAGCCCCGTGTATCCCAGTCTGCAGCTCAGAGGTGGATCTGTCCCAGCACCAAAATAAACCACAGATGTGGAGGGACTGTGACCCACCATTCCTGTAGAGCAGAGAGCAGGCCAAAATAAAAATGGGCTTTTTAAAACTCACCCTCTTTCTCAGGCTTCCTGCAGCAAGACTAACTGGACTGTCAAAGGGGACAGATTAGACACGGCACATTTGTAGTTTAAGTTCATTATGTTTTTTTTTTTTTCAATTCTGTTACCAAGTTCATGTGACACAATTGAACAAAGTTAGGGTCAGCTTTTGACTTCATAGTGGTGAATGTGACCTCACCTTTGAAAATACTATACATTTTAAATACAGCATGGTGGTAGCTACAACCTGTATTTAGTGTAGTACGGATGGTTTTATAGAGCTGTGGGCTTGGTAGTGTCCAGCTCTAGTTAAGCAGTGTTGACCTCTATGGCTCATCACACTCTCAAGTGCCTTAAGTCCTCTAAGTGCTGTGAGTGATCAACGTGGGCTCATCCATCTAGAATGTTCAATGACAAAGCTCTGAGTAACAGCAAGTGTCCTTGGGACTGTTTGGAGAAGACCAAGGTCTGTTTGTAAGCTCTTAAAGTACATGTTTGTCCCTCGAATAGAGACTACTTTAGTCTGTGTACCCTCTATCTTTGTTCCTGAGTTGGTTTGGAGAAGAGGAGGGCTTGTGTGTGCTCTTAGAAAACACATTTTTGCTGGTTGGTTTTGAGAAGACGAGGAGCGGTGTTTCTATCTTTGTACCAGAAGTGAGTTGTTTTTAACACATTTGGTTTCTGTGTTTTCTTTCTTTCGCAGACACCATAATAAGATCCGTAGTATTGATGGGAGGCGGATGAGAGACCTGGTCTCTGTGGAAACACTGGACCTGAGCAACAATGACATCACTGAAGTCAGGGGACACTGCTTCCCTGCAGGCCTTCAAATCAAAGATCTGTAAGTGCAACCCATCTCAATAACATGCCCAAAAAAACAAAACATTTCTCTGACCATATTTTAGTCCATTTAGGATCTTATATGACATGCTGTGTTGTCGCCCAGGTACCTGAGCAACAACAAGATCCTGCTCCTGGAGGTTGGAGCTCTGGATCAACTGGGCTCGTCCCTGCAGGTTCTGAGACTGAGCCGGAACCGCATCAGTCAGGTCCCCGTCAAAGGCTTCCAGCTACCCAGGCTCACCCAACTGTGAGTATTAATACTGTATACCATACCTACTGATGTTGTTGAGTGCCGTAGCCACACTAATTCGAGCATGGTAGCAGTCTCAATCACTGGCTCTATGGTGTGCAAAGCTAGATTGGAAAATTCTGAGGTTTGGAAGTCTGAAGTAATCTTATGAGGTAGAGAGACCGATTAGTCAGTACCTCTACCCTCTGGGGGGTTTGCTTAGGTAAACATCAGTGCGATACCATGGCTGATTTATAGTCTCTCCCCTGTACGCATAGTGGGATAGACCACCTTCTTTGTCATTATCTACCCCCTCTCTACCCCCCTCCAGCGCAGAACTGAGGTAGACCAATCCATACCTCAACACCTCCATTCTGGGGAGAAAAGACACATGTAATGGGAGTCTCTTCTATTGTAGCTGTGGGTCCTGTCTCTCCCCGGCTCCAACAGATTCCCCAGGTGGCCATTGTTCCACAGGTGGCCCGGGTGACACTGTATCTGCAGATGCTTGTGGCAACATGGTGGAGACACAAAGACCCAGTGTGGATGTTTATGCTCCTGGGCTGTGATATCAAACCTCACACATGCCAGGTGCATGTATCCACAAAGCTAGAGGAGGCTTTTTTAATAGTGAGAAGCAAGGGAACCAGGGATTTTCACTACCCTCTCACACAATGTGTCCTCTCCCTCAAACTTCATCCTATCCTTGTGATACCACATTAAAAAGGATACAAAAAGACCTATTATTGTACACAAGCGTGTTAGAACTAGTCTTGTGATTTTTCTAAATTAATATAAGTACCTACCTTCACAACTATCCGTACCCTCAACCCAGTGCTATTTTGATGTTTGTGATGACTTTGTTTGCTACTCCACTTGACCCTGCAGTGATTTATGAAGACTTGTTTATGAAGGCTTGCATGCTCGGGGCAGAGTGTGACACTGGTCTGTAACCAGAGCCTCACCAACCTCAACCTTTAGGGGAACACACACACATACTCATCATCATCGTCATCGGCGGCCAGAAGCCACAGGTGGAATGGATACCACATTGGAATACCTGTTAGGGTTTCTGTGGGGTCCCAATCTACATATCAACGCCTTTAAGTTTTTTATGTTACCATGATGCTCTGTTGCTCATTTCTGTAGATCCAGAAGTTTGGCAATAGCTATGTATAAGACGTGTGGCCCTCCTCAGAGTATGTAGCTAGAAACAGTCTTTGACCAGCTTCTTTGGTAACATGTTTACTGTAACCAAGGCTAGATACATGGATACCACTAACTGTGTCCTTGCTTCTCTCTGGTAGTCCTTACCTCTCTCTCAAAGTTGTGGTGTATGTCATGTGTTTCCTACAGGGAGTTGAACAGGAACCGTCTGCGTCAGGTGGAGGGGCTGTCCTTCCAGGGCCTGGCCAGTCTAGAGGTCCTCAAGCTGCAGAGGAACAACATCACCAAGCTGACCGATGGGGCCTTCTGGGGCCTGGCCAAGATGAAAGTCCTGTGAGTACTGGAGATCTGCTCCCAACTCCTGTACCCTGGCCCTGCACAGCTGATTCTGGAGAAATTATCTGTATATCAGTCTTACATAGTTGTTTTAGCCATTCTGTTATGGTTTAAAATTGCATTAGCCATGATGCCTCTGACCCCTGCTCTTTCTGACTCTCTCCATGCAGTCACCTGGACTACAACCATCTGACAGAGGTGAACAGCGGATCTCTGTATGGCCTCTCCTCTCTGCTCCAGCTCTTCCTCAGCAACAACTCAATTTCCCAGATCAACCCTGATGGTTGGAGGTTCTGTCAGAGGCTCCGAGAGCTGTAAGTACTCAACAAAAACCTTCCAACAGCCAAAGCACCAAACTAATCACTGTTTCTCCCCCCAAAACCCCCAAACAAACTTCAGAATCCAACCAATAGCCCCCAGCTTCCAAATCCCCAGATTCCGTCTCCTATACACTCCAACCACATCCACCAAGAATCCGATCCTGAATATCCTTGAATCCACCCCAAACCTGTAACTTCACCAAGGTTAAATTATTCACTTAATGGCCCACATTAGTCTTGTTGATGATTTTCTCTCTCTTCTCAACGTCCTGGTGCTGTAAAATGTTATTGCACAATGATTCAAGTCTGAAAATGGCCATTTATGTCAAAGTCTGTGTATTTTGGGCAATACATAATATTTTCTTAGCTAAACTGCCGTGACGTAGAACATTTCTTCGCTCCGAAGTGTGACGTGGCTAGCCCCCCTAACCCCCTTCACCGGCTTATTTATTCTTTATTTATTTTACTTTAATTTTTCCAACACAATTTATTGAGAATTGCTCCTAGCTATATCTGCCGCTACTTTCCCAAATCGCTCCGTCGATGACTAACGTCACCACTCTGTTTCCATTCTTTTGAGTATTTTTTTTTTCAAGAAAAGCCAAGAAACTAAACTGGCTGGTGTGGGCTTTTAACACTCAATACCACACGCTCTTCTCTAGATAAGCCTGTTTAGCCCATAATGAGCACCAGGATTGACAGTACTTAAGCCCTCTAAGAGTTTGTATTCACGTCTCCAAACGAGTTTGGCGCAACAGCATGTAATCCTCTGTTGGTAGGGCCGTGGTGATTACAGGGGGATTCCCTGCTCTCTTTCTAATGAATGAGCTAGTATTATCTGTGGTTGGGAGACTCTGTTTACACTACTGCACTCCTGTATAACGCAACTCATGTGAGTCGTTGCTAACTGTGCGGTTGTCGAGCATCGCTGGCGCCTATATGTGAGACAGATTGTGTGTGTGTGTGTGTGTGTGTGTGTGTGTGTGTGACAGATTGCCCTGTGTATCTGTCTTGCTGCACTCTGTGTCAATCAGGGGTTATATGATTTTATTAGTGGGGCCTTGATGACTGTGATATCAGTGGGATAGTGGTGTGTTAGCCTCTGGTGTAGGAAGAGAGGCTCCCTTTATGACCACGCTGTTATTACATTCCGGATGTGACAGCCTGACGGGGCACTCTCCACATGACTGCCCATCCAGACACACACACACACACACACACACACACCACACAACCACCTCAGATCGAGGTAATATACATTTATCAACTCTATCAGGACATAGAACACACAGTTGCATTATATTGATGGAAAGAGGATAAGTGGAAGATGTATTTTTCGCAAAGGATTTTTAAAACAACACCATGAATCTAGCAAAAATGTCTGAGTAGTCTCCATGTTTACAGCCAAGAACATTGTTTTAATGGCAAATAGTTTGTGTTCTCAGCAGACATAATACAAGAATGCTAAGCTTCTCTCAGATACATTTGATATTAAAAGCACAATTCCATAGTGGAAAAATACAGCATCATCAAAAAAGACATCAGCCATGAAGTTCAGAATAATCTTAAATTACCTCTACGCTCTGCCAACCTGTTCTTCTTTGTCCAGGCCTGACACCATATATTTTTCTTTCTTTCCCTTCTCCAGAAATCTATCCAACAACAACCTGACACGCCTGGATGAGGGCAGCCTGGCGGTGTTGGGGGACCTCCACACCCTCCGTCTGGGCCACAACTCCATCAGCCACATAACAGAGGGGGCCTTCCGAGGTCTCAAGGCTCTGCGCCTGCTGTAAGTCCCCCGCCCCCGAGCCACACAACAATGATTCCAGACTGTATATATGCAACACTAATGTGTCACTTGGGTGCAGTGAAATGTTAGATTTAGAATTTTTATTTATGTGTATGAGAGATTTGATATGACTTTACTATTTCCCCCCGAGGGCTATTTACAAAGTCTAGTCTTGTTGGTTTGCGTTTAAGACTGTTGCCCAAGTTTTATCTAGTTTGCATTCATGTTTATTCGTGTGTGTGTTTAGGAGGTGTGCATGCGTCACCATTGTCATGGTTTCTGTGAGAACCTTTTTATTTTGGTGCGTCTTTCTTTTCATTCCCCCATTTTTCTTTTTTTTGACCGTCGGTTCCCAGCCAAGTTGGATGCACATGTGTTCCCTGTCCTTTGCCTCCCTGGAGATTCGTAGCCTTTTTAAAACGGAGCACTGAAAAGCATTATGGGACTACTCCCCTGAAACTAACCGCCCCCCTCACACAAACCTGGTTCCTTCTTTTTGGCCTGAGATCTTCCCAGAGAGCCAGAGAAAAGAGGCCTCAGCCTAGAAGAGGTCTTTCTCACAGTGGGGTGACAAGCCAAGGCGTATACAGACCTTTCTCTGCTGGCACATGGGGAGGAGGGGGGGGGGGGTTCAGCTGTGTGAGAGGCCCTCTGTTTGGCTCCCCACTCTCATCCTTTCTTCTTTCCTTTCTTTCTTTCTTTCTTTCTTTCTTTCTTTCTTTCTTACTTTCTTGCTGTCTTTCACTCCTTTCTTAATTGCATGCTTTGTTTTGCCCGTCTTTACCCTTTCAACCCACACTTTCTCCTTTTCCCACTCCTTTTTTTTTGCTTTCTATTCCCCCATTCTTAACCCTTTCTCTCCACTCTCTTTCCGCTCTCTCTTTCTCCTTCTATCCATCCATCCATCCATCTCTCTCTCTCTCAGGCAGGTCTAATCTAATCAGTGTAGTGCTGGGTAGGCCCAAGCCCTGGCTGTAAGGGAGCTGGGGGTAGCTTTAATTGGGCCTGTGCTGTTGGCCGCTGTGGCGTGGGGCTGGAGCCTGCAGTGGGGTGTGAAAGCCCAGAGCCGGCCAGCCCTTTTAGCTGTTGAGGCCAGTCCTCAGGGGCCCCCATCCCGGCCCCCGACCCCCACCACTGCCCCGCATTAACAAGGCAACGGCCATTCACGCCCAGCCAGCCAGAAAGAATAGGAAATTGGCAGCCCAGTCCGGCCATGGAGGCAAAAGAACTGAAAGGAAGGGGATGAGGAAAGGATGGGGGGTGGGGGGGGTGGGGTGACCATCAGCCTCAAAGGGGTTTTCAAAGTTTGAAAGAAAGTTATTTTAACGGCACTGGAAACAAAGCGTGCGATAGAGCGGCGACTCGCATCTTTGTTTCCGACATTGTTTTTGTTTTCTTTTTGATTACCATTCAAACGGTTTCCTTTGCCCAAATGACTTCAGTGGTGGAGGTAGCTAGGGCGTTAGAAAAGCTAATTAATTACATTCAACATGTGTTTGGAAACTTCCAGACAGACTCAAAGAAAGTGAGTTTTTTTCGTGTCTTTCTTTTTTGGGGGTTTTCTTTTATTGAGGACCATTCTGGCTCTGCTTGGACATAGCCAAGGTCTCTCTTCAACCTCATTAGGGGCTTTAGCTGTGGCTGCTATACCTGCCATCGGCCTCACAGGCCCAACTGTCTAAATCCAAAAGGCATTGTGTGCCCGCCAATCTCTCCATGCTGTCATGAATTATACATGTGTATGCCTGCTCTGGGGTTGTGTGCCTTCACTCTCTTCCCCCCCTCCCTCCTCCTCCTCAAAGGAAAGAATGCTTGGCTGGCAGAGCAGAGAGAGGCTTGCTCTTCAGGCCAGGTGCAGCAGGGGGGAGGGAGGGAGGGAGGTAACCCGTGACTTCCAGCCCTGTCTCTGCCAAGGCTACAGAACGCTCCAGCTCTGGCAGGCCCGTCCTCTTCCATTGCTCCTTCCATCTCTCTTATCCTCTCTTTTCTCTCTCTCCACAGGGAGCTGGACCATAACGACATCTCAGGCACAATAGAGGACACCAATGGGGCCTTCTCTGGACTGGACAGCCTCAACAAGCTGTGAGTGTCCCCCCTTCCCCCCCTCTCCCCCCCAGTACCGGTCCCTTTGAGCCTGTTGGCCTGCCGCTGGTTTGCGATTGTCTACCCAGTTCTTTTGGCCATCTTCTCCAGTCTGAGTAACTGGGAACAGGCTCACACAATCTCATTGTTTCTTCCCTAGAGCTATATCCACTGCCAGAAAAGTCTAGCCTGCCCAGTCTATGATAAAGACTTGTATAGACACTACTCCAGTTCTATCTCTCCCCTCCGGGTCCCACACGTCAATTGGAAGTGTTGCACTGAGAGATGACTTTTTAGAGCTGCGGTTAAATTTTTTATTGGGCTTTTTCGTGCAGCATGCAGGTTCATATGTTAACTGCAATTGGCCTTAAACCTCAACCAGTTTCAATATGTTTTTCATCTTTTTTGTTTATCTCAGTTCAGTTTGGGTCTTTAGTGAAGGAACAATAACTGGGATTGATGACTTAAGGTCTATTTTTATTATATTTCTATATGATATACTATCTCTCATCTCAACCTTTCATCAAAGCATCTATAGGCTTAGTTAACTGTCAAACTTTAGTAAAATGGTTCCAAAACTAAGATGGACATAGACCTAGCATTCAGTGTCCCATACAATCTTCACATTGACGATAAAAGATGATGTCCAACCAAGCCTGTTCCCCATGTGAACGCCACTGAAAGGGCTTTTCATCTGGTTCGCAGGAGATCAGCATGTCTCCTGCCCTTCTCCTCTCCACCTTTCCCTGTTCCTCATAGCAGTCTCACCATCCCCAGCGTCGTGACACACCGCGGGGGGGTGGGGGGGTGGGGGGGGGTTATTGAAGTTTTCCGATGCAGGGGTCTTAGCTCTGAATCAGCCGCCTGTATCATCTCCCCCTGGGAAGGCCTAGGAGAGGAAGGATGGTGGGATTGTGTGTGTGTGTGTGTGTGTGTGGGGGGGGGGGGGCTGCTTTTGAAGAACGGCCCGGATTAGACCCCCACAAGGGGGCAAGCCGCTTGTTCCTTGCTTGAACCCGGCCTTGACAAGGCTACTTTTATTACCCCTACAAGCTGTGTTGTCCCTTGGTGAGAGAACCTACTTTTTCATGTGACCCCCACCCCCACCCCCCCCTCCTCCTCCTCCTCCTCCTCTGGGCTCTTGGCCCCACCCTGTCATCGCTATTAAATTCTAATAAAGATAAAAGTGGGCTTTGAAGAGCAGTGCGGCACTGGGCCCCAGAGTTCCCTCTCACCCTTCTAATCTCCACACAGTTCGGATTTCCAATACCTCAATCCCTTGCTCTTATCAGATTCAGCCCCACTAATTGTGCTTTTCTCTCTCCTCTCTCCTCTGTTTTTTTTGTCTGTTCCCTGTCTTCTCTCTCTCTCTCTCTCTCTCTCTCTCTCGCTCTCTCGCTCTCTCGCTCTCTCTCGCTCTCTCTCTCTCGCTCTCTCTCTCTCTCCATTTATCGGCGCCCTTCATGTTTGGAAATCGCAGAACTCTGTTTGGAAACAAGATCAAGTCGGTGGCCAAGAAAGCCTTCTCAGGCCTGGAGGCCCTGGAGCACCTGTGAGTATCCCACAATGCAGTGCGTGTGTGTGTGTGTGTTTGCGCACTGCGGCCCCCAGTGCGCGGCTGCCAAAAGTAGCTGCCTGAGAAGGCTGCTAGCAATTTAATAGCGTCTTTGTAAAAGGAGAAGACAGGCAGTTTGCGAGGGGCCAGCTGCTTCCCTCTCGTTAGGCTACAGCCTCAACTTTGGCCCTTTTTCCTGGTGCAGGGGAACAAAGTTATTGAGCATATGGTCAGTTTCGTAGAAGAATTGGAATTTATATAAGCTGTTTCACAGGCACTGGCCGTTAGAGAGAGAGAGAGAGAGAGAGAGAGAGAGAGGGAGAAAAAAAGAAAGTGATTGAAAAGCTGGAGTATATTCTTGCTCTAACATGCCTGAATCTTTCCACCTTGTTTAAAGTAAACTTTTCAGAAAGAAAGGACACTGCAAGCCAGGCTGGTCCCGAAACAGCTGTGTGTGTGTGTGTGTGTGTGTCTGTGTGTCTGTGTGTCTGTGTGTCTGTGTGTGTGTGTCTGACCAAGGTAACACTCCAACTTTGCTGTGTGTGTGTGTTTGCCTAATATGTGTGTTCCCATGTCCTCGTTCTCTCATGGCTCACAGTTTACCGTTTAATGTCCCAACAGGAACCTGGGAGAGAACGCCATCCGCTCCATCCAGCCAGAGGCCTTTAGCAAAATGAGGAACCTCAAGGACCTGTGAGTGTTTAATGACTCACCACGCACACACACTTGCTCTCACACACTTGCGCTCACACACACACACACACACACAGACTTTCACACTGTCACTGGAATAAGTGATTCTCCCCAAGACTTTATATATAATAATATGTCGCTGCTGTAGTCATGGAAAAAGAAAGGCACCAAAATCAAAGCAAGTCTTTAAAAGCCAACCTAACACCTCTCAGCCCTAACCGTGGTCCCCTCCCCTCCCCTCCCCTCCTCTTCTCTTGTCTCCTCCCAGGCTCATCCAGAGTGACAGTTTTCTGTGTGACTGTCAACTACACTGGTTCCCCGAGTGGCTGGTGACACGGGGGCTGCAGACGAACATAGATGCCGCTTGTGCCCACCCCGAGAGTCTGAAGGGTACCAGCATCTTCCAAGCGCCGGCAGAGAGCTTTGTGTGTGGTGAGTTGTGTGTTTGTGTGTTTGTCTGTGTGTGCGTGCGTGCTAGTGTTAGTGTCAGTGTCGATAACAGCCAGATGGCCAATAGACTCCAGCTCCATGTTTGTATTGTGTGTGTTTCTGTTTGTTTTTGGTGTCTGTGTTTGTGCTCAGATGTGCTAATCCTTCCGTGCCTGAGTTGGCGTGTGTGTATGTTTGAGTTTTGATGTGTTTGTTGCACAGAGATTTGCAGATGTGTGTAGTCTTACACTTAGCTCATAATCCTCTCTTTTCTTCCCCTCTCTCATCTTCCTCTCTTCCTTCCTTCCTTCCCTCTGTCTGTCCTCCCTCCATCCCTCATCCCTTTATCCCTCCTTTAGATGACCTGCCTAAGCCCCAGATCACTGTGCAGCCGGAGACTACAGTAACCGTCCTGGGCAGTGACGTGCGCCTCACGTGCACGGCCGCCAGCAGTAGCTCCTCCCCCATGACCTTCGCCTGGCGCAAGGACCAAGAGCTGCTCCGCCACGCCGAGACCGAGAACTACGCCCACGTGCGTGCTCACCACGCAGGCGTGCACGAGGCAGGCGGCGTGATGGAGTACACCACCATCCTGCACTTACGTCACGTGACCTTTGCCCACGAGGGACGCTACCAGTGCATCATCACCAACCACTTTGGCTCCTCCTACTCCAACAAGGCCCGCCTCACTGTCAACGGTAGGTAAACGACACTGGTGTGTGTGTGTGTGTCCACGTCTGTGCTATGGGATTGTTTCCTCTCGATACGATTGTGATTTAGGAGCTGTTCTGCTGAGTTAGCCTGCATAAGAGTTGTTCTACCTCAGGACAGATTGAATCAGATTAGTGGTCATTCTGAGGTCTTCTTCCTGGCCTCTACTCAGCTTGAACAAAGTTCTCTCTCTTTTTCTTTCCGTCTGGGTGGAATTTGGAACAAATTGATTTAGCCGTGCCGACAGTGCCCATCTATTATATGCTCTGTCAGCTTGGCCAACAGATGCAGAGTGATTGTCTGGAGCTTGGTCCCCTGCCCACCCAAAATCAAACCCGTCTCTCTAACCCAATCAACCAGCCATGAGTCCTGAATTGTGTGTCTGTGTCTGTGTCTGTGTCTGTGTGTGAGAGAGAGGGGGTAAAACCGACTATTGTGTTTAACCACTTTGCTCAACCAGTTGTGTCTAACCCAGTCTCTCCTCTTTTTTTTTTTCTTCTTTTTTTTCCTCTCCTCACAGTTCTTCCCTCGTTCGTGAAGACTCCTCGTGACGGCACCATCCGTACAGGCACCACAGCCAGGCTGGAGTGTGCTGCCGAGGGCCACCCCACGCCCCAGATCGCCTGGCAGAAGGACGGCGGGACGGATTTCCCCGCCGCCCGCGAGCGCCGCATGCACGTGATGCCCGACGACGACGTGTTCTTCATCATGGACGTGAAGCCCGAGGACATGGGCGTGTACAGCTGCACCGCCAAGAACACGGCCGGCACCGTGTCTGCTAACGCAACTCTCACTGTGCTGGGTAAGACCCCGCCCCCAAACCCCACCTCCCCTTCATATAGCATCAAATTGGTGTTGTCGTATTGTATTTTTGACTGATTTACATAACATTGATTATTTTCTCATCCAAAAACAAACACTTGCTCCAAGCCCAGTTTAGAATTGGTCAGCCTCAGGCCTTGGCTTATTTGTTCTGTTTTCTCACAGCTGTGGCCTCATTCTGGGTCAGGGGTTAGGGGTCAGGGCTGGGGTCAGATGGGGGGAGAGCGAGGGGCGGTGAGGGAGGGAGGCCTCACAGAGGGGTGTTTGTTACCCATTCTCACCCCTCCTTCTCCTCTTCCCCCCCTTCTGAGTGGGAGGGGCAGTCAGGCCTCCTGGACTACAGGGCTCTGTGCTACAGTTCTCCTACAGGGGGTTAAAATGGAGGGGTGAGGGCATGGCCAATTTGGACTCTAGAAGTCATATGTTTAAATGCATAGGGAGAGTCTATGTAGTTGGTGTGACTTTACATTACGTAGTCAACACGTGTGACGGTTTGGTCTATATATAGTAGTAGTTTGTGCTAAATGTACTATAATGGTTCATCAAGCAGGACTCAGGAGTGGGTTGGTAATGTGTGACATGAGTTGCGGCCAAAGCTGAGGCCTTGTATGAAGAGGAGGGGAGGAGGGGGGGGGGTGGGTGAAGTGAAGGAGAGGGGGAAGAGAAGTAGAGGGAAAGAGAATAGAAGAGAAGGGAGCGGGGGAGACTGAAGCGGGTTAAGTGAGATCTCTTAATCTGTGTGTTTCCTGCTGAGAGGGAAGTGTTCTGTCAGAGTGGAGAGGCCTTCTCTTCTTCACCTCCATGGTGTGCACTGTTACTGGCCAGCCCACGTGCTACTGAGAGGTCAGAGTTGTACAATGCTAGGTCTAATGATGTATGACGCATGAAGTGGTTTCAGTTATGAGTCTACAAGTGAAGGTGGATTAACTTGAGCTGTTTGTTGTGAAAGTTGTAATGGTCCACGCATGTGACCATGTCATAGCACGGACTCTTCCTCCCTCATCATGCCAAATTCATAGTGTCATTTCACTTCACTTCACTTTGTCTGCTGAACCATACATAGAGCTGCAGTGAGCAGTCCGTTTTCTCCGATTACCGGGTTGTGTGTTGTTTGACAATGTTAATGGTATATAACAGAGGTTAGGGATGATGTCATATGAATGGAGTTTAACCTTTGACCCCCCTCCCCCCCTCCCCTCCAAAGAGACTCCCCACCTGGCCCAGGAGTTGGAGGACCGCAACGTGGTGGTGGGTGACACCGTAGCCCTGCAGTGTAAGGCCCTGGGCAGCCCCCCTCCCCGCATCACCTGGCTCAGGAACGACCAGCCCCTGCGCCCCTCGGACCGCCACCACTTCACCCCCGGCAACCAGCTGCTGGTGATCGGCAGTGCTTCCCTGGAGGACACTGGGCGCTACACCTGCCTCATGTCCAACACGCTGGGCACGGAGCGTGCCTACAGCCAGCTGATCGTCCGGAAGCGCCAGCAGTCGTGTGCTCCACCGCCCGGCCCCAGCACCGTCACCGTGGGCATCATCGTCATTGCCGTGGTGACCAGCATTGTGGTGACATCGCTGGTGTGGGTGTGCATCATCTACCAGACGCGCAAAAAGAGCGAGGAGTGTAGTGTCACCAACACAGGTGAGAAGAGGGCACACTGAACACCTGGAGGGGAGTCTGTCTCCGTTGGGGGGGTGAATAGTACACTTATCACAGAGAATGGCTGCATATTGTTCTAACATGCCTAGACTTCACTGTATTATGTTCTGATCCACTCATTTCTTACTGGTCCTGACTGTCTGTTCTCCCCCCCCTCCCCTCCCTGTAGACGAGACCAACGTGCCCCCTGACGTCCCCAGCTACCTGTCGTCCCAGGGCACGCTCTCTGAGAGGCAGGACGTGTGTATACGCGTGGAGGCCAGCGGCGGACCCCAGCCCAACGGACACATAGACACTTCAGGTACGACTCCAATCTCCCTGAAGAGTCTCCCTAGTTTCGAGCTTGGTTTCCTATATGATCATCCACTCCCCTGTGACTGATCTGCTGTTACATTCAATAGGATTTAGAGATATTCATTTAATGACTTTTGAGTATCTCTGTCCATCTCTGTTTGCTCTACCTCCCACTATACATTCTTGCTTTTTTTTTTTTGCAGCCAGACAGGCATATAAATTCTATTGTTAATGTGTGTCGTTCAATCTCTGTGTTGCTGATGCAGGTTATGACGGTGCTGTGGTGTGTACCGACTGTATGGAGAATGGGAACAACTACTCTAATGACCTAGACTACATGTCGCAGGGGCTAGGCCCAGGGGGGCTGGAGTACCAGCAGCACCCCTATCCCATGGAGTACAGCCCACCCTTAGGGGCAGACACAGGGCCCTACACGGCCCCCCACTGCAACGGGACCCCCAACGGAGTCAGGCGGGACGTTCAGCCACATGGGTTTCCAAGCAACCACGACACAATGACGTCACAGAGAAACCACAATGACAGAAAAGGTACAAAGCGACGATGAATTGAACTTTGTATCTAAGCGTTTTCGCATTTAGTCAGGCTCCCTTTTTCAGTCCAGTTGATGACGTTATTGGAAATCTTAGAAACTGTTTTTTTTTATTATTTCTTTAAAGTGCCCAGCTGTGTAGGTGACCTTGTCACGGTGAATTGCAGTGAAGGGGAGTGTGACGGATAGACTTTTGCCAATATTTGACAGTGTATCATAGCTGCATGCCAAAAGAACGCCTCAGGATACCTCCCACCTTTAGTCGAAATGAAAAGCAGCGTTGAGTTCCCGTCGCTGCCAGACTCGCTGAAGAACAGGGCAGGCCTGCTCTTGTTCTGAGATGCTGTTCCTTTAGCAAGGAACGATCCGAGTGGAATCATGCCCCCACCCCTCACCCCCCCCCCCCCCCGGAATGCTGATTCTGACCTCATAGCGTCAAAGTAGCAGTATGGACACATTCCATAGCCCATAGCCTAGAGCTGTGTATGAATGAATGTCTTAGTGTGTGTCTGTCTGTCTGTCTGTCTGTCTGTCTGTCTGTCTGTCTGTCTGTCTGTCTGTCTGTCTGACGCGCCATTGATTCTCCCCTCTCTGTGTTTTCTCTTAGGTCCGTCAGTGAACAGGACAGGACAGACAATAGTGTGCTCCCCATCCCAAGAGGAGTCCTTCCACAAGCCCATCAAACTTGCCCCTGTGACGCAGACTCTACTGTCCAACGGACACGCTCCCAGAGCCTCCCAGACTGACAGCACCCCCCTCAGGAGAGCCAGCGACTAGCAGGCCCCCCCCCCCCCCCCCCCCCCCGATCCAAATCCCCTAAACACACACAGACTCGTGCTAACTGTAGCGCCGAGCGAACTTGTTCTTTGCACTGGGAAATGAACTGCTACCTCAACCAGAGGAGATCCCCACCCCCTGTTTGGACTAATGGGGGAGGGATAGGAGAGGGGAAAGGGGTGGCGTCCGGAGTTTGAAGGCGAAGCTTGTGTGGGTGGCGTCCCATCTGAGCGTATCAGCTGTACATACTTATAACCTTCCCTTGGGAGGTGTCAATCAAATCCTAGCTCCAAAAAAATGTGACTTGCATTTGAAGCATGCAAATGTAGGGAATATTGTACAGTTTATGTGTGTGAGATAAAGAGAGATATACCATTGGACATTTGACTTGTACATAAGAGTTTTCATATATTATATAACTTTTACAAAAGAGTATTTGAATTTATTCTGTGCATGACAAAGAAATGGAGTGATGGTATTTTTGTTGTCTTTTTAAAAAAAAAAAAACAAGCCTTTCAGCTTTTACCAGCTTCAACTGCGGTGCCTTATTGCATGAACAAAGAAACCAAGAACCGGACTCGTAGTATATCAGAGATTTTTGTGACAGCTATCGGTACACTCTTTGTCATACCATGGATACACTTTATTGCACTTGAATATTTTGACAAATGCTGCCAGTCATGGCCTTATATAAAACCACAACTCATACTGACAGGTATTTTATGAAGGAAGAGCTTTGATTTAACTTATTTGGGTACGAGATATGGTACAAAATAGAATTGGACATTTGCGGGGGGGGGGGTAAAACTAGGTTTTGGATGTTGAAACATGTTTGTACTCATCATACACAACTTGTGGGAATGCAGTTTAGGTACATGATGTAACCCAATAGGAATGTAGACATTTCTAGCCCTCTTGTTGTCAGGAAACATGTCACATGTTTGACGTTGCCATGATGTCAGTTTGTGTCATCAAGGCTCTTCCATCTGTTAAGGTACTATAACTACCAAAAAGCTGCTTCAGTTGCCTTTGGTTTAAAGACGATCCTACTCTGTGCTTTCAGCTCCATTCGTTTTCATAGTTCCTTATTTGGCCAACAAAATATCAACATTCTTTTGAATACACATTTGTAATGAATGTGGACCACCATTTCTAGTACGCCATAATGTTGAGCTGTAGCATTAACCTGCCAAGCTGTTAAAGGGAATAAGGATGTCTTCTCACCTACTGTACCAGGAGGGCACCTTGACACTGTTGTCATACTGCAGAACTGCCATCATGTGTCTCTCTGTCAAACTGTTGTGTTCACACAGGGAATGGCCAGTATTTAGCCTTTGTCAGAACACCACATAATAATAATAATAATTATAATAATAATCAATCATCATCACTATGACAATGGTACAACATGTCTAATGTTTGAACTACTTTATTGGTACAAACTGAAGACACCCTCTTTCTGTGAACAGCTTACTGTTGGGAAACTTGTGAAATGTACTCTTACCAAACCTAAGAGAAAGGCAGTATAAAGCTTCCTGTCTCAAGGCCTGGTTACACTGGGCTTGACTCAACAAGACACAGTGAATGTTAAAGGTGTTCTAAATACATTGTCTGTCTAATGTATGCATGTGTTTCGCCATTTTACAATTGTCTGTAACATGTAGTTTTCCAGGTGGCCTTATTGAAAATGGCTCATATTGATGTCAGAAGGCATATTCTTCTGGGTTCATCTGATTAAAAGAGCTGTCATAACTGATACAACAAATCAGATGTTGTCATTTGTATTTATCCCAGTGTATCCAGGTCTGAAGGGGTGAAGCGCAGTTCATTATCTGCTCAGATTAATTTATTGAAATAAACTGTCTGAAACCATTGTACCAATGTCAAAGCTAAAACATTGAAGTGTCTAACATGGCATTGAAGTGTCTAATAAAATCACATTTTGCTATTATACCTGTTGAGTTGTTTTCCCTTGCTTTGTGCTATTCTTCAATGGTGTATGTGGGCCAGGCAAAGCTAAAAGAGGAGGCTTCTACAATGGTCCCTCAACCAGCTGCGTTGCATATGATAGCATATGGGTGGACATGGAATTGCAATCAACTCTAATTCCATGGGGGTACATTTGACACAGGGACACTATAATTTCACTACCTCAACCTCAAAAACACAGATTTGCTTCTGCTGAAACATAAATACGTATGAAGTCGATCTTGAAACCAGAGTTAACTTCAGGTGAACTACCAAGTCAGCAGGCGTTTTTCCTCTTGGTCCGTTTGCTCTGCTGAGTTAAGTGTGGGTCACTGCCTGGCCAGAATGTGCATTCCAGATGGACGTCCGTCAGTTGGTGACTGACAGCCCCCCCAAGACTGCCACTGGCCCTCTGCTGCAGCAATCAAATGCTGCACATTGTTCCCCAACAGCCTAGTGACAGGCTCTGTGACAAACACACACACCTGTGTGGTCATCCATCTCCCTCTCACCCTGGCTTTAACGGTACTCACCTCAACTACTCTGTGAAGGACACCATGGGGGTTAACATAAAACATTATCACTGTGGTAAACCTACCACCTGTTTTGGGGGGTAAAATCTATTTGAAAATTCATAGATTGAGATTGATGCTTGCTTCATACTTTGGATGTTCATAAGGTACAAGAGAGTAAACAAGTTAATCTATTCTGGATTGATTATAATTATATTTTATTATTTTTCTATTTTGGAGAAAACAGGTGGTCAATAAAGAACAGCAATATGTAACAATAACCCCCCCCCATGGGAGTTGGCTAATGTCCATTATTGCAGGTAGTCTATCCATTGCTTTCAAGTTTTACAAGTTCTCAAATCCTCTGGTGAATGAGTGTGTATATCCACCCATCCAGCAGACTTACAGACACCTCTACCACTGATATAATACAGCTTGCAGGTGGATGAGCTCAGCTCTGCTCTAATAGATCGTTCTTGTAGTGAAATATGACTGTCCCTCTGGTGGGTCTAAGGGGCAGGTGGTTTTCTTCACCGTATCCCCTCACTGAAACCCAGAGGAGCAGTAACCTTGGGAGGACACACTACTGCGACACCACTCTTCAACATCTTTCACTACCCAGCTTTAGACAATCAATGAACAAATGAACCATCTGAAAGCAGTGCTGGGGAAAAGAAAATAATCACACAAACTTCCCACAGTATATATATAAAAAAAGGTTTAATACCATATCCACACACATTTTCATTCTCATACAGCGGAGAAACTCATAACAGTATACATTTCAGGTTTGAAAACGATCCCTGTTGTTAAATAAGTGGAATCTGGGCCGTTAAACTCTATCTGCAGCTCACTGATGAGCAGGAATGCAGACCTCTGGGTAATGTGATCGGGGATGACTCTTCCCCAGGCCAGGCAGCAGGCACCAGGTGTCCCTCCTCTCCTTGGGCCCTAAGAGGGCTGGTTCAGCCTGGGACAGGGATGATGCAGGCCAGGGGTCACCAGGGACGGATATCTACCTTGCGTCCCCCCCTCCTATCCTCTGCTCTTCCCAGATGAAGGCTAGAGACAGGTAAGGGATGGGGCTGTTATAGCAGGGTGAGCCGGACCTTCTCATAGGCACCCAGGAAGATGAAGCCGCCCATACTGATGAAGGTAATTCGCGGTATACTGCCAGCAAACAGACTGGAAGAAGAGAAAGAGAGAGAAAGATTAAGGGTTGTGTATCAGGGGGTGAGAAAAATATCTCTTTCAAACCATTTTTAAACATTTGATCCAGAAAATGACAATTCATGTCTTTGGGTTGAAGCCTTTTCCAATGTGACTGGTCCTTTGTATATACTAGACCTGGCCTACATTATTTTAGCTGACCTGTGATTCCTGTAAGCGATTAGAGCCTGTTTTAGGGGTCTGAAAAGGCTGTTTTAAGGAGCAGATGGGTCTCAGAGGCTGTTGACGTTGTGGGGGTCAGGGGATGTGACAGGCCATGAGAGTGCGCCAGTATCCCAAGGCCCTTTTCCACACAGCTGTTTTAGGGATTAGAGCTGAACCCCCCTCTAGGCCTCCCTGGAGCTCTCTCTCTCTCTCTCTCTCTCTCTTTCTCTTTCTCTCTCTCTGTGCATGACTGATGGCCAGATGACATCCACACGTCCCTCTGCTGTCCATCCATCCACTCCACCCCCCCAGCCCCCCCCCCCCCCCCCCCCCACCCCCCTACACACTCCGTCTCTCTGTCTATCCAGCAACAGCCCCCTCAACTGGCTCTGCTCACACACATTACGCATTCCTCTCCCTCTGTCTTTCTCTTTTTCTCGCTCCATCTCCCACTCTCTCTCTGTCGCACACGCGCTCACTCCATCACTCTTTCTGTCTCCCCCATCTCTCTCTCTCTCTCTCTCTCTTGTTTTCGCCCTCTCTCTGTCCTCTCTGGCTGGACACACATTTGGCCCTGTCCACTGGACTGTTTTCTTGCTTACTGAGACCCCCACTCCGCCAATACGCCCCGTGACTCATCTGTCCTGGCCTTGTGGGTGTGTGTGTGTGTGTGTGTGTGTGTGTGTGTGTTCTGAATGTCATGGAGGCAACCGGACTGTCCTACACACCATGCGGAATGGAGTGGCGTGGAGAGTGAGGGGTGGGGGGTGGTGGGGGTTGGTTTTATAGGCCCCCCATTTAGAAATGGGGTCACAAATGGTCTAACCGCTAATACATCAATTTTGTCAACTGCAAAGCTGTACAAGGTGCCAAGCATATCAGGGATCTCTCAACTATCCCAGCCATTTGCACAACTCCACGTTTCAGAATGCTCCTGGTCGGATCGGGTGTTTTGGAAAGAGAGAGGGAGAGAGAGAGAGAGAGAGATGGTGTGTGTTTATGTGTCTAGAGAGAGGATTACAGAGTGAGTGTGGGTGTGTGTGTGTGCAAGAGAGAGAGAGAGAGAGTGTGTGTGTGTGTGTGTAAATGTTTAAGCTGGAACAAATGAGCGAGAGGAAATTTCTCAAAGTGTGTCATCCTGCCCTTCAGGCATCCTGCCTGCAGTTATCACCACCCACTGAAATAGATATGTGTGAATGGTAACCTTTTAACTGACACGCATTACACTCAAATACTGTACCTTCACAAAGAAACAACAAAAAGTTTCCAATGTGCTCATCTGGTACATGAAGCTCCAGCCAATGTTATGAAAAACTATAGACAAAAATAAGATCCCATTTTCGGTATCTGCCCATGTAAAACCATGGTTGTCTCAACATTGCAATTCTAAAAAGGATGAATTCTCAATCCTCTAGGCAATATGCTCTGGCTCGGCCCAACCGCGTGTCACTTCCTGTCTGTGATCAGCCCCACCTGTGGAACAAGATGTCGGACAGCTTCTCCCATCAGCCCCAGGGGCTCTCTGACTCACTGTGACATCACCGGCCCAGAAGCCATACATATCAGTCATACCCTCATCATCGGCCAATCACCTCTCAGACTCGTGACCACAGACTAAAAATAGCCACAGGCGTCAGCAGGGAAGGGTTTCTCATCATGAGCCTTAGGTGTGGATCACAATGAGGCTCAACGGTCCTAGAAACCCCTTCTCCTCTGTTCCTGTTGATCATTGTCACTGGTCTAAGAGCATCGGTGTCCATCTAAGTAGTTTAACAGTGGCCTCCTCTCCTCTCCTCTCCTCCATCTGCTCTGATGTGAACGACTAGGCGTATTTCTAGAAGGCAGCCATCTTGCAGTATTCACTTCTCCTAGAACTAATGAAGAAGAGGAGACAAGGACAGGACACCACCTTAAGAGTATTGAGATGCTCCCCTTGTTCGATGAAAGTGGTAGTAGGGCTCAAAGCCTGGATGTTGTGGTCACAAGTGCCATGTAGTGTCATGTACTGTAGTGTGTTCACCCTTGTTTTCGTATGTCTGGTTCAGTTTGGGCAGTGCGGGGAAATCTCACACAAGCTTAGCTAATGCATGGCGCCTGATTGCCCTGTTTTGATTCAGTTTCGGGTCTAGTTTTGTTTTGTCTGGTGTGCGGAGGTCTAGCGTTGGTCTAACGCAGCTCTAACACAGGGCTCTCCAGACAGATGGAAGCACTTTACGGCTTCACTAGACTGCAATTGAGCCTATTACCATAATTACAGTTTTAAAGCCCCAGCAATTTGTAGCAGGCATGCTCCAGCGGAACTGCCAAGGCTGTTTGCCCTATGGATTCACGGTCTCTCTCTCTCTCTCTCATATATATCACTATCAGAGGGGCAGGAATTTTCAGAATTCCTTCAAGGTGGTTATTGTGCTTGCTCCCTCAGCTGTACATAAAAACTCACGCTGCAGCTGGCTTATGAGTCAATGAAGATAATCAGTCGGAGGAGAAGAGAGGGAGAAAGACACAGGAAAAAAAAAAAGAGACAAAAATATCAAAGAGAGGGGGGGAACATCAAAGAATAGCCTTTCCGCGGGCCAGCTTCCCAGCTGGAAGACTAAGCTTTAGCGAGATTTACCGCAAGGGAACCCCACTATCACCTCCTATAAAACGGGCTCTTCAAAGGTGAGGGAAAATATATCTGTTTCACGAGCACAAGAGCCAAATAACAACAATCCCATAATAGTAGCTAGGTATCTCCCCCAGCCGAGCGTCTTTAAGGAACCTCCCAGATCAGAGAAGTCTTCCACATATAATTGCACTCTGATTAGATTCCATTACCGCAGCATACCCAAACAATTTCTGATAGGGAAGGAAGGAGGGAGAGAGAGAGAGAGAGAGAGAGAGAGAGAAAATGATTGAGCAGGCAAACTTTTGGCCCTGTCCCATGTTGTGCATCTTAACTAAATGATGGCGGCTCATATACAAAGTCCACTATTATTCATCCTGGCTGTTTGTTTTAGTGCTGGCAGCCAAGCAGTCCCACCAGACCTGGCCTTTTCTTTAGAAGACGTCATAAACACATCAAAACATTCAGCTCCACACATAAACCCTAAACTTGGCCACTGTAACGGCTTAATCAATACGACTACACACTAAAGTTATGTCTTTCTCCGAAGGCTCTTATTTCAGCTTTTTCAGGTTGTGGGGTGAATTGATGTGCACAGAGCGGTCTTTTTAGTCTCCAAGCGTCATTAACGTGAGGAATTGGAGGACTTGGAGGTCATTAATGTGAGGAATCAGATCATACAAAAAGAGGCCATTTTGAATAGGCTGAAATTAGAATAAGGCGAGAACAACCAAAAAAACATTTGAGACAACTTTCCAGGAACTGAAGGATATCCCACACTCATCTCTCAACTACCCCAGCAGAGTACTGTGGAGTATCGCTTGATCTATCTCCTCAATATTCCCTCGTGTGTAGTGTGTGCTGGGCCACATACTCACCCTGTCACTCCCCTGGTCTTCCACACATCGTACAGCACCGAGGGGATGTTTCCAATCGCAGTGGCTGTCCCAGCCTAGAGCAAAAGAGAGAGAACGAACAAAGAGAGGTGTGATGATGGATGGATCGTCTCCTCCACTTCCTGCCCCTTGGACAGACAGCCTGTTTAGTCTTCCTGAGGAGAACTCCCCCACCTTTCCTCTTTCCCCTCCCCCCCCCCATCCCTTCTCAGAGACAGCTGTGGCAGCACAGGTGACACTCATAACTGACATTGTGGCCTGGACTGTACATCACCCTGTATTTGCACGTATGTGTGAGTGAGTGAGTGAGTGAGTGAGTATGTATGTATGCTCTAAACAGCCAGACGCTCTCTTTCTGCAGTAGGCTGCGTGGGTTGTAAGAAGGGGTAAATCATGCAACATTTAATTGGTGAAATGAGAGAGAAATCCTTGATTCCTTCTGCTGACTGACAAAAAAAAGAAGAAAAAAAAAAGACTACCATTCCCCCTTGTTTCTATTGGAGGGGCTGCAAGAAACTCTTCTCTCCTTCACTCAACTGACAAGTTTTCTTTTCCTTTGCAGCCCTGGAGGGGAAAGGGGGAACAGAGGATTGCTCTCTCTCTGTCCAAAGTACACAGCCCACAGGCAACTTTGAGAGGGCCTTCGCTGACATGCAGGAAATATCTCTATCTACCTCTTATTCTCCCTCTCCTCTTCCCTCTCTCTATTTCTCTGACCCCTGTTCCCTCGTTATATCTGTCACTCTGTGTATTTGCTGCCACTAGAGACCGGCTGTAAAAGTGGGGTTCTCTCTCTCTCTCTCTCTCTCATATCTGTGTAGACACAAGCAAGGCAGTCAGTAAGGGCTGATGTTTTAAGGTAAATCTTGGGCCCTGTCATTGCGGTGAGTCCAAGTGGGTACTGTGTGTTCCAGGCTGAGGGTGGTGGTGGGCACATGCCAACCGAAGGCAGGGGACCTGTTATACAGTAGCAGTGTATTTCAGTGGTGAGTGTGTGCCATGCCTGAGGTAGTACCAGCAGGGTACTTTGAGTGGTTGGGTACAGCGTGTGCCAGGCTGTGGGCAGTGCAGCGTGGCAGGAGTCCTGTTCTGGGTGTTTTTACAGGTCCAGCTGGGCTCTGCAGAACTGCCACAACACGACCCCGGTGCCAACATCCTGACCTGACCCGTGTCGCCGAGCCAAAACCACCACCGCCACACTGCCACCGTACAACACAGCTCTTTCATTCTGCCCACCACGGAAAGAAAGGAACTTCACCTCCGCTACGGGAGAAAACTAATATGACAAGTTCCAACACCCCCCCCCCCCCCCCCCCACCCCCACACCATTATCCACCATCACCCTTCCTCCCCCCTTTCTTACTCCCCCTCTCCCCACCACACACTCCTGCCTGGGCTTGTGCTAGCTGGCGTGCAGCGGAACAGAGTGTGTGGAGAAATACTCAAGGTCAGGTGGTCTTATGCGGTTTCAACGAAGGCTTTGGAAATGCTGCATCATGTGTTCTAGTACTTATCCCAAGTATGAATTAGAACCCACAGTATTATGGAAGCCCAAGTGTCCTATACTCTAACTGTAAACTCTGTTTTAAAACACGTGTTTATGGCAAGTATATTATGGCACATTAGGCAGCATTACTTTAACAGCTTTCAACAGTCCGACTGAGGTATTACAGGACTTGTGAAATACACTACATCTCATTTGTCACGGGAGGAACAAAAAGAACAGAACACTGTCTTCTCCCAAGGACAGCGAAATGGGGGGGGGGGGGGGGGGGGGTTGCAACTGAACTCATAACAACTCCCCCCCCCCCCCCCCCCTCCCCCCCACTGACTCACACAGACACAAACCAGCGAGGCCTGCCAGACGTACACAGGAGCTTGAGACAGTAAACTCTACGAGAGAGAACCAGGACAGACAGAGTACAGCGCTGGGCTAGCACCAGGACACCAGCCTTCTGTTCCAACTCCTAACAGATGAAGAAGCCCGTCTTCAAACGTGGAAAATCCTCTGGACTTGTCCACATGTACGCTGGCTAACATTAAACATGCACAAAAACACTGAACGTTTTCCCATTCATCGCCATGATTGTTGAGAGCACTAAAATGAATTTGTGTGTCACTGTCGCTGTCCCTGTGTAACCCCCGGTTCTGTTCTGTTCTGTTCTGCTCTGTTCTCCGTGGTGTGTGTGTGTGTGGAAGTTTGTCTACATTAGGGACCTGGAGTTGGCTGCAGCTTTCTGCCTGCGAAGCATCATAAGACAGCAGTGTTTTAACTGTCACTGGAGCAGGTCTTACCTTGGCCAGCATGATCCTGGTCTTCGCAACGTCCAGAGGAGTGGTGACAAACGCCGCTACTCCACCTAGGCATGCAGAGGATGACACACACACACACACACACACACACACACACACACACACAACATTGCATAAATTTTCAATAAATCAATTCCATATAATATATCAAATTCTATGGTATGCATTCAAGGCCAGTGATCTCCCAGATCCAGCCCTGTCCTATTGCTGAACCAGATACACACACTTATCCCACTTCCCTTCCACTGCCAACCCACGCCATACTAAACACTCCAGGTCTATCCCCCCCGAGACACACACACACACACACACACACACACACACACACACACACACACACACACACACACACACACACACACACACACACACTTATCCCTCCCCTGACTGTTCTGTTTTATGCTGAGCTTGACATAATGTTACCCCCTTGAACACCCCCTCTCTCAAAATCCAGGCCAACTTGGAGACCCTGTATGCTTTGGGTTCCAGGGGTATCCCCATTGAGAGCTGAAGAGGGGTCGGGGTGCCAAAATCCACGCAACCTTCTCAGTGTGTGTGTGTCTGTGTGTGTGTGACTATCCTCCAAACATAGCAACTGTTTTCAGTAAACATGTACATAATGGGCCACTGAGGAACAGTGAGAGAGGGAGATAAAGTCTGACTATTCAAATGAGATACATTTACATGTTATGGAAGACATGAAATAACCATGGTTTTATGTTCTCAGCGTTTTACTAGTTTGAGCGCTGTTTGAGAATGAGAATGGATGTGACACGCTGCGTGTACATGTGACAAGTGTGTACTGCGTGTACAATCCATGGTCCCCCTAGTGCCCAACACTCACCAAGGACACAAAGATACACCATACAGACTGTATACACCCTGTTATAATCTTGGGTAAACCTCAAAGGCTACGGTATCCATGCAAAGCATTATAAATCTAGTCCCCTTTGGATTTGGGATCTAGAATTGGCTTGAAATCACATGACGACATCAACATGGAGATCACGGTCCGATGCAAATCAGTTTGTAATGTAAATTCAACTAAGCCCTACTGTCGCCTGGCAACGGAACTATCAATTCAACAGGAAGGTAAAGTGACAATGATGTCATGAGTCATTTACTTTACTTGATTATTCATGCTGAGCGGGACCACATACATGGGGCATGATATGAGGAAGTGGTGTGAAACATGAACATCCTTCTTGGACACCCTTGCTGAGAGAAAAGCAGTGGCTCCAGGTGGGGTGGGCGTGTGGCCATGTCTCTGGTCCTCGGGGGGGTGCAGTGTCCTCATCCCCCCAGCTCTCAGCTCCCATCAATCTGATCTCCCTGTCTGGCCTGTCACTGTGCACAAGAGTTATGGCCTGACTCTCAAACTGTCTCACTGGATCTTGTTTGCTCTCTTTCTCTCTCCACTGCTCTGTGTATGTGTGTGTGTGTCTGTCTCTATCTTTCTCTCTCTCTCTCTCTCTCTCGAACAGGGGGTCAGACAGCTGCAGGGGCCCTGTCCCATGGATGGGCCCCTTTTTCTCTCTCCTCCACTTCATCCTCCTCCTCCCCTCTCCCTCTTTCCCCTGATACTGCTCTGAGCTGGGCCAGAAAACTGAAACCTGCAGTACATTAGGAACACTTACCAATAGACTGATACAATCAATTGGACGCAATACACCAATAACTATCCATAACGAGAATCATCAGCCAATCAATGAAGGAGTGAGAAAAGAAAACAAACTAGTGTATTGTGTGTGAGTGTATGGACACATCATCTCTTCTCTCCAGGTCTGTGCCGCAGGTGAGAACACACGGTGCCAACTGAGGTAACCTGTGTGGAATCCTTCAGGAATGTGGATTGGGTAAACTTCATGTACTCCTGGCCCTCTACCCACCCATCCATCCCTCTACCCCTCCATCCCTCCCTCTCCCAAAGCACCATATAATCCCCTGCACCTGCAAAAGCTCCGCATACTGCAGCTTGCCAAGAGTAGAGCGTGTGACCTTGCCTCCATGACCACAGACTCTGAGAGCGAGAGAGAGAGAGAGAGAGAGAGAGAGAGAGAGAGAGAAAGAAAGAGAGAGAGGGGGAGGGGGAGGGAGAAGAGTTGTGGTTATTAGAGTTATCAGACGTATTAAAAACACATCCCAACCCTCACCGGGCCTGGGCTGCTGGACCTGGGGCTGGGAACCAAACTGCACGGCTATTTTTGAGTCTCAAACTGTCTCACTGGATCTTGTTTGCTCTCTTTCTCTCTCCACTGCTCTGTGTATGTGTGTCTCTCTCTCTCTCTCTCTCTCTCTCTCTCTCTCTCTCTCTCTCTCTCTCTCTCTCTCTCTCTCGTGATGTCATTCGCCTCTTTTCTCAAGCACAGTACATGACAAGAAAGAAGAAGGGAATTCGAAAAAGAAAGACATGAAAACATAGGCCAGGAGATGTGGAGTGTAGTAAAGTTCTTCAAAAAGCCCTCAACTCAGCAGAAAAAATCTGTCGATAAAGTTATACTGTACTCATATGCGAACATAATCATTTGTAAAGCTCTGTTATTTTATCATTTTCATGGGGGTTTTGCGCTGATCCAACAATCTCATCCAAGGAGGGGAAATAATGTAGCCAGCTGCAGAGATCAGAAGTTTAAACAACGTTGCCAAAGAGAGGGAAAACCAGCATTAGAACAACATTCACCATTTGGCTTAGGGAAATGGGCCAAGGTTGATAGATGAAACTTTCTGTGTTCCACATCTCTTTGTTCCATTTTTTTCAATGTTCCATTTTGTTTTTCAATGTTCCATATTTCTGTGTTCATTTTGTGGCAGTGTAGCTGTAGGCACTATGCTAGGTAGGCTAACCACAGGTAGAACAGGTTTGACAAGAATCCTGTTAGATTAGCACGGCTAACTCACAGCTAATTACACAACCTTATTTGGAGGTTTCTGGTTGCTTTCAATCTGTAGGATTCTTTCTTTCTTCCTGCGTGCTTGTATGACAGGACAGATTTTCAATGTTGATTGCCTGTGTTGGATCCAATAAGGAATTAATTTCTCGGTCTACTTGGGCTGCAGGTTCCATCTTAAAGACAAGCGCTCAGATAATAGCTGGTCCTCCTTTAAAAGGCATCTGAATATGTCAGTTTCCCTGGACAAAGCAGGGTCTGATTGCTTAAAGAGGAAAACTATTGAGGAACAGCATGAAATGATTAAACATATTTTCTTAAAGGGTACAACCCCCTGCAAGCTTAATCTGTAGCATGCATTCCCATTCTCTCTCTCTCTCGCACACACTTGCACACACACACACACGCACACACACACACACACACACACACACACACACACACGGGAGAGCTGTCTCTGTGTATAGGGCCAGGATGTGTCATGTGTATTCCATTAGGTTGCAGATTAAAAGGGAGACTTTGTTTTCCACTTCAAAGGCCAGCGTGCTGGGGAGTCCTCCACTCTCTCCTCCCTCTCCCCCTTCCCCCATGAATACATAATGGGAGTTAATGGTCCTGGCCGGTTAGGACAGAACCTCTCCATCACGGCCTCTCAATCACAATCCAAATGGGTGATGGTCATGATTGATGTTGGAGAAGATTGACTAGAACAGACTACTGTGGTTTGAAGGGTGTGTTGGTGATGACTTTGGCAGATCTGGTGATTATGGGGATGGATTCTTCGTGGTCTGTGACTGGAGAGACTGACAGCTAGACTGGCTTGCACGGGTGACGTGTGTAAACCTTGTTCTCCATCTCTCTCCCTTCCTGACTCTCTCTCCACCTCTCTCTCTCTCTCTCTTTCTCTCTCTCTGCTGACAGCTGTTCTGTGTTGGCTGTGGTGCTGGCTCTGTATGAAACAGAAATAAAAGGCTGTAACGCAGCACATTTCTACCCCCAGAGCAGATGTGAAACCCAGGGTGAGAATGCCACACACACACACACACACAAGTTGCACACGCAGGTCTGGTATTCAGAAAAAAACATTTTCTCAGAGAATAGGACAGAACAAAAAACGTTGCAGTCAAATTGCCAAAAAAGGAGTCCAAAACCTGTTAGCTAGCTTAGTTTTGCAGCTAGCCAACCCTCCCATTCTTCTCTATTGTCCTCTCTACGTGTCTGTGGTCTTTTCAGGCCAGAGATCTCAGGGAGAGGCTGCAGTACTGTACATCTGGGAGGGCGTGATGAGGGAGTTGAGGAGGTAGTAGTGGACAGTGGAGCCAGGAGAGAGAGGAGAGGACAAAGAGAGGAAAGGGTCAAATGGTGAGGGGCAAAGGAGAAAAGGGCGAGAAGAAAGGAGTGATGGGAGAGGAGAGAGGAAAAACACGAGAGGGGGGACATGATAGGAGGGAGAGGGGAAAGAGGAGAAAGGAGTGAGTAGAAGAAAGAGGGGAAAAGGGGGAAGGAGAAGGAGGAGGGAGGCCAGATTCCATCTCTGGCAAGGCGAGTAAAGCTCCCTCTCTAGTGGCTGTGTGCAGATGGCCTGGAGAGAAGGCCTTTGAGAGGGGTGACAAAGAGACGCTTGTGAATGACACATCTTATTAGGAGGACTAGAAAGTCTCTCTCTCTTTCTCTATCCCCTCTCCCCCTCTCTCTCTCTCTCTCTCTCTCCCCCCCCCCCCCTCCTGGTCCATACTGCTCTGCTGCCCGTTTGGGCCTAACGTTAATGGAATGTTATGCCCGCGCCCCCGAGACATGATGTCACCCTCACAAATGCTGCAAAAGAGAAACAGCTTTTTATGTGTCCAAGGACAGACAATGGAGAGAAAAAGGAAAGGAGAGAGAGAGAGAGAGAGAGAGAGAGATATGGTTGGCCATGGTCGGCGATCATGACAAATTGCAGCTCCATTGGATGGTAGCCGTGGCGACCCATTAAACCAGGGTGTAATTTTCCAATTTCTATCGCCGTGGCGATATGGGTGAATAGGGGGCCGAGTAAGTTGTAAATGTGTCAGGGCATAAGCACACTATTATAGCTTTACTACTGGATCATTACAGAGACAAATTACAGCACAGAGAGGGAAAGAGGGAAGGGGGAGGATAGCATGAGAGAGAGAGAGAGAGAGAGAGAGAGAGAGAAGATAAATGATACATACCTTTAGATATTCCCAAAGTGGAAACTGTACCAGAGCGAAGGGGATCTAAAAATAGAGAAACAATATGATTTGGTATGGACCATTAGACTCCTCTTGGTACAAGACTGACTCTGATGGGACTATTTTAAAACACATCGATGTCATCAGCATCCTCTTTACACACCAGAGCTATGCTACCGTTCCCTCTCTCCTGAGCAATATGACTTCATGTCATCGACACGAACAGGGAGGATGTGGACCATGGAGGGATGGTGAGGTGGAGGGTGTGTGTGTGTGTGTGTGTGTGTGTGTGTGTGTGTGTGTGTATTTATAACCAAGCATTGGTTCTCAAAGAGCCTTTCTCTCTCCCACACCCCTTCCTGACTTCTCTCTTTCTCAGCACTGATGATTAATAAATGAGAGGAGGGGCTGTGGTCAGGGGCTCAGTGATGGAGGGATGGAGGGGTGGAGAGATGGAGGGATGGAGGGGTGGAGAGATGGAGGGATGGAGGGGTAGAGAGATGGAGGGATGGAGGGGTAGAGAGATGGAGGGATGGAGGGGTAGAGAGATGGAGGGATGGAGGGGTAGAGAGATGGAGGGATGGAGGGGTAGAGAGATGGAGGGATGGAGGGGTAGAGAGGTGGAGGGATGGAGGGGTAGAGAGATGGAGGGATGGAGGGGTAGAGAGATGGAGGGATGGAGGGGTAGAGAGATGGAGGGATAGAGGGGTAGAGAGATGGAGGGATGGAGGGGTAGAGAGATGGAAAGTTCAGGATGTGTTCAGAGTGGGACAGAGCCCTGCCACTGGAAACGCTCCATCAGCTCACACAGGAAGTTACATAGAGAGGAAATCAATGTCACTGCCTGCTGTACACGGAGCGAGCGAGCGGGCGGGCACACACACACACACACACACACACACACACACACACACACACACACACACACACACACACACACACACACACACACACACACACACACAGTTGATTCCTCAAGGAGATATCTCACTCAAAAAAAGACACATTGCAGCATTTAGAATTGAATAATATTTTATTGTATTTATATATGCAAATATAAATCCTAAATCTTAATACTACTACTACTCTTTCTAAAAAAAGAGTTACTTGTCTGAGACAGACAGTAAGCCCATATCTGCAAGCAGATCCTTCTCTTTCTCCTCCTCAGTACTGAGCCACTGCTGGTCAGAGCTCACACGTTGTCTCCTCCCTGCAGGCCCCAATTCCTCCTCTGCCTTTCTCTTCCTCTGCTGTGACACGAGGCTCTTGCAGGTCTCTCTGTATGTCCTGTGGATACACTCAGCCCTGTCCATCAGCTCCCTGTAGTAACACGCCCAACTCCACCTTGTATCCTCAGATATGGATTTGTCCTGAATTAACCTATTGAGCTGGTACTTCAACATGGTGATATAATGTCGGTGGAAGTATTCTCTGTCCTGTTCGCGATAGCCGTCTAAGACGCAGGGGGCGGCCGCTTGCACTGGTGTGTGAGGCTGGTGAGAGGTAGGCTGGAGAAAATGAAGTGATGATAAGTTTTGGAGTTTATCCTAATTTTTATTATTTTTTAGATGGTGCAACAGCTTACAAACACTTCCGACAGTGTAGAGAGTTCAGTGGATTGATAGTGGATAGAAAGGTACTCACTGAAGTTGTGAACTGAGGCTGGGGTGCACACCTGCCTCCCTCCCCTGCAGCAGAGAGTCCAGACCTCTGAACCAAAGACTGTGTCTGACCTGAAAGTTACATATCCAAGGATTTAGAACTTATAAAATGAATATTGAGAAATACATGAACCAAAAAAAAGGATAATTGTTTGATTCTCACCATTGTTGAGGGCATTTGATGGTTGTCTAGAAAGAAAACGTCTTCCTTTTGCCATGAACCTCGGTCCAGACTGTTTTTGCGGGATACAGCAGCTCATTTTTTGAAAAATAGATAATTTTAGGTAGGAGAAAAATAGTCAAGTGTCGTGTCTAGCTGTTTTCACAAAGACTGAACATTGGCCCCTGTCAACCAAACATTCTAAACTCCAAAACTCTACTGAAGTTGCTATGACTGATTGTGACATCCTCCTATTCAAATGTAATTGCATTTTTATGATTTAGAATTGCCATGGCAATTAAACAGAATGTGTATAAAGTTTCCCAAAACTCCTGCTTAGCAACCAAATATTCTAATTTCAAACATTCTACCGAAGTGTATTTGATTGTGATGTCATCCTGGTCAAATGTACTTGCAGTTAGACTATCCGCTATATTTTTCCTCTACCTATGACCTATGAGAGAGTGTATTTAACAACTAGTTGTCTTTCTTAAATTGTAAATGTGTCCTAAAAAGCCTATATGTGTCTCACTAATGACTTTAGCACAGTGTTTGTTCTTCAAAGTCACTAAAACTAGGCCTTTCTGCTTATATGGTGAGGAGAGACCTCTGGTTCCAGCGGTGGAGAGCCCAGTTTCAGAAGTAGAAAAACAGACACCTGTGTTTTATTAGAGTGCTGATGAATTCAACCTTTCCAGACTGCAGCCACGGAGAGAGATGGGTTCTGGGAAGCCACTGATCCTGGACTGATTTATGGCTGGGTTTTACACCTCTGGCAGACACTGTGTGTGTGTGTGTGTGTGTCAGGCAGAGATGGAGCGTCTGTGTGCAGCACATGGTCAGATTTATATTGATAAGCCATTTATAGTGATGGGAGGGCTGAGGGTGAGGAGGAGAGCCAGACTAGAACTGACAGAGGCAGATTCCAGCTGTGAGCAAGAGAGAGAGAGAGAGAGAGAGAGAGCGTGAGTGTGTTATAGGGGCAGATACCTGAAGTGGGATGAGGGTATTACATGTGGCCTGACAGGTGACTGACTCAACATATATCACCCAAAAAAACAATCATGAGTCCCTACCCTCAGATTATCATTGCTTGGAGGAATGAGGGACAGAAGGAGAGAGAGAGAGAGAGAGAGAGAGAGAGAGAGAGAGAGAGAGAGAGAGAGAGAGAGAGAGAGAGAGAGAGAGAGAGAGAGAGAGAGAGAGAGAGAGAGAGAGAGAGAGAGAGAGAGAGAGAGAGAGATAGATAGAGATAGAGATAGAGATAGAGATAGAGATAGAGATAGAGATAGAGATAGAGATAGAGACAGAGACAGAGACAGAGACAGAGAAATAGATAGATAGATAGATAGATAGATAGATAGATAGATAGATAGATAGATAGATAGATAGATAGATACATAGATAGATAGATAGATAGATAGATAGATAGATAGATAGATAGATAGATAGATAGATAGAGATAGAGATAGAGATAGAGATAGATAGTCTTGAGTCTTCTCAGTCTTTTCTAGTGAGGCATGTCCCCTCTAGGCAGTGCCACCATATTAATATCCCAGAGTTCAGAGGGGCAAGCCACAAATCTGCTGGGCACATGCGGAGCGCGCCACGCCAGCGTGTATAAAAGGCACATACCTCCAGTGCTTACTCTGTCTCTCAGCCCTGCCTCATATAATGGCCCAGCACACAGGCCATGTTCAGCTCCGTAAAGCCTGCATGCCTGCCTTTGAGTCCAGCAGGCCAGTCATGGAGAGTGTGAGTGTGTGTTTATGTGTGTGTGTGTGTGTGTGTGTGTGTGTGTGTCTTCTCTGACCACCCTCCAATATAACATAACACAACATGGCGAACTCTCAGCAAACCCCAGAGGATCACGGGAGATAAAAGTGTGCATTGAGTGTGAGTAGCGCACCCCCTCTGCCCTCACCCCCTCTGCCCTCACCCCCTCTGCCCTCACCCCCTCTGCCCTCACCAACGCATGAAACGCTTCAAACAGAGAGGCTCAGGGCGAGGCGGCCCAAACCATGAGCTAGACGAACACGTTGAACAGAGGAGACCGAGGAAAGACATGTACATCTTTCGTGCGTCAAAGTCAAGTAAGTCAAATCACAAAGGTTTGAATCCAATGAAAAAACGGACTTGAGAGACCGAAGTTTTCCACCAACTGCCAGAGTTGATTTGGTTAAGTACAGAGGGAACGTAATCGCATGCAACCAGAGCCATATGAGAAGCCACTAAGTCACTAGTACGAGTGGTGGGACCAAAACAGAAAACACATTAACACATTGTTGTGGTTTTGCAAACATAGCCCAGTTGAAGGATGCGGTCCAACAACACGAGGCAGAGCGAGCAAATCGGTCCTGTTCTTTCTCCCTGTGGGTGCAATTGGGCTCTTGTCGGAAACAAGTTTTTCCGAAAAACTGGAACACGTCGACTCGCTTGAAGGGCCGACGTTGGGAAGGGTAGGTAAGAATGACACGCCACAAGAGGGTGAGATTTGTCAACCGCTCCCCTCCTCCTCCTCCCGCCTTCTCTGCATTCCATGACAGCTCAGCATCTGCTCCCAGGCCCCACAAACATCTGTGTCATTCCGCCTCCAGGGACAGGATTCCACTGGCTGTGAAACACATGGGACTGTGAGTCACATGGCCTTGGCTGGTGTATATGTGTGTGCGTGCGTGTGTGTGTGTGTGTGTGTGTGTGTTATATGTCTTTCTGTGTGTGACAGACAGTGATAGTACTTGGCGTGACTGTCAGGTACTTTATCATCTGGATATAGAGATTGTGTTTGCTTTGTCACTCTGATGTGTGTGTATGTGTGTGTGTGTGTGTGTGTGTGTGTGTGTTGCTAACTCTATCAGTATTCCGAGACACTCCAGGCTGTCACAGGCCCTTACCCAGTCAGTCGACGGCACGAAAAACACATGTCAAAATGTATTTAAATTGAGCCTGATTGCAGGGCCTGCAGTTGGCTGCAATTTGACAAATGACTTTAATAGGTCAGGCTGCACTCTCTGCATACTGATGAGCATCCGGAGAGAAAGAGAGAGAGAGAGAGAGATACCAGGAGAGAGAGAGAGAGAGAGAGAGAGCAAGAGA
>NC_139658.1:3235394-3327894 GCF_951799395.1 Argentina silus
TCTTGACCCCTGGGTTCCCCTACACATGTTAGAGGCAGTGGGCTGCCGTGAGCTAAACTAAACAGACGTGTCAGAACTGGGAGGGGGGGGGGGGTTTGTGCTTAAGATAAAAGTGGGGGAGAGAGGGATGACAGCAGGAGAAGGAGAACGGGAGGGAGGAGAGAGGGATGACAGCAGGAGAAGGAGAACGGGAGGGAGGAGAGAGGGATGACAGCAGGAGAAGGAGAACGGGAGGGAGGAGAGAGGGATGACAGCAGGAGAAGGAGAACGGGAGGGAGGAGAGAGGGATGACACCAGGAGAAGGAGAACGGGAGGGAGGAGAGAGGGATGACAGCAGGAGAAGGAGAACGGGAGGGAGGAGAGAGGGATGACAGCAGGAGAAGGAGAACGGGAGGGAGGAGAGAGGGATGACAGCAGGAGAAGGAGAACGGGAGGGAGGAGAGAGGGATGACACCAGGAGAAGGAGAACGGGAGGGAGGAGAGAGGGATGCACTGCGTTTCCCCTCATGAAAGAGCGTCGGTGCTGTTAAACGAGTATGAGGTTAACCTCTAATTACAGGGTGCTCCTGTCGTCTGGCTACAGCGCAGCGCTGATTTATCCTCCTCTCTCACGTCCCCAGGTGAAAGTACCAGCAGTAATGTTTTATCTATGCAGCTAGATAGGTTATTGAGGCGAGGAGAGCCTATATACAGTAGAGTTATAGCCTAATATCGATTATCACACAATATAGTCCAGCTTTTTATGAGGTTATATATTGTACGTGTGTGTCATAATTGGAAATTGACTCAACTCTCCTTCTCTTGAAACCCCTCTACTCCTTCCCTTCCCTCCCTTCCCTTCCCCTCGCTCCACCAGAGACCCCTCTCCTTCTCGAGATATAACCCCACTTCCCTAACCCCTTGTCTAAAACCCCTCTCCCCCGACCCTCCCTCCTCTAGAATCCGTTCTCCTCCCACCCTCCCCCCTCTCCTGCCGCTCCTCTCGTTCTCTGGGTCTCTCGCCAGGCCGACATTAGAAACACATGTGGGGCCCGGATCGTTTTATGCTCGGATTGAGGCAAACACGCAGCAAATTGTGGGAAGCAAATGTAGCCCCGAGACCTGGAGAGATACGCTCATTACTATGGCAGCCATGTTGGTCACGTCCACAGCCTAGGCTCTCTCTCTCTCTCACACACACACACACACACACACACACACACACACACACACACACACACACACACACACACACACACACACACACACACACACACACACACACACACACACACACACACACACCTTTGGAACAGAGAAAAAGAAAAACTATAACAGCACAGTACTGTCAAACATCCCTGATAGAAAAAGAGCATCAGCATTGGTTCTGAATCCCTGCTTCGTGTGTCTCTGTGTGTGTGTGTGTGTGTGTGTGTGACTATGGACTGATCCAGACTTGAAGCTGGGTCTCACTGGTGGGTTCTGGTAGTTCACAGGGTTGTAAAATCAATCTATTAAGTGTCATGTTAAATGGGGGGAAAAAACCTAGAATCTCTCTATTCTCCTCCAGTTAGGTTGGTTTGGTCTGGAGCTGGTAATAAGACATACTAGCCTACTGGGCACAACATTCTTCACTAACTCCCTAATCATGGTCAAATAGACCTTTTGAATGGTGATGAATCACAATAATACAAGCAAAATGGGAATGTCGCAACATTAACACTGATGATATGTTTCGGCTATATGGTATAACTGCACTGCAAATACTGTGTCATTTAATCTATGGATGTGGGCATTTTTCATTTTTTTAATTACACACATGCACAAATGTATGAATCACACATCCCTGATGGATTTCTGTGGTCGAGGGAATACTCTGCACTCTGCAGACACACACGCACACACACAAAACACAGATGTATGATCCATGGGTCCCTATGGGCTCAGAGTCCTATGCATCATGCTAGTCAGCTAAACACAACAGCGTAACTGTCCCCTAGCCAAGTCCGTGGATGAGTACCGAGCGCCGTACGTGGGGTCTGTGTCCCATTCTCCACTCACCGCTCTAGCCGGCAAACTCATCTAACTCGTACAACTGTATTAGTCATCAATAACACTGTTTGTTGTTCTTCCTCTGGCCCCGAGGCTCTGACTCAGATCTACACCAGGAGCCATCGACCAGCACCTGCCAAGCTACGTCCCAAAGGGAGTGTGTGTGAGGGGAGTACAGTGCACAGATACCACGGTCCTCCTGACACACACACACACACGCATGCACACGCACACACAGACAGACACAGACACAGACAAGAGAGAAAGAGAGAGAGAGAGAGAGAGAGAGAGAGAGAGAGAGAGATTGATCTCTTACCTTGGCTAAAGAAGGCCAGTCATTTAGAAGAAGACCAGACACAGTTAGTAACTCTCTAAGGACTCATGCCATCGCTCACGTAGACTGATGTGTGCATAGTAATAAACCACATTCGCTGACGGACATTCATTCACAACAGAGTAAACCATCAGTTTCCCGCTGACACGTGTCTGCTAAACTAGTTAGCATTGGATTTGGTCAGCACTCAGAAAAGGTGATATCCACAGCAGGTAGGCTATATGCTAACCAACCAAAATGTATATTCCTGGGACAACGTTTGGTTCATACTCTGATTATGGCTACAGACAAGAAACAATAACATTATTTACTCAAAGCTGTTCAGGAAGAAACAAGTTACTGAACGGGACATGAGGGTCAATGTAATGATATGCAGAGTCTGAGACAAAGTTGAAAATGTTGACCATGACGATGTGTCCGGACGTATTCTCCACTCGGTCATACCGGCTGGGCCTATGTGTGGTCATGTCAGTATGGCTAGCCTCATGTCTCCTCACTGGTGAGGCTGGTGCTAATTTAGGATGGTGATGGAGCGTTAGCTGAGGCTAACTGCTCCTGTGGAGGGGGAGTGGATTACCAGACGGAGCAGGTCCCAGCAGGATGGGGGGTTCTAAGGGAAACAAGGGCACTGCGGAGCGAAGGTTCCTCCCTAGCAGAAGCAGGAGCAGCTGTGTCTCCTCTCTCTCAGCCCGGCTGCACACCCAGTGCCAGCTCCAAATATGTGCTGATACCTGATACCTCTGAACACAGATGGACGTCTCACCATACACCCTCCATCTCCCTCCATCTCCCTCCATACACCCTCCATACACCCTCCATCTCCCTCTCTCTCTCTCTCTGCTTTCTCTATATTTCTTTTGCTCACACACACCTAACCCAAACCGCACACACACCCACACCTAAACCATACCACACACCCACACATTTTACTAAGTTAACCTCTACACACATAGGCAGGTAAGGGGGTCAAATGAACAAAGGTCAACCGGTCTCTCAGGCCTACCCTGCTATTCATAGGTCAGTCTATGGCAAAACAAGAGACATGTAGGAGGCAGATGGAAAACCATTTGATCACAAAGCAACAATGAATTCAGCTTATCCACAGTAACACGTGTGTCTGTCTCATCTCAAATAGCCTCCATTGGAGTGTTTTAAATGGGTGTTTTTTTAGGGAAACCCTGGACTGTAAGCTGGTTCCAACGACCTAACACACTGATCCTAAAAATGGAACTTCAAACAAAAAGTAGGAGGAAGCCTCCATTCCTTCACACATGTGGAGTATATCTTGCCCTCACGTACGCAAAGGAAAATAAATACTCTCTCTGTCTCTCCCTCTCTCTGTTTCTCTCTTTCCCTCTCTCTCTGTTTCTCTCTTTCCCTCTCTCTCTCCTTGCCAGAGAGTCAGATGAGGGTGTATAAACACTAGCCCGTATGGATCAGCGCACACAGGGACAGGATATGAGAGTGCTTCTGGTCCTCTGTTCTGTTCTGTTCTGTTCTCTCTGAATAACGTGCGTCACACAGAAACATGGTTCCTCTCCAAGGGCCATAGAGGGGTCAGGTCTGTCATACACTTGTTTACCAACCGATTCATAACAGGGTTGGAAATATAACATAGACCAATAACTATCAAATCAGAGACAAATCCGAGCATACACACACGTACGCACAAACACACGCATGCACACACCCACGCACAGCGTTCCACCTGTTAGCGGCAGAATCCAGTGTGACTGAGGCAGAGCAGGAAGGTAAACAGCAGGGTAATTCAAACAAATTGGGGCATGGGGTAAGGTCTGGGCCTCAGGGGCCAAAGGCCCTCCACTGTCAACAGGCTGTTGGAGGGAGAGAGAGAGGGAGGGAGAAGAGAGGGGAGTAAGGGTCAGAAGACTGCCGTCTTTACGTCCACCTACACTGTCACGCTTTCTTCTCCCTATTGACACAAAATAGTGTTCATTTCCAACTGATCTAGGATTTTTATCTCAACTGCATCAATTGCTTTTTGAGTTATGAGTTTCACCTATGTGATTTGATCGTAATTTAGTCATTTGCCAGAGTGTGTTGAGGAGGGGCAGGTTAGACAAGCAGACTGCCATTGCTATGACAGGGAAATGGGACTGTGGAATCTGTATACCCTTAAGCTCTCGCTCTCGCTCTCTCTCTCTCGCGACATAAATCATCTCGCTTTTGTTGCTGTCTGACGCACCTCTGACAGTTCACTCTCGTTCTCTCTTTGTCTCTAACCTGCCCCTCCTCAACACACACTGGCAAATGACTAAATGACTATCAAATCACATAAGTAAAGCTCATTACTCAAAAAGCAATTGACGCAGTTGAGATAAAAATCCTAGATCACATCTTAACATCTCAGGGCAGAGAATATAGGCACTCAGTCATAAATGTTCACTACTGTGAGATAGAAAAAAGGCCATCAATTTCATCAGCGTGATTGCTGCTCATAAATGTCATAAAGCCAGTTTGGTGAGGCAGGGAAGGGGAGGGGAGGGGAAGGAACTGTAGGAATCTGGTGGGTAGCCTACAGTGATAATCTTATTCTGCCCTCTAGTGGGGAATTGTAAAGAGAGAGAAAATATAAAATCCAATCTGGGGAAGGTGCCAAAATAAATTCCATCACAATAAAAAGTCCTAATTAAAAGATTTAACCACAGGCATTTACATAATATGACTGACTGATCTATCAAACCAAATGCTGTTCTTGGCTAAATGGACAACACATGCACCCATGATGTGTATGGGAATCCACAACCAATTTTCACAACAACATATTTACATGAATTAAGGGATTTTGGCACAGGCAAAGCACAACAATTCTACAGCAGCACACTGTGGTAAATTTCATAATCCATTTCATGCTCTATTTGGCTGCACCTGCTACCTCAGCAGATTGCAAAAATAAACGATTGCAGTTTGCAAATATACATCTAAAGCAAGATCAATACATGAAAGTTGAACTAGCCTTAGTACCTCATATTATCTTAAAGGCCTACTGTGAGTCATCTCTGAATCAGTCAGTCCTCATACACTTCTATAGTACCCTTATCATCCTGCAGTAACCTGTAATATCAGCCCCATCAGAAATCACTTCTGAAGGCTCTTTAATGAATATACATCATGGAGAAGACCCCAATTAGATGGCCGTGCTGGGGGAGCGGCGTGCTGCGTAAACAAACTTATCTTGACAGGGTCGCCGAGCCAGGATGAGATAGCGGATAACTGGGCCGAGAAAATGAATTACCTTCCTGACACACGTCAAAGCCAATCGCGAGGAGGATCCTGGGCGCTTCCCCTCCCGCACGCACCAGCTACCCGCGCCCGCCCGTTTCATCTGGGCGGTTAGTATGCACGCGGGCCGGGCGCCAGCCTTCAAATGTATTCATTTATTCACAGCCCCTTGGAGAAATCAGAGAGCCTTGTTGTCCTTTTTTCCCCTCGGTGTCCAGATGGAATTTGCGTGAATAACATCGGTTTAGTGAGGCAGAAAATAAGTACAGGCTAGCACAGCGGTAGGGGACTATATTACCTCCCGCAAAAAAAGGAGAGAAAAGCGAGTGTCACCTTCATATAGGCCTACTTATTTTCTCTCTCCCTCTCTCGCGCTTTCTTTCCATATCTTTTGAAAATGAGAGGACGGGAAAAAACTGGATTAATACAAGAAGTCTACACCCTGCTTCAATCCATTACACATTATCATGCGCTGCAGGTGCAATTAAACGCTAGATAATGAATCAAAGAGAAGAGCGGGCGCTCTATTAGAAAAGGTGCAGCCGGCATCAAGGGGACAATGTTCATTATCCACTTTTTGCCGTCGTTTTGTTCCGCATTTATAACATCGCTAATTGTTTTAATTAATCAGATGGAATTCCAATAGGGGGGACGTTTCCGATCCCAGTACCCATGTGCATTTAGAAAGCGCTTAGTTTCACAACAGGAGAACATAGTGTTGTCTTCCACACCTCTCGCATGAATTCACTCCATCAAAATAGTCTTACACGCAGAGTGAAATGATTTCATACATATAACAATATGTATGAGCATGCTGTGGTAAACATATATTTGTGTAACCGTACTGTGAGGGTAAACTAAAATAAAGATGTACCAAGAGAGGTAGAGGCTTGAAACTAGAAACTATGGAACTAAAACTTCCATGAGCTTTTTGTCGTGAAGATCAATGCTCTTAGTCTAGCCCAGTGTGTGTGTGTGTGTGTGTGTGTGTGTGTGTGTGTGTGTGTGTGTGTGTGTGTGTGTGTGTGTGTGTGTGTGTGTGTGTGACATGGAAGGTGGGTGAAGGACCGGTCCTACCTCTCGGAGTACTGTGCTCCTGAAGCCTCTGTACAAGCCTCTGACACCCTGCACAGAGAGAAGAGATATTTTATGACACACAAACACACAATTTGACTTTATGAAAAATACAATACAAGTGGTATTGACTTCACTGATCTACTTGGAGTAACATGGGTGTTGGATAGTGGTGGTGGGGTGTGATTGGAGCAAGGTGAAAGAAAGGTGATAAAGTACCTCTTCTTTGAGCGTAGCCAGCAACACCTGGTGCGTGCTGGAGGACAGCGAGGCCTGAGTCCTCTGTTTGACCACCTCAGTGGGCACTCTGATCAGACACGCCACCTAGTAGAGGGAGGAACATATGTCACCGAGTCACTCACACACACACAGTTGAAAAGTGCAGCTGTTTTCTATCTCTAGACATAGGACACGACCTATGAGAGCAATTACAGTTTGCTTAGGTCGACTAACTAGTGTTTGTGTTCCTGTGTGCCAATTAATGACCCAGCCAGTGTGACTGACAAACCGCTCCTTAATAACATGACACCTGAACAGCAGGTAAAAAGGTCACTGACTCACTGCCTATCAGTGTCCCCACACACACACACACACACACACACACACACACACACACACACACACACACACACACTTCTCCATAACCCTGCCTTAGATCTTCCAGTTACAAATGCCAACACGGCCGCCATATGTCAACAAAAATATGGACTGCCAACGACTCCTCGTGCATTAATATTTATGTGGCACCTCTTGCTTCATAACACCCCACGCCCTTAAGGCAGGCAGGCAGGGCCGGTCTGCTTTATTTACCATTAATGTCGCACTGGAGCGGAAATGCTAGGGAGCAACAGGTAACGGAAAGCAATCTCCCCGACCGAGGAAGGTGAGGAGCCCCCCGCCACAGACCCCTGACTGGCACAGACGCCAACCCGCTGACGCTACCGTCATCTTACCCCTCCTATGGAAGACTGGAGGGAGACGGAGATGAACTGTGGCCCTCTCTTGTGCGTCTACCTCCTTACCCCTTCGGTCTCGCTGGTTTTGGGAAAGGGTTTAGCCAGGGGTGGCTGAGAGGAAGGACCCCAAGGGGGATGAGGATGTGATGTGGCCTATCACTGGCCTTTTGGCCTTGTTGTGGGACACTCACCACTGCGGGTACACTTTTGGGAGCTCTCTGTATTTCAGGCCCTCCTCTCCTCCTCCTCACTCACACATTCTGTAAGGGCAGGTCATTACGTGCAATGTATGTATACACATGGGAGATGGTAGGGGGAGAGTGACCACTCTCACGAATGCTGCTTGGGTATGAGTGATGGGTGGTTCAGTTTGTCTGGGGGCAGCAATTAATTTCACTATTCATGAAGCACAAATAGAGACCACAACACAGTAGCTATCAGTCAGTCACAGTAAGTATATGTCGAGTCATTTTCTAGATCACTCAAGTGTGTTAGAACAACATATTGTATAAAGGAAACATACTTTGTTACAGTTAGGTCCAGGAGAGCTATCTGGTGTCAATTTAGATTTAGATTACACTTTCAAACAAGACAACTAACGAATCCTGTATTTGTGTTCAAGGTGAGTTTGACCGTTCTCCCACCCTCGCATGGTGCAAGAGTGCCACCAAGTGGTCAGACTTGACACCAGCGCGCCATCTGTCTGATATCCAACCTGACAGGATCCATTTCCAAGATCTCATTTGCGCTCCCTTTGGCTGGGTTAACATTTATGATACATTGTACATCATGTTTCCCCAGCGTAATTCTCCAAAGGATCAGAATCACGGCACTAAATGGAAAGAACAGTGTGTATGACAAGTAATTCCTGATTTAATTGAATCAGGGGGCTTGGAGTCGTGGCGTGCGCGCTCTCGCATCAACTCACGGGAGTGCGAGGGAATGAGACAGATTATACCAAATAAATTACGGACATTGTTTATTTAAAGTAATTTGAGGACTGCCATGGGGAGAGATGGCTCGTGAGGAGGGGTGCGTGAGTGCACAGCCTCTCAGACCATTTCAAAGGGAAAGTCAAGAAGAGGAAGGCAAGTTATGGTTAGGAGCTGTATGCGAGACCACGACGCGCAGGTATATGGCGCTGGCACATCATTAGTGTGCGGAGAAACAGATGGGATGCAGATTTAGGTGTCCCCCATTTAAATTGTTGGTTGTTACCTCACGTTTTGGGGAGAGGTGTGGGACCTGTGGGTGGAATGCTGTCAAGTTGACGGACGTATGTCTCTTCAACCCCTCGTTTCTCTTTCCCTCCTACAATCGGGCCTGTAGTATGATAAATTCGTTGGATTGGTCTTTGACATTCCCGCCGTCATTCATCTTTATTTACAAGCAATTCGGAGTCGGCGGCGTTAATTAGCCCGTGTTTCCCTGGCTTGCCGCCGTAAATACTAATGACGACGCTTTCATTTCCAACCCCGCGAAACAACAACCAAAGAGTCCGACACTCAATCACCGGGAATACCACCGCGGAAGGAAACGGGGGAAATTAACGGAGGCTCAAAGCACAAATCAGCAAGCAGGCTAATCACTCCCGGGCTCGAGTCGTTACCTCCATCCCGTCCCTCCACCCCACCCTCTCTCTCCCGTTCAGGCCAGTCCACCCCACTGTCTTGCTCCTGTGGTCAATCAATCCTGGCCAAGATTACCGACACACGCCACAGGTAGAATAACAGGGGTTTAAACAATGGGATTGGGCCTGCCTCCAGACAACGGATAAAGACTAAACTAATTGGATTCATTTGGCTTTCAAAGTTTTTGGCATCGACAGAAAGAAAACTGCCTGCCTCACTAACAGTGCATATTGGCTTAACAGCCACAGAGCCAAACCCATACATAATGGAGCAGCCTCAGGCTCAACCAGTGGAAGAAACTCTCTATGATCTGGGGTAAAGCAACAGACTGAGCAACATTATTTTGCCACACTTCCAGGATATTTGCAATAAACATAGCCTAACTCCAATCTGTCACCAACAGGACCACAAAGTGTGTGGTTTAGTTTCAGATTCTCACATCCAACTTCTATCAACCAGCCACCCACAACACACATTTCGATCTAACATTTATAAGACCATCTCTGGCATTTCATACACAATGAGACCCCCGTAACCCACCACCCCTGGCTTTATTTTGGAATCAGGAGGCTCCAACAGAACATGCTGGGCCATCTCAGATCACCTCAGCTAGCTGCCCAGCAGTGCTACCGTGCTTCCCGCAAGTTGGATTTCCATCAGAAATCCCAGCCAATCTCCCACAGGTAGTAATGCTTGTGCCTACATAAAAATCACCATCTCTGCTCTGAACCGCTGCATATCTGGTTTACTTTGAACCCTCAGACGGGGCTCCTGAGACACACGTCCTGCCAAAACACATCAGCGTGAGACATGAGGACGGCACTGGGCAATTTCTGCACAGGACAACCAGTCACAGGCTGGATAGTCATATTAGATGTATGGGTAAGCCACTTTCCTTCACAGACACTGTGTATTTTGATCATATGCCCCATTTCTGGAGCACAGCTTCATTGGGTGAGGCCAGGTGAAAGGAGAAGGAGGAGGGGGAGAGGGGGAGGGGGGCAATAAATCACAGCGATTCTTCTCAGAGGCGATGCATGGATTATTCTCTGTGCCAAGTTAAGTAGCTGCCAGTTGCCCCCCCACCACCCTCTTCCCCCACAGCCCTCTCTCCCTTCTCCCCCCTCCCTTCCTCTTGTCATGTCACACTATATTTTCCAGTACATCCTCTGAGGAGACAGGGTTTATAAATGCAAGAAAAAGTCAGCTCCCTCAGCTTGACAAATGAGCTTTCAGGGCAGATGTCGGGCGAATGGGAATGAAGATAAATCTGATATAATGGTAGGATAACAACCTGCTAGCCCCTGACAGACACCATCAGCTTCCACATTCTTTATGGGACTCGCCGCAGTCACAACAACACAAAGAAGCTTTCTCCTCCCTTATTCCCCCTTTTTATTTCCTTCTCTTATCTCTCAGTTTTTATTTCTTGTCTGACTCGATGTCTTTGTGGCTGTCGTTCTTTCTTTCTGCAACAACAATAAATAGAGAAAAAGATCATCCGAAACTAGTCACAGAGGACGTGGCCCGCACATGAGCATCGATATGACTGGCCAAATTTGAATGTTGTCTGAAGGACATTATTCTCTGCGTCTCCTATGAAGTCATAACGGAAAATGAGAAAACCTGAACTGCGACCGTCTGAGACAAATCAGGATAGTCACTGACAAAACATGAATGTCAGTCACCACCGTAACGTAGAGTGAGGCTCTCGGATTAGGTCCTCATATGTTGGCGCACAGTTGGCATAACAATGAAATGGAGTCCCCTGGGGCTTTGACTGGGACTTAATGTCACCTCATTTCATCCTGAAAGGTCCTGTGGTCAGGCCATACCTGCAGCCAGCTGCTCACAGAGAGAGAGAGAGAGAGAGAGCGAATACAAGAAACTAACTGGCATCTCTGCTTGACAACAGGCAGGAGCAAAGTAAGGTTAAGGTAATGTGGAGAAGAAGGAAAAAACAAAAACCATAATGGGATTCTGGTGTTTTCATTTGTGGTGACGAGGCAGCCCTGTTTTGTATTCATGCGCTGCAGGTAGGGAGCGGTGCAGGAGATGGGCAGAGATGGGGCTTGATGAACGTGTCAGGGTGTGTGTGTGTGTGTGTGTGTGTGTGTGTGTACTAAATCTCTATTCCTCCTTTTAAAACAGAAGACAAAATAATAAATACTAGGTAGCCACATATCTCAATTCCACAGGCACTAAAAAGAGCACAGAGTCAGGTATCGGAGCACCCTCAGTCAAAGGGCACAAGCAGGCTTGTCAAAGAGGCAGGTGTGTTATTAAATGGATGATGTCAGAGTTGGACATGAGGACTGAGAGACAGAGTTCGAGTCTGTGAACTTAAACCCCGGGATACACACACTGCTTTTGATGATGTGGTTAATGATGCCTGCACAGGTCATGAAGATTACAGCTGGAGTTCACACTAAACCTTCCAACACCTCTATCTAGGGCACAGAGAGAGGACGCTTTGAAAAACAACTTCAAAAACCCCAGTTTTCTTTTCTTCTTCTTTTTTTTTTTTTTTTTTTTTTTAAGATGATCATTTTGGAATTCATGATGAGAGAAGAAGAGGGGAAACAAAGACAAAAATGTCATTTTCGACTGGTTAATTAGGTCCAATAAGGAATCGTGGGTAAAAGACAGAGAATGACATGTCTGGAAGCGACTGCGTAATCTGGAGGATGTTTTGGTCTTCTTTGACTCTGGGATGACCCAGGGTAGGCCTTTTATGACTAAGCCCGAAGATTACTCGCTTTGAAACACGTAACAACTACCTGCGATACACAAGGACACCGCCCCTGCTTGGCTCTGCTCCACAGATCTCCTCTTTTGATGTCATCAAATCCCCGGCAGCAGGTGAAGGGTTAAAGGCAGTGCTGACCTCTTCATTACCTCTCCCTATGATGTTCTGAGAGACTCACAGGCCTGTATCGACAACATCAAGCCCAGAGTTGCCCCTCTGGATAAATACTGTGTAGCTGATGAACAATGTGGGTATGATTCAAGGGCAAAATATGGGCAGAGTCAAATACCAGGCTTACCTCCAATTCTCAAACGACTGAACAAAGACAATGCAAAGTACTTATATTATAGTATAATAACAGCTATTTTATAAACATGCAAAACTTGGAAATGACATCTATCCAAAAGCCGCCATGAATACTAAAAAACACTATTTTGCAGCAACTTGCAGAGGAGGTGGTACTGTAGGAGGAAGGAGACCCCCCCCACCCCGCTATTATGCCAACATGAATATCCAGTCCCCGGAGGGTCCGGATTCCTTGGCTGTCAGCGATTAGGACTTGACCAACAGAGCAAATTGTGCCGCTCAGCGTCACTTTAAAGCCCAAATCCCCAAACAAAATTGGGGGAGTCTTGGGGCCTGGCTGGGAAAACAGCTAAGTCAATAGGCAGTAATGGGATCTTATTTACCCAGCTGGTGGGGACATGTTAAGACGCCCAGGGAACCCTAAGTCACCCAGCTGGACCCCAGGGCCTGCAGCCAAAACCACATTCTAACCCCTCACCTCGCTCACATACTTGGTCTGAGAAATCTTCAGGGCAATTATGCAAAAAGGCATGCTATATTGTTCATCTGGACACAGAGAGAGAGAGAGAGAGAGAGAACACAAGCAGAGGATGAAGAGGAAAAAGAGAAGAAGGGAGAGATGGAGAGAGAGAGAGGAAAAAAAAGAAGGGTGACGTACTATTTCTCCCAAGGAGGCGGCGAGCATGTGAGTGACAGGTGCCATGTGCGGTGCTGAGAGCGCTCCGCGGGCCCTGAGCAGGGACTTGGTGCTCTCGTAAGTGACGAAGAACGCAGCAGCTGAAACCAAGCAGAACCATCGCAGTTTAGGGCCCATTAGTCAACCTGCATACAGCAATTAATAACTCTGCAGACAGGGGTGAGGGAGAGAGACCAAGAACAGGAGGGAGGGAGGGAGGGAGGGAGGGAGGGAAGGGGATAAAGAGAATTAGTGAGAAACATGGGGTGAGGGAGAGAAAAAGTTAAAGTGAGAGAGAGGGAGAGAGTGCAGGAAGAGCTCAGAGGGTTTTCTTACAATAGAAAGAAGTCTGAAGAGTGTATCTTTAATTTAAATGTACACACATACGGTCATTAGAATTTTTATGGAAATCTCCCATTGACATCAAATACAAGATAGGATTCAACGTACAGAGAGCCATAGAGAGTGGTTGTCTAAGCCCATCAGATGATCACTATGGGGATATTAATTTTTGGCACCAGAGATAGGCCTACATCTGTAGGGTTAGTGTGGTGCTACAGTCTATTGATCTCAGAACTCACCACTAGGGAAGGAGCCGATGGCAGCTGATGGGACCCCTGCATAGATGCCCCGGAAACCCCCAGCCTTGTGGAATCCCTGCTGGCTCTGGAGTCTGGTCTTAATGGTGTCCAGGGGGAAGAGGGTGAGGTCCACACACATACCCGCACAACCCCCGGCCTGGTGCAGGGAAAAGAAACACACGCTCATAAGACAAACTATCAATTACGCAGACACATACACACACTAAATATCTTAGGACCGAGGGAGACATGAATGAGTTCTCTCACTCACACACACACACACACACACACCTACTCTTTATCTCGGTGTGACTGAAAGTGAACAGTACCATGACAGTGCAGGAAAAATGAATAGGCTAAGCCATTGTTCCTACTCTCATATTGAGAGTTATCATTATGATACTAAACAAAGACTACGTCCTTGAGATTTGCATTTTGATATAATTTGGTAAAAGTCTAGCATTTAGGACTAGCCCTACAACCTAACAGTAAAATGCAGAGAAAGAAATGTGCTGCTGCTGCAGGTAGAAAGTATGGCAAACGGCTTCCCATTAGTGATACGCGGCTTGACTCATAACCCACAGTCCCGGCGGCTATATCTGCGTGGCGGGCGGGTTTAGGGTCATGAAATGTTGTGTGGATGAATAAAGAGAAAACAATGCATTAAAGAATCCATAAATGTATAATAATTTTGCAATTAATATCTATAGGCTACATTGAGTTTCTTTTATCTGGCATTAGTGTGTAAGCCCAAGCTTTAGAGCTTAACTATTCAGTGCCAAATACACGCCAATCGCCAAATGTTTTTGGGAACTTGGGCAGAAAAAGTTCATATTGACTTTTTTTCACTTTATCACATATAGTCGGGTGGTTGCGGAAGGGTTATTAGCATTTGCGGGTGGCTGCAGCTGAACAGTTGATAAATTAAAAAAAATAAAAAATAAAATAGGGATAAGCAAAGGCTTTGACTTCTGGTCAAAAAAAAAAAAAAAAGGGTCTAAGAAAACATCTAGCAGAAAAAGTCTTTAAAGGTGTTTAGAAAAACATGAAACGTCTTTAATGTTCAAGTATAGACCCCGGTCAAGAAATATCAACACTTATATTTAGTTTTGCAGAAATAACTTGGCTTCTGTAAGCTTAAGCTAGACCTACCAAAGACCCTAGGCTACTTAGTGTTTTTACTGATATCAATTTAGTTTATGAATGATTAAAAGTGAGTGATTAAAATTGGTAACAGAATGACCAAATTAAATCGGTAATGGAATTACTGAAATTGAATTGGCTACATTCACTTTTTGTACAGGTTGTACAGAACCTAAAAGGGCTCTTCGGCTGTCCCTGTGGGAGAACCCTTTACACAGAGGGTTCTGCATGGAACCCAAAAGGGTCCTTCCACAGGGACAGCCGAACAGTGGGAAATCATACAGTAGTAGTTACAAACCACTGCATTAACATCCTCATCAACCACCACATCAACATCCTTATCTCATGCTCCAAAATTACACTTCATTGTTGTTGAGTACATAGAGAAAAGCAAAGCCAGCAAATCACGCAAATACAGTAGCGCAAGTAACTGTCTTTGAGAATGGTGACATACATGTTTCACACTTACGACAGTAAAAGATCAAACTGAGACAGACAGATATATCCTTAGGGTCCTTCCAACACATTACACCCCACTCTTTCTGCAGACATATTTTAATCTTCATTTGGAACAGATATTTAGTTTTGGCGAAATGTGACTACATAAAAAAAATCCAGGGAGATGATAGTCATAGATATAGTCCGTAATGTGTTTTTGTAAAATTTTCAGTGGGAATTGTCCAGTGGGAAATAGTCCTTCTACATAGAGCTGTATAGTTTGTTTAACTGAAATTGGGTTTTTGTTTGGCATACAGTGAAAGATCAAGTCCCAGTATATAATTCTGTTAGCATGGAATTGCCCATGAGCAAATAAGAGCACCAACTATTAGTGTGCACTTTCAATGAAAAACTGCAGGACGTTTGCAGTACTCACTGTGCTTTACATTAAACAGGTCAGTTGTTAAGAAACCCTAATCCTGACCTTCCTTTATCAAAGCTGAGGATGAGAGCCATAGTATTGCCATCAACCGCTTTGCCATATACTGACAGGCTACTGCAGTAGCAAACTATTCTATGTCATTGTAGTATATACAATTTGCAGAGTAACTGAAATGCACATACAGTCTCGCCCCAGTCTACATTGAGGTGAAGTACTTAACACAAGATTGCTTGCATGGTTACCCATGGTTGTCAAACAAAATAACATCACCAATGCATAGGGGAAATACACCATTACCACAAGCGATGCGGTGAATTCTCTTCTCTCCATGTTCCGTGTTCAAAGTCCTCTCTTGTCAGCACCGTTCTGTGTATGAATTTTCACTGTGGATCATGTTTCACACTTCACAGCAGTCAAAACATGCTTGTCAAGGACGCTGCCATCTTGGTGGAATGCGCTTCCTCGTGACGTATCACAACATGGATCACGTGCGCCCCACACGAAATCTCGTGCGTGCTTTCGCAGATTCGCCATATTGCTTCCGGACATAAACTGAGACATTTGGTTTGCTATTGTTATTCGTTGTTTTCTTCATGGAATTAAAAATGCATCTATGAAGTAAAAAAGCCCTACATCAAATCAAAGCACTATGTAAAAAATAAATAAAATATTAGAAGGTTATAGTGGGCATTTCATCTTTCTTTGAATCTCTCACAGGTTCAGGTTCTCTCTCTCTCCCTCTCTCTCACTCACTCACTCACTCACACACACACACACACACACACACACACACACACACACACACACACACACACACACACACACACACACACACACACACACACACACACACACACACACACACACGCATACATACATTCCCTTGTCCTCTGACATCATAGAGCTGTAGGGCATTGCGGTCTTGTGGCCTATTCTCTCCTCGTGCCATAGTGGTGTGCAGTGCCCGTGTCCAGGTGAGCGCGTTCCTTTGGCACGGTGGCTAGGTTATTTATGGGCCCCTGTCAAAGAGGCAGCACCTCCTATTAGGGGGGGCATGAGAAGGGCTACAACCCTTTACTCAGCCCGGCCCCAATGATGTCTGGGCTGAGCGCGCCGGGTTTGAAGCTCCGTGCCCACCATCCATCTTGTTGATGTGTCTCTCGGAGGAATCCCATTGGGCGAGAGCCCCAGCTGTGGCAGGAATGGGCTTCTGTCTCTTCTGCTCTGATCTGTAATGGGCCAGAGGACAAACGCGGCACACTTGCATCTTTCTCGCTTTCTTTTCCCCTCTTGAGCTATTCACAAGATAGGGAGGTATTAGTCACACTATTATCTGGCAGAAAGAGTTTCAATTTGTTTTTACCGTGGTCACATCCATACTCCTCTTTTTGATATTTAGTATATCCAATTGTTTCATATCTCTGTGTGAGTTTCTTACATTTCCTTTGAGAGCAGTTCATGACTTTCATAGTTCAAAAGAGAATATTTATATTTTTGTTCTTGTTGACTTATTACCCATAGAAATATACTGCAGTGTTGGTATATCTTAAAGTTGTACCGTAATTGAGTTACAGAAAGTTCTTGGCCTCATTTCACTCCAGATCATTTGCCTTGTTAATTGTTATGAAGAGGCATAAAAAGCTTAAATAAAACATAGCAGAAATATTGAAATAGGTCTACAATAGCTGAATTTGTTTTAACAATACATCAAACTTATATAGCGTTTTACAAAAAGAAGTGAGGAGAGGGGACATCTTCTAAATATAGGTTTATGTCATATGTTCATCCCTTAGAGGGACAAGGGTTTTGTCTCAGCTCAGTCGATATGCGGTGAATTAATTGTAAGGCATGGGCAGTATTGATTTCTGTGGTTGTGCGGTTCTGAGATGTTTGCAGTGCCCTGTCTGATTCATCATGTAAGGTCATCTATCAGCCTGTCATATCTAGGCCTTGTCTAAGTCAACATACTTGTCATTTGCACAGTTTGTTCAGCTTACATTTGTCCACATTGGACATTGTATTTCAAATAGCAAATAAAATATATTTGTAATCTATTTTACCTTTGATATTTTCACTCGCTGGAAAGGATGTGAAAAACATTGTATGGAAAGTGTTTCTCCAAATACACAATAGTTTGTGAAGTTCCAATTGTGAAGGACAGGACACAGACAGTGGTCATCTGGTCACTGACATTTAATTTAAGGAACTGTGGAACATATTTAAGGAGGCTTAGGTGTCACATTATGTTTCTCATTAGGCCCTCAGTGATGTTAGTCCATGTCTGATCAGTGATCATTATTGTCTTTATTGTAGCCTATCGTATACTCGGAGTATGATGTGTGTCTCCCTCTTGTGGCTGATATTGTATGATGCTGTGCCACTTTACTTGTGTACGGTATGTTTGTTTATACATAGTTGTGATGCTACAAAAAGTTTACACAGTATACTGCAGTACTTTCAAAGCATGTGTTTGATTTTCCAGATGTGCTACATTGCATGATAACTCTCCGCTAAGCCTAGACTACCACTGTGCTTTGAGTAATAGAATGAAGTTCTCCTGCAGATGAAGATGCGATGAAGTGAAAACCAAATGATTCTCTACAATCCCTAATATGAATGGTTTGGCCAACACAAGCCCCTGTAATCTCAATCCATAATTGTGATCTTGAACCATAAAACAACGAACCAGTGAGCTACAGCACCTGAAACCTCTGATGAAACTGTTTGAGATCAGTGAATCTATCTGGCAGTGTGGGGTGTGTGTGCTGCTGAGCAGCGAAGACAATGCATACGTTTACCGCTGTCTAAGGTCAATCAGAAGCACCCAGAGTCTGGGCAGATTTGCAGGGAGCACCATTGATCTTGACCTGCTCCGAGTATGATCTCAGAGATAAAAGGGAGGAGACGAGAGGGGAACTTATTCACTGTCAGCCCAGAGTCAGCAAAGGGCAATTCTACCCTGCAGGCTGTCTTTGAAAAACTGAAGGGCAAAGCACTGAGGATTAAGCCGAGAAGAGGAGAGGGAGAGAAAAAAAAACACAGGCAGCTCTACGAGTTATTGCAATAACACGAAGCCGTCGTCTGTATAGGCCTACGCTCGATCCTCTGGCGGAGGCTCTTATCGAGCGACAGAGGGTGCGCGTCCGGTCAAAAGGTTACGCAGGTAACATCCTCAGCGACCCGCTTGCAGAGATGAGAGGAGGTTCAGAGTTTCGGCAAAGTTTTCAAGTGCTCAGATAGAGCTCGTTTTCCCACCGCCCTAACTTTATGTTTCCACAAAAAAAAGCCAGATTGTGAGTTCATTGTTCCCTCAGTTCAAAATTAGTTTTTATGACTTCACTCTGAGACGGCTCCTCTGGACATAGGCACCATGGGTCATTAACAAGTAGCGCAGGCTTTTTTCATTTCCAGGAAGGCAATTAGAGAGAGCACCATCTGTAATGGCCATTAATTGTGAGCTGAGAGGAACACGCATCTCTGCTCGACGCTGACGCACAGACTCGTATTATTCATGAGACAGGGGGTCGAATTGCGCTCTAACTTTCAGCCAGAGACACCATTTCTGTTCATTAATAGGGGCTAACATTTGCATCACCAGACAGTGAAACAGCAGGAGAGGAAAGGAGAGAAGAGGGGAGGAGGACTGTGACTAAGGACCGTTCACATTGCTGTTTGTTTGTTTGTTAATACAAATGTATAGGTGTGTGGCAGGGAGAATGGAGAGTTAAAAGAAGGCGTGATTAGAGGAAAGGAGAGGGGAGGGGAAGAAGAGAGAGAAATAGAGGAGAGGAAAGGAGAGAGAGGGAGGAGGGTAGAGATGAGAGGTAAGCACAGTGAATGTTGTTATTGAAGTCAATTGACAAGCTGTTGAGAAGGTGACCGGTGGAGCGGCCGTCCGTTGTCATCTTTGGATATAGTGTATGATCGGGTCTTATGTCGCACCTGATCGACCATCTCTTCTCACCTTTCGTTTCCCTCACAGCTCTCTACACCTGGACACCTGTACCTCCTTTATCTTCTCCTTGTCCATAAGAGCCCCTAGCCTATGGCATCATCATCTCCCTGTCCCCTGACCGTGCCTGGCTGTGAAATATGAGCCGCCTGTAGCATATTGATCTTATGCCTGGTTCCTGCCTGAATATAGATATATCACAGGCTACAGCAAAGCACTCCTGATAGCTCTGCATCGATGCCAATGGGCCAGTGGCTGCTATCGATTGTCATGATGAATTTCACTTCAACGGGCGCTGATGGATTTTCTGCTCCTGTACTCTCAGGTCGCTGCTGCTGCTGCTGCTGCTGTTGTTGTTGTTGTTGTTGTTGTTGTTGTTGTTGTTGTTGTTGTTGTCCTGGTGTGATCGGGTTGGCAGAGGAAAGAGGTGTCACAGGCCTGGTTGTGATGGCCATCGATTGGTTGAGAGGTTTGTAATTACCTCAGTGTTAGGCCTGTGGAGGTAGGAGTCCCTGTATAGAGTGGTCACACACATCAGTACCTGTCACCACCTCATACTGAATGACAGCATAACTACTTTGTGTACTGTAATTTATATTGTAGACATGAGGCCCTACAGAAATCACCATTACCATGAAAATAGGCTTTCATGATATCCTTTATGCATGTGTTGGCATTACATGGGAATATTGTATCCATATGAAATATTGGATCAATCATTTAGATTTCATCGTTTAACACACTAGGTATTTGTACATTATTCAGTGAATGAAGCAGCCCGTGAAGTCATTTGTGACCAGACACCAACAGGTGTCTTCCCAGAGGAGAGCTGCTGACCGGTACAAAAGAAGACGAAATGCACAGTCACATTGTCTCCTCAGTGGGAGAGACTCACCCAAACGGTTTATCACAAAAGAGACACGGTATCTATTCATCACAACTAGTGTGGGTGACTTCTCTCTCCAGGAGTATTTAACTGGCCTGCCTCTTTTTCTCCCATTGCCTCGTGTTCGGAGATGGCAGTTGCATTTGTCATGGCCTAGCTCCTCGAGGAGAGAGGGCGAGCGGCTCCAACCACAATGCCTTCTCACAAAATGCCCATGAATTAATCATAAAAACATTGCTGCTACATTCTGTACCAACTGATAAATCAGTTCACTAAACCTCCCACACATATGCTTGTTATTGTTGCTTTTTGTATCGTTCTAAACAAAAGGACAATAGCATAGCTGAACTTTTTGTATTCACATAGACCTGACGTTGACTCTGCTGTGAAGTGGCCATATGTTGGGTGTAACTAACTCTGTTTCATTACGGTGCTTCACTAATGAACTGGCTGTGAATACAGAATGATGTCATGCAAATGACTTAATTAGCAATGATAGCCAATAATTAAGATAGATCTCCATCCAATAACATGTATGTGCGGCACATACTGAACAGCACTCAGCATGATGGCACCTGTTCAGACCCAAATAAGGCAGGTAAGTAACAATGGGATTAGTCTTATGAAAATGGGGCTTACAACTATTTGTTAACCAACAGAACATTTTTTAAGATTACAAAAGCTTGGTTAGAATACATAACATAAAATGTTAGATATACTCTAGCCCTCTTGAGCTGTCAATGATGCAGAGCTGTTGATGGATAAGGGTCCTATGGCAGTCTTTAGCTAGCCCTAAGGCCTGTCTGGGCTTAGCTGAAGCCTCTGATGTTATCTCCCCACATGATCTCTTTATCTACAGTATCAGAGGACAGGAGTCAGTCAATAGCTAGACCTGCCTGACAGGCTAAACCTATGGCTTTTACACCAATCAATGGTCTTATACCTACAGTATACTGTCTGATACAGTAGTGTCCTCTGCAGCAAGAGGACCACGTGTGTCAAACCAGATTCCATCTACCTATGAATCATTCCCCCCAGGCTACTGCAGATGCATCAATACCTGGAGTCTCAGTGAGAATGAAACGCCTCTCATGGCAAACCTGCACAGATCGATTCAGCCCATGCTACAACGTGTGTGTGTGTGTGTGTGTGTGTGTGTGTGTGTGTGTGTGTGTGTGTGTGTGTGTGTGTGTGTGTGTACGTGTCATCAACTGTCTGGGTCAATGAAGATGGAAAAGCTGTGGGTCTGTGAAATATGCACAAACATGTCTTGCAATACAATCATATTTGTGCTGTCGGTCAGCAGTAATGGGAATATGGATTGACTCTCTGATGTTCCCCCTACAGTAACTTTTCAAACATCCAACATCCTTCTATAACACAGGTCTCTCATCTACAATACAATTACTTCAGGAATAGTGAAATGTAAAGAAGGATCTGTAAGACAAATTTGAAACCATACCACCACCACCACCACCGTGAGCAAATCAATGGAAGCAGATTGGCACAGGTATCATGCTGAGTGCTTTTTAGTCAGACCGAGAATTTCACTTACTCACTTGAAAAGGATGACCTTTCAGATAGGAAAGAACCGGAACAGAGGGAGGTTTTTGGCTTTTAGATTGAAATAACATGTGAGTGCATCTTTATCGGTTTCACTCTCCCAGTCTCATGCTGCCATCTGCTGGAGCACATTACAGACTGTACATTTTCAAGCATAAAAACAAATAAAACCAAAAGGTAGACCCATGTGAATGGTGTTGAATTATTTGCGGTACAGTATACAGTAAGACATTGAATATCTACAGTGTTATTCATAATCATCTCATATATCATCTGTCAAGAGCTACCAAGCTAGCTATTGACCTTCAACAAAAGGGAGCAGTACAATCGCACAGTAAACTGCACTGGTACTGTAGTAATGTTTCTTTAAAACCAAGGGGACCCTTGCATTATTCAGTAACAACCTATTTGTGTGCTAATTCCCTCATCTTTAAATGATTTCCGATCAATCATGATCTCTCTGATAACTGGCCCCATGAATATTAATGCATTAATAATATAATAATAATATTAATACATTAATATCTTGGCAGCTCTCATTTGCAAAATGCAGGTGTACAGTTCTCACTTCTCATTATGATGCTCGGCTGGGTTAGTTGATTTCTGGTAAAGTTGATGTATAATATCTAGAGCCATGTGAGGTACTACATATCTTTGGGATGAGTAAAATGTTTACACTAAAACACAACTATGTTAATTTGTTCTGTTTTTGCTATAATTTTAGAGGAGAAGGTGTTTTCCAGTATGTATCATTGATACACTCAATCTCAATACACTGTGTGTGTGTGTGTGTGTGTGTGTGTGTGTGTGTGTGTGTGTGTGTGTGTGTGTGTGTGTGTGTGTGTGCGTGTGCGTGTGTGTGTGTGTGTTAGTTTCATTCACTTCACACAATTATGATGACAAAGAAAGCTTCAAAGGCTCTATGACTAAATGAGCTTTGTAGTCCAGCCAATATATCTGAGTCTTTGAGTTCCTCTTCATTGATCATTACCTATTCCTAACCCCCGCCCCACTTCCCTCCTCCCATCCTTCCTTCATTCAAAGGGAGGTTGTATGAAGATTACTACATTCTGTAAATATAGAACAACAGCTAATTCTGCTGACAAGGGTTCTGACTAAGTTCTCAAATTAACAAACAGTTGGGTAGGGTGGCCAACTGCATGCTAATTGTGTTGGTGGATGGGCTACTGCTAATAAACTTCTAAACATGCTGCATGTCACAGTCATTTGACACTTTAATACTCAAAAATAATTGTTAACCTGTTTAGACTGGGAATGAGGGCCCACTCTGTATAGTGTCCTATGGAACCCTAGTCTATTGTCCCAAACAAATGTCTTCAAAGCTTTGTATTGTGTTCTATTGCATGTTAATTGATACATTTCGGGGTGGTTAAGCCTAGTCCTAGATTGAATTGTTCTTTCAATGGAGAATCTTCACTGAAGATGATTTTTAGTCTAGGATGATGCTTAATCTGTGTCTGGGAAACAAGCCCAAAGGGTTTAACTTTTTATGATGAAAGATGACTTTTTTGACATTTTACACAGCGCTCAGCTTCTTTACAACAATCCCATTACTTTTACTTCCACAGTAAGTGGCAAGTGCTATGATGTCACAATTCTAATCATTACTCCCACTTCTTTCATCTTTCCCTTCATTTTCCAAACAATAATGTTCCACACCCCCAGGCCTGCTGGAAATGACTTGCCTTCATGTGTTCTGTAATTATGGAATGTGTTATGTTTATTAGATGTACTAAGACTGTATATGAGTAATCAACATAAGTGTGCATACATACACACTTATGTGTGTATGTATGCATAAAGATTTGCTCCTTGTTACACAATGTTCACATGCACATTAACTCAGTCCCTACTTTTATGTGAATAGTAATTTGCTGGAGCTAGTTCGAGCAATTTCACAGCACCAGTAATAACACAAGGCTGTAAAAATACTTAAAGCAATCTTTTCATAAGGGAAGGTTTACAGTTACTGCATCTACTGTATAAAGGTGACCCTTGGCTGGTGCAACCTCAGCTTTCTTTTATCATCTTGTCATGCTAAAAAAAATATCATTTTCATTGCGATGGTTTCATGGACCCATCAGAAGCGTCAGCCAGACTGTAGTACTTCTCCTTACCAGCAGATGGAGCACATGTCCTCTGATTTCACTGCTGAACCTCTAAGAACACCAAACCAGAGGCAATCAAACAGGCCAGAGGGCCCTTACCATTTTTCTCAAATTGGTTTCAATAGATTCTGACTTCTACTTTAGCTAAACTAAAATGTTTCAAAAACATGGAATATGTGCTGAGGATATTACACAAAGCTGATACAAAGAAGTAATTCTCACATTGGAGAGAAAGGACTAAGGACGTAATTCATGGTTCAATTTCACTGTTGTCATGATGCTCACCTGATCTCACTATGTCTGAGAAGTCGACCAATCATAAATCTTCATGTTGGTGACGGAGGTCCTGTGAGGAGATAGGAAGAAGGGGAGTGGGTATCTGCGGTTGGTTTCTGTTTGAGGAGAGCAGCCAACCATTGACCTCAACCCACAGGGGTCATTGAGAGTTTGGGGGGGGAGCAGCGAACCAGAGGAGACGATTTACAGCCCCCTGTCAGAATCAAAGGTTGGCCCCGAGAGGGAGGAGAGAGTGAGTGTCATAGCGGTAAGCTTGACCTGAAGAATGAGGATTTAAGGTTTTAAGAAAACCAACTAGTATGAAATGAAGGGATGCAGTGTGAGACTAAAGAAGAGAGACACAAGAACGAGAGAGAGAGAGAGAGAGAGAGAGAGAGAGAGAGAGAGAGAGAGAGAGAGAGAGAGAGAGAGGGAGAGAGAGAGAGAGAGAGAGAGAGAGAGAGAGAGAGAGAGAGAGAGAGAGAGAGAGAGAAAGAAAGACAGATGTTTCCCCCAACCATTTTTCTTAACTTTTGAGTTTACAACTTGAGAACAAGTGTAAAGAGTTGGCTGGGACTTGTGAAGGTTGTGAGGAGTGATTTGTCATCCAGATAGTGCGGATAATGGAGGAAGATAATGACTTGTCTCTGGTTTCATCAGTGCTGGGGGATGTTTAATTAGATCAAAGGCTGATAAATGGATCTTGACTTACAAATGAGGTTCTGGTATGGTGGGGATCTCTATCTCTATTCACTTTCCTAATAAACCTGCCTTGGCTTCTCAATTGGAACCCCTACAATCTGTAGTGTAGTCGGGCAGATTTCCCGCATGTGTTGTATCTCTGTGTTAATGTGATAAATAAATGTGAGAATGTGCTGAAGTTTCCATAAAGCTCCTGAATGCTCAACGAATTCATTAGTCATGCTTGGATTTAGCCGGTGCTTTGTGAGGAAACACACACACATGCACACACTTGTGCATGCATGTGGGAACGCACACGCACACACACACACACACACACACACACACACACACACACACACACAGACACACGACTTTGGAGGAGAGAAAATAAAATAAAAATACAGTACTGTCAAATATCACTGTCTCCTCTCTGAAAGAAAGATTTGGCAGAGAATCAGCTTCGGTTCTGAATCCCCACTTCTTGTATGTGTGTGCGTGTGTGTGTGTGTGTGTGTGTGTGTGTGTGTGTGTGTGTGTGTGTGTGTGTGTGTGTGTGTGTGTGTGTGTGTGTGTGCGTGCGTGTGTGTGTGTGTGTGTGTGTGTGTGTGTGTGTGTGTGTGTGTGTAACTGCAATTTCTATCAAACACAAAGTGCTCAATGTACTGTAGGACATCCAGGAAATATTACAGCTCAATGTTATTATTTATCACTCACCCATCCATGGATAACATTTTTCAGTTTGACCCCAGTACATTACCTCATAATACTGGGGTAATTTAATCTGTCTCCATTCCTCTACTCACCTCTCATCTCCTCTCCTCTGCCAGAGCTCTAATCCCCTGTGACTAATGTGGTGGGTTACGAGGATTACTCTTTACCTGCCCAGAGAGAGGAGGGAGGGGGAGGGAGGGAGGGAGGGAGAGAGATGGAGAGAGAGAGAGAGGGAGAGCGATAGAGATAGACTGGTGGCAGCTGTGCTCATCAGGACAGAAAGAGATTGGAGAACTGGCGGAGGAGTCATCATATCTGTGAAATTTCTAGGAATCTTAAGGAGAGGGAATCACATGCAGACAAGTCTGGAGAAAAGAGGGATGAGGGCTTCCCTGGTAAGAGGATAGGCCAGAATTTCAAAAGGTTTGAAAGTGAGAGCCAAAAAGGGAGAGAGCGAGAAAGGAGGGGGCAGCAGAGACAGATACATAGAGAGAGAGAGAGAGAGAGAGAGAGAGAGAGAGAGAGAGAGAGAGAGAGAGAGAGAAAGAGAGAAGTTTCAACAGGCAGGCTAGGGTGACATCGCACATGAGGAATGGACATGGGAAAAAGCAGATCTGATTAATATTGAGAGTGAGACATCATCACCCTGCCTCCAGGTTTTAGTACTTGTTGAGATCCTTGAGATATGAGGAAGTGCTACCAGATATCAGACTTAAGTTGCCTTTGGTGTATACGCTTACAGTATATCAATATAGATATACTGTAAGCGTATACAGTATTGATCAATGTGTACTATATTGTAGATATATGATAATCACTGTTTATGCTGAGAATATCACCTGCTTAAGGGTGATATTTTCCCCTTTTTAAATTAGTTTTCATTTGTTTTTATGTAGTCACATACAGTATAAGCTGTATCAGATTGTTTGTCCAGGAAGTTACTATCGATCCAAAATGGAATTGTCTACACAGAATCTAAAAACATGTTTTATCTCCAGTCCGTAGGAATCCCACAAAGTGAACGCAACCTTGAGGCACACCCTGTCATTTGCCTGATCCCAGAACTATTTCAATATTCAAAGGGACGATTTGGTGAATAGTTTTCTCATGCTCTGTTGGCATATGGTTCACCTTCCTTAAACCCAGGGGGTTGGCTTGTTAAGTGTGCATCAGTGGACCATAAGCCAATTTCTGGGAATGGACCGGCTCTGATTTACATCCAGCTCAGTGACACACAATACAGCTAATCTTCTTAGACTAGCTCTATGGTGAGGAATGAGGATATTACAATGACCAATGCCCCATCTACTTCACATTGCAATCTCAGTTGGACTACCAGTGACAAAGACATGAATGTGTCTTATATACCCTGTTGTGTTATAACACTATTGTTAGCGGTTAGTATCCCAAGCTGTTTCTGTAATGTTGTTCCATTTAAGTCTGTGATTTCAAGTCTTTAGATAACCTGTCTACAAAGACAATCAGGAACATGCTGGTTCTATAAGTCTGATTACAAGATTGTATAACAAGTATGACTCTCGAGCATGTTTATCAGTATCCATATGCTACAGTTGGAAACCCATACAATGTGGAGCTGAATTACTGGCAGCAGATGGCAGCATTTTGATTGAATATCTTACACTACAAATTCATACAGTTCCGATGGCGTGTGTAAAAGATTAGAAAGTCTTTTCATACCACCTTCACTCTTCATTACCTGTGTCCTCTCTCTCTCTCCCACTCCCTCGCTTTCTGCCATAAACATAACTCATCGCACGTTTCAACTGATTCAGTTGTTGTTGTACTCCAGTGATCCGCTGTGACCCTGTCCTCCATTGAACCATTCTTTTTCAAGGTACTCTGCACTTTACAAACAACCAGGTGAACTGTGTAGAAATGAAAAATGACAGTGCCAGGGAAAGCAAGGTTTCACTCACTCAAACAAATCGATGTTGTTGCTCGTCATTGAGGACTCTCCTGACCCTCTGGGTTCACCTGTTTTCATTGGGAGCTCTCAGAGAATTACACTTTATAGGGCTGATCTCAGTGTCCAATTACATTAAGATGTAAAACTGGGGGGAGGAGATGGTAGCAAATGATCACTTAGGGCTTGTGTTAAGGCTGTGTGTGTGTGTGTGTGTGTGTGTGTGTGTGTGTGTGTGTGTGTGTGTGTGTGTGTGTGTGTGTGTGTGTGTGTGTGTGAGTGCATGTGTGCGGTTGTGTGTGTGTGAGAGAGTGTTTGAGCATACTTTAAATGTGATACTGTAGATAAAGCTCTCTCTTATGGGATCTCATTTGGAAAGGTTTTCGAGGGGTTCACAGTTATCAGCTTGCCTTTGCCAATCAAGTCCATCAAGCTATAGGCTTGCATAATATCATTTAATTTCACCCATAACAAAAATACATTCAGAATTCATAATAATAAATAATGAATATTCTGTTGCACCTGATGTATATTATGTATTCATTTCTAAGCACATTGGGTTGTGGGGCATCTTGTTAAAATAATCTTGTTAAAATACCCATTCCATTATTCATCCTTTGGCCATGCTAAAGGTGATAGCATCAACACTAAGATCCAACCTAGCCCTAGAGGCATCCATTAAACATGACTGTCGTTTGTCTCTCCCCACCTCCACTCTGTGTGACTCTTACTCTTGTTTTTCATGGGCAAAGGGGGAAATAAATATAGTGATGATAAATAAAGAGCATCCATCCATCCAGCCAGCCAGCCAGCCAGCCAGCCAGCCAGCCAGCCAGCCATCCAGTAGGCATTTTAAGTGTGATAGAGGGATGGAGGGACGGAGGGACGGAGGGATGGGAATGGAAGGAGGGACTGGAGCAGTTCAATTGTAAAGATGCACTCTGGGAGGTTGAGTATAGTATTGACCAATCTGATGAGAGCCAGAGAGAGAGAGAGAGAGAGAGAGAGAGAGAGAGAGAGAGAGAGAGAGTAGTGTAAAGAGCAGTAAGAGCTCAGAGGGTATGAGATGCAAAGGAAAGAAAAAACAAACACTAAAAAAAGAGGGTATGAAAGAGGGAGAGGTTGCACTAAAAGGTTATTAGATAAAACCTGAGAGATCCATGGAGCCTAGGCTCTCTGGCTGTTTTTAAGCTGCAGGCCAAGTGGTGTTAAAGTCAGTTTATGAGAGCCCTGTAGGGGATCAATACCTCTCAGCTGCAGTGTTGTGCAAGGCTGGGCCTGAGCTTTGCTGTTTGTTTTGAAAATACCTTTAGTAGAGGGCTATGGTACTGTAGACATCAAGTTATAGTTCTCTATTTCCTGCAAGCATTAAGGTGCAAAGGTGGGACCCCTTACTCAAGGACTTATTTTCCTGAGAATACAGTGTCATACAGTGTCATTGGCAGTATTGAATTAAAAAGCTATACCTGCTCATGACATACAGTAGTATTAGTACCAGTTTCAACACACTGACTGGAGTATATTTGCCACTCAGGCCATCCTGGACTCCCACACAGACATTGCTTCATATGCTTTTTCCTTTCTGGATTACATCAATACATGTGTCAACAGTGTCACCACCTACAAACTGATAAGAACTTTCTCCAACCAGAAGCCTTGGATGAGCAGTGAGGTCCACTTACTGCTGAAGGCTCATCCAGGGCTAACCTGAAGAGGGGCATCAGGAAGGCCAAACACAACCATAAACTGCAGATTGAGGAGCACTTTCAGAACAACTCTGATCCCCGACGCATGTGGCAGGGCATCCAGGCCATCATGGACTACAAGCCCAAAAATAGAGCCTCCCCTACCAGCACTGCCTCCCTACCCGACGAGCTCAACCGATTCTATGCTCGCTTTGACCGGGACAACAAGGAACCAGCCATCAAAGCTGAGCCCCGTCAAGACGACCAGCCCCTCACACTCTCCACCACTGATGTGTGCTGCGCACTAAGCAAGGCTGCTGGCCATGACAGCGTCCCTGGCCGTGTGTTCAGGGCGTGCGCTGGGCAGCTGGCCGAGGTCTTCACTGACATTTTTAACCTGTCACTGGCCCAGGCAGTTGTCCTCACGTGCCTCAAGTCAGCAAGCATCATGCCGGTGCCGAAGCATTCTGCTGCCGAGAGGTTGGTCCTGGCTCATCTTAAAGACCACCTACCCCCCACACTGGATCCTCACCAGTTTGCCCATCGCCCAAACAGGTCAATGGAGGATGCCATCTCAACGGCACTACGCTCCGCCCTGACCCACCTGGATAGAAACACCTACGCAAGGATGCTGTAATACCACGCACTTTCTACAATATCATGTCTTTTGCACTATGCCACTATTTACACTATTTACATCTGGTTAGATGCCAAATTGCATTTTGTTGTCTCAGTACTTGTACTCTGTGCAATGACAATAAAGTTGAATCTAATCTAATTTAATCTAATCTAATCTAATCTAATTACAATAGCAACATTTTCCTCGCTTTCCTACATTATGAATTAGACTGGTTGTTTTGTGGTTACATCGTTGCTTGTTTGGGATGACTAATTGTTGGGATTCTGATTCCCATAACACTTACAAACATGTGTAAACCTTTCTATACACATGTCGCTTTTTAACCTATATGTACATTTAGTCAGATTGTAGAAAAGCCTATCTAAATGTCTCCCAACATTCCTGGCTAGATGTCTTCCCAGAGTACTCCAAAACAGTCTTGTTGGAGAGAGTGATGTTTGGGGAACGATTAGGAACCTGTCAGCATGACAACATGAGTTGACTCTCCCAGCAGGATGGAGTGATACAGTCTCTCAATTAACTCTCTGACGTATCCCAGAGGTCTTGGCTTCTCAAGTTCACACACACACACACACACACACACACACACACACACACACACACACACACACACACACACACACACACACACACACACACACACACACACACACACACACACACACACACACACACACACACACAAACACACACACACACACACACACACACACACACTCACTCACTCTGAATAAGGCTGAGTCAGATGGAGCAGATGTGCCTTCATCATTTACACTGTATGCCAGACCAAGGCCTGCAGCATAGCACAGAAGTGCCCAGCAGGCAGAGCATAGAACAGCACAACACAGAATAGGGACAGAGGCCTGCTTAGAACAGAATATACCAATGGACAGAGAAACAGAGTTTTCCCAACCCATAGAGCCATGGCTCATTCGACGCTCACGCTTTACTGGCTGCTCACTGAGATGGATAATTTTGTTTCCGGAGTTATATAAAAGCATGATGGCAGGACTGTGTGAGTGTGTGTGTGTGTGTGTGTGTGTGTGTGTGTGTGTGTGTGTGTGTGTGTGCGTGTGTGTGTGTGTGTGTGTGTTTTTTTTTCTGGTGAGGATAGTTTTCAGAGTGCTGTAAACTTTAACGTTTTTTTTGAAAATTGCATGAAATATTCATACACAGCTGTGCCACAGTGGATTATTTACACTGTTTCAAAATGCATTAACTTGTTTTACACAGGCAATACTCAAGTCATTTTTGACAACACTAAATAAAACTAAAGGGATAGTTAACTCAAAATACAAATCAACATGATTTCCCAATTACCTTGGCTGTGGTGGATTTACAAATACAAGACAGTGACCACAGCCAAGGTCTGTGGGACATTTATTTTATTTGTATTTTGAGTAAACTTTCCAACATTATCCATCCAGTACATATTATCCATACAGTACAGTATGGACTGTACAGTGCAAACAGAGTTATCATCTATAATGTCTACACAATAGTGTTTTACAGTTTACAGTAACTGCTTGTGATGTAGGGGTATGTTCAGAACATTAAGTTCAGGTAGCCAATGTAGGCTGACCAGCAACAAATTATTATCCAGAGGCAAAAACTGCATCTATCTATCATCATGTAAGGAGATGGATGTTGCATGTCACAGTGGTGTTGTTGACAATTTATAAACATCTGACAACACCCCGTTTTCACAATGGGTAGACCTATAAGATGTTCTCTCTTTTGTACAACAACAAAACTCTTACAGTAAAGTGAATGAAAAGGGCATGGAATGTATACATATGAATTGTGCTTTAAACATGGAATGTTAAATGACAGTCACTCACTATGTTCAGCTTAATACCTGAAACACCATGTCATATTTCAAAGAGATTGTGGTCGTGAATAGTGAAATTACGAAGAGTGGATACTTCTATGAAAACTGAGACTGCTACAAGCATACCAACCATACTTTCTTTGTATGAACTACTACAGTTTACATTTTCCACAAAGAGCCAGTTGATATATGATACATTCTAAAGCATAACCAGTTGAAGGCCTTTTGTTGAGGGCTGTTTTGAATTATTGCACATTTCCTGACTCGCCCTCCTGTTGAAGGCCTCCGCCACTTACTCCCCTGCCTCTGATATGAAACCCAACCCAGTTCTTACACACAGAATTGAGGCGTAGTAACAACCAAGCCCTCTCAGAAATGAAGGCCTCTCCCTGCCCTACCTCCTATCACACTCCTTGGAGGAGAACTCACTGGATCTCTCCCCTTCCCCCCTGGAGCTCCACCAGAGCTGCTTTAGAGAATCTCGAGGAGCACATTAACACGAACAAGAGACATTAGCATAAATTAAACAGTTAACGCTCGCTAGCCTTGTATCTGCGTGGCAGGGCTAACATTGATCTAAGGAGGGCTTACGTCTGAGTGAGGGGGTGGAGATCATTGAGGAGGAGTGGATGATGTTTAATGAACTGACGAAAAGAGATGAAGTTTAGCTCCATTTGAGAAACGTAAGGGACAACAGAGAGAATGATGGTTGTGTAATAGGCCTATGGCTTAGTAGTGTGAGAATGGTTGGGTGGTTTATATGAAAATAAAATAAATAAATCTCAAATAATTTCCCAACCTCAAATAGAGAAGATAGACTTATCAACATCACACTGAAGAAACAGCAAAACCATTTGCCACAGTTATCTTATTAGTGCTAACCTTTATAACTGAGTTATAGGGTAAGCACATGTTTTAGTGAAACAACAACAACATCACCACCACAACTGCCCAGATGGTGAGCACATGACAAGTATCTCCTTGCCATGGCAACCAGATCGTCCTCTAATCACTCCCCAGTTGAGAACACAATGATGGCCTCTGTGCAGGGGCGCAGTCTTCAGATGGCTGGAATACCACAGCCCTCAGTCAGATGAGTTGGACTGGAGTGGATCTGGGGTCATCATGTCTTTTCCTTGTCTTATCCTTGTCTTCTCAGGCCTTGCAGAAAGGGAAATTGAAGGAAAGGACCCAGAGGACTGGATGAGGACTGACTGGGCAGTCAGGGCTGGGGCATGGGGGACACACTGTCACAGTCTGGCAAAGGGGTCAACGTGTGTGTGTGTGTGTGTGTGTGTGTGTGTGTGTGTGCATGCGTGCGTGCATGCGTGCATGCGTGCCTGCGTGCCTGCGTGCCTGCGTGCGTGTGTGTTTGTCTACTGTCTTGTATTTGTTTGCCTGTTATTGTTTTCCCAGAGCTTGTAATAGTATCGGTGTGAAAAGTATTGTACAACAGTTTGCGTCAGGCCTAACAACACCCCTCAGCTGTGACTTTATTCACCATAAAGCATGGCCTCTCATGGCCTCTCATTGCCTCTCATGGCCTCTCATGCCTTATTGCCTAATTTGAACATGATGAACTTAGCATGTTTAGTTGATAACTGAAATGATAACTTCTTTCTTCATGTCTCAATATTCCATGTTCAGGATGAATTCCATTGCAAAAGAAACTGCTTTTAAGTTCTAAAACCATGGGTGTGTGACTTTCAGGTCAGACACAGCCTTTGTTTCAGAAGTCTTCTATCAGGCAGTCCACCCCCACTCCATCAAGCCCACTGGTGCTCTCTGCTGCAGCCGCCCCCTTCCTCTTAGGCGGCTATAGCGAACAGCACAGAGAATACTTCCACTGACATTACATCACCGTGGTGAAGTACCAGCACAATATGTTAATTCAGGACAAATCCATATCTGAGGATACAAGGTGGAGTTGGGCGTGCTACTACAGGGAGCTGATGGACAGGGCTGAGTGTATCCACAGGACATACAGAGAGACCTGCAAGAGCCTCGTGTCACAGCAGAGGAAGAGAAAGGCAGAGGAGGAATTGGGCCCTAGGAGGATCTGCTTGCAGGTATGTGCTTACTGTCTGCCAAGTAAATCCCCTCCACCACTTGGATGGACTCTCAATAATATGTTAGAATTACTATAGAAGTAGTAGTACGATGGTAGGAGTTTAGACTTTGTTACATAATACTTTGCAGTTTTTCATCAATCATAACCCAACTATAAGAATTGTTATGTGTCTTTTTTTGTGAGAAATTATCCTGCTAATTGTTTGTGTGTGCATGAGTGTAAATGTGCTCAGTATGTAGCCAAACGGGGTTTGATAAGTCATGGGCTCTCTGCCATATTGTATACTTGTATGGTATGGTTTTAGGACACTGTTATAACAAGCATGGAGTTCAACTGGTGTTTAATCAGGCGCTGTATCTGAGAGTTCTCCCTGTGAACTTTGGTGTGTCACATATCACTGTTACCAGGTGATGAAGAGCTGCTGACACACCTTGTTAACACAACGGGAAAGGTGTAGAAAACCAATTAAAACCATGAAATATTCGGAGATATTGAAACATATTGAGACTGATCTGTCATGTAAGGTGGCTGTTTAAGAGACTCTTCTTGAGCTTTCAATATGATTGTGAAGAAGTAGTAAAAAAACAAAGAATAATTGAAAGAGAGAGAAGGACTAATGGAAGGTTAAGAATAAAGACATATATTTAATCCCCAGTACAACTTCAGATGGTTATAGACATGATAAAGTGGACTCTACACACTAGTGGTCACATGACCAACTAACACAAGTTAACATTATGTTATATCTGACTCCAACACATATTTTATGATTAATAATGATTGATAATGATTTGTTGATCCCTGTGTGACAGACACTCGATCATATCGGATACTAGGTTCCATTAAGAATATCCAATATCATGACCATGCTTTTAAATTAGAAGAAATCGCGAGGAGTTTACACATGGTCCAATACCTGATGTGTTGCTGATTATGGATATGAACATTAGACATTAATGGTGAACTCCATGAGATAATCTGGTCACGATTATGTCATGCTGTTTTAACAGAACCTTTATCTTGCGCAAAACATCACATTAATGTCCCTAGGAAGAATGAGAATAGAGTATCAACAAGTTAACCAATTTAATAGTTTCAAAGAAACATATAAAATAAACAAACTGTAGTAAACAAATGGAAGTTTAACTATACGTCTAACACTATGTGTGTCAAGGACAACAGGAGACACATGGTGCACATAAGTCTAACCCGAGAAAGAATTAATGGTCTGTATCTTCCTCAAATATTCTCCAAACAACAGAACATAAGTGGGAGAGGTCTGTTAGCCTATACTATATACATTACAATAGCAAAGGAATTTACCACAGGAGAGGAGTAATATCTTCAGGACGTCCACCAGGCATGCTCATTCAACTGTAAATAGGTGTTCTGGGCTGAGCGAGGGGGGCATTGATCACCATTCACAATGGAAGATCAGACGATCACTGGCTTTGTATCAGCCATGTTTAAATACATTAAAATCACATGGCTGGGGCCACCAAATCTGTCTACAATTGTGTAAACAGACTGGTGATGTCAGGTTAGAGAAGTCAAGAAGCATCACTACATTATGTACCACATCAACTGTTTTTGTCTCCTGATGGATGTCATTACATTGACTTAAACTAAATGATCATAGTCGCAACGTTAGTAATGATATTCACATTTCAGCATGATGACATCACAAGTAAGTAGTAAACATTTACATGCTTGAGAATGTTTGGTTGCGAAAGATTCCATTTCATTGCCATAGCAATTCTAGATCATAAAAATACAAACATTTGAATATGATGATGTCACAATAAATCATAGCAACTTCTTCAGAATGTTTAAGTTTAGAATGTTTGGTTGATAGGGGCCAACTGTTCCGTTTTAGTAACAACTGTAAAGACAAGACATTCTCTGCAACTACAGCATCAAGACAAGACAAGAAGTTTTCTCTGCTATCAAATATCCATTTATTGAAAATGAGCTGCTATATTCAGCAAAATCTGCCTTCACCAAGGGTCATGGTACAAGGAAGACGTCGTCTTTCTAGGCAACCATCAAATTCCATCAACAATGGTAAGAATCAAAAGAGCTTTTATACTTAAGAAAATAGCTTATAGAGCTTGCTTTTATAAGTTCTAAAATCATGGGTGTGTGACTTTCAGGTCAGTCACAGCCTTTGGTTCAGAAGTCTGGTATCAGGCAGTCCAGCCCCACTCCATCAAGACCTCTGGTGCTCTCTGCTGCAGGGGAGGGAGGCAGGTGTGCACCCCAGCCTCAGTTCACAACTTCAGTGAGTACCTTTCTATCCACTAAACTCTCCCCGCTACTTCAGGTGTTTAGAGAAAAAAATACATTGCAGCATGAATTATTTATTGGATAAAAACAGTACTCCAAAACTTATCATGCTTCATTTTCTCCAGCCTACCTCTCACCAGCCTCACACACCAGTGCAAGCGGCCACCCCCTGCGTCTTAGACAGCTTTAGCGAACAGGACAGAGAATACTTCCACCGACATTATATCACCATGTTGAAGTACCAGCTCAATAGGTTAATTCAGGACAAATCCATATCTGAGGATACAAGGTGGAGTTGGGCGTGTTACTACAGGGAGCTGATGGACAGGGCTGAGTGTATCCACAGGACATACAGAGAGACCTGCAAGAGCCTCGTGTCACAGCAGAGGAAGAGAAAGGCAGAGGAGGAATTGGGGCCTGCAGGGAGGAGACAACGTGTGAGCTCTGACCAGCAGTGGCTCAGTACTGAGGAGGAGAAAGAGAAGGATCTGCTTGCAGATATGGGCTTACTGTCTGTCTCAGAAAAATAACTTTCCACATCTGACTAACAGCTTGACCCCTCCTATACTTTGAATGAACTCAACCCATTAATAGATTTATTTAAAGTAGTAGTAATAGTATTATGATAAGATAGGATTTCTGTTAGCATACATAAATAAAAATTATAAAAACAATTTGAGTGAGTGTGTGTGTGTGTGTGTTTGTGCGCCTCAGAATAAAACAATAAAACAATATTATTAATATTATTATTGTGATGAGTCTTCTCTTGATAATTATAATAATAACAAGTGTATCAAGAGAAGACTCATCACAATAATATTGGATTTCACTTTCTGTATGAATCAATCTATACAGTCTAAACATGTAAGCGTCAACCTTTCATAATTTCACGTAGGGTAGTCAAGTACACACTTGAGATTTGACTGTAATTCTCAGGTCATTATCGGCCTCTATAACTCACTAACATCAAGCACTCTCGTTGATCATTCAGAAACCTTTCCAGTGAGTGCAGAACAGATGTAGCCCTGTATCGGTTTCAACAGCATTGAAACAATGCTCTTTGTTCTACGACTTGACTGGGGGCTTCCATTCTCCCTGAGAGAGAGAGAGAGAGAGAGAGAGAGAGAGAGAGAGAGAGAGAGAGAGGGGAACCACCTGCACCAAGTGAGTGGGCCATATGGTTCCCTGAATGGACTTTTATACAGAGGGAAGTTCAGCATGTGCCTGACTGAAATCATGCAAGCTCAGGTTTCCACACATAGCAGGACAAATGTGTTCCTTTAGCTATCCCCTCCCTCTCCGCTGGCCCTCTCACACACTGTATGAGCAATGCGCTAAAACTTGCTATACTGTCATCCCAAACTCTAAGGGGGTTCCCTTCCCTCGCTGTCTGGGCGAAAGGAAAGATGGTGGTGGGTTATGTAAACAAAGTGATTTTACTCATACTGTCTTGATCATATCAGTGTTGGGGATTTCTAACGGGAATCTATTTAAGCCTCCCTCCTTCAAGGCCTCTTGGTCTGGCTCTTAGGAAATGACCATTAGTGCCACATAAAGAAATATAGGGACCACTCGGCTTGGTGTGTTTTGGACCGCAGCCAGGCTCTGCTGCTTTCCCTTGTGAGGTCCAAGGGGGAGGTGGAGGGGGAGGTGGAGGGGGAGGTGGAGGAGGTGGAGGGGGAGGTGGAGGTGGAGGGACTGTGTGTGCGTTGCATGCATGACTGAACGCTGAATAGAGGTCCATTGGACAGGAGACTAGAGAACGTAAGGAGAGTGTGCTTTGGAATGGGAAGAGGTGAATGAGAGGAATCTGGTGGAATCTGTCTTTGGTTGCAACCTTTTTTCACTCAGAAAGCATTCACTTTGCACAGGCCGAGCAATCTACAGAAGTTGATACCTCTAACAATTACTTCTGTAAACTTGAAGTGAAGTTACCCCCCTTTAATCAGACCCAAATCTAAATCAGACCCAAGATGTCAATCATAAAAGAAATAGGCTGGCTAACCCCTGTGAGGTTTACACCAATCAAAACAGCCTTGTGGTTGGTGATGAGGTCATACACACTCATTGTGTATGACCTCTAGTCAGCAATGTTAAGCAAACAAAGGTACAACTGGATGGAGAAGACTTAACAATGGCCCTCTTTTTACCTGCTGTAGGACAGGTATTTCAAGATTGACAGAGAGAGAGGGGTGGGAAAGAGAGAAAAAGGCAGTGACCTGGAATCATTTACTTTATGGATTGTATACCTACTGTGTGTAATCTGTCACTCTTCAGGTCAGTTTGTCTTCTAAAATACATAGCTGTGGGTACAAACCGCATACAGTACGTCTCTGTCAAATACAGATTGTACACAATGTAGTACAGATCTCTTAAACACTCCATGATGGGTTGAACTGAACATTTTTTCCACACAATATGCAACGTATGACTTACACCAGAATGAAACAATTACTATCCTACCAACATGATGCAATGGAATACAAGTCATTAAATGTGTATATCTTCTCTCTGTTCTGCGCTATATTCTTCTGTGAGCAGTCTGCTGCAGCTGTCCTGCTGTTAGAGTTGGAAGCTTGCTCCAGCAGGCGGAGAGCGGTCTGTCTTGCATGTGGTCCGAAAGAGCATCTTTTTTTTTATTAATACACAGGACAAGATGTTATAATCCCTTGTGCCATGATCCAAGGTAAAACAGATGTAGAAGGCCAAATCAAACCAACAAAGCGAGTGATATATCCACCATTCGATGCAACACCATAGCAAACATCAGGCTACGCCGTCATAGGTCTACGGAGTCATTCCTCAGGTGGTACCATTCACCGGTTACCTACTCTAGCCAACTGAGGTAAGCAGCATGTCATTGGGGTTATCAAGTGGGCACCTTCTGTCACCGGTGTTTCGTTAAGTTAGGCCCACGACACCTCGAGAAGGCTTAACTGTGTAGTCCAGCGTCCTGGAAACACCCCCCTCAACACCACTACCTCAATACTATCTTTAACTTAAACCCTACAACCAACCTATCAGCCTACCCACCCCATCAGTGTGTGTGTGATGCCCTATCTAGGGTAAATGTTTTCTGTAAGGTAAGGGAACGGTGTATGTGGGGGCCTAAATAGTGTGTGCATGTGTTTATGTTTATGTCTTTATATAAGTGTAGATGCAGGGATTCAAACCCTAATTTAGGGTAGAGGGAAGGGTTAGAGGTGGGGAAGCCCCCGGGTGGATACGGTCCCGGATTAGGGAAAGGAGGGGTGAGTGTGCCCTTTATTTATGTTGTGGGGGAATGTTTGTGTCCGTGCAACTTCATGGCTAGCCTACACTGGCTAGCAGTACTAACCCCCCCCACCACACTATGACACGATATCCTCTCATAAATATAGCCAAACAATGGCAGTACAAAGCCCCTCACCACCACAATATGACACGATGCCTTCTCATTAATATAGCCAAACAATGCCAAGCTATGCTACCTCATGCTCTAGTCAAGTCGCTGTTGCATCTTACCTTTAACGGGAACCCCAGCTACTGATCTTCCGCCTCAGCCACAGCCACTGGCTAGCGCTCTCCGCTGCTACCGACATATTCTTTATCGCCAGTTTCAATTCTCGTCCGCGAATACCCAGCTCCGTTAGCAGTGCATAGGTTGTCTTGGCCACAAATCCTCGACAACCAATTTCCACTGGGCGAACAAAAGCGGTCCACCCACGCTGTGTCGCGTCTGCCGCTAATTCTGCATATTTAGCTTTCTTTCGTTCATAAGCCTCGTCAACCCGGTCTTCCCAAGGGACCGTGAGTTCGATAATATAAACTAGCTTCTGTGCTTCAGACCACAGCAGCATGTCTGGCCGCAAATTAGTGCTAGCAATTTCAGCCGGTACGATTAGCTGTTCAATTAAATCTACCTTTAACTTCCAATCTGCGCCAGTTCGCAACTGTCCCTGCGCGCAGCTGCGCCCTGGCCTCCTTACGCCAGTCTCTCCCTCTCTTATAAATGCAATGTCTTTCCGCTGGCCACTACTAGCTAGCGAGTTTACTTCTAGCCGTTTTCCCTCAACTGCAGCAGCTAAACATTTCAACACTTGATTGTGACGCCACGTGTATCGCCCTTGAGAAAGACTGATTCTACACCCAGTCATTATATGCCTAAGTGTGCATACGCTGGAACATAACGGGCAGGCAGCATCCTCACCCAACCATTGATTAAGATTTTGGGGAGATGGCAGTACGTCATAAGTAGCCCCTACGATAAATTTAATTCTGCTTGCCTCCATGCTCCACAAATCCTTCCACTTCAAGCTTCTCTTCACTACACTCTCCCAGTTTACCCACTGGCCTTGTTTTGCCTGTGCCACCGCCCTTGTACATCTTATCATCTCCTCCTGTCTGTGTATTTCTTCCACTACCAGTTTCCTCCTTTCTACTGCTGTTGCCTTACTCCACACAGGTTTTCCTGCACACAGCCCTAGACCTCCACGTCCATGCTGAACCTGCCCAATGATATCCCTATGGCTAAGGGCTGCCTGTGCCTGTTGCACTGCCTCTTTAGGCTTCCACTTCCTTCCAGTTTTAACTATGGGCGCTGCACTTCTAACAACTGGGTCCTTTGACTGGGTTAGAGTCATTTCCAGTCTAGCCTTGGCACATTTAAATTCCTCTGTCAGACTAGAAATCGGCAGCTCTAGCATGCCCTTTCCATACAGGGCCACACTGGTCAGACAGCGCGGGGCTCCAAGCCACTTTCTAATATTAGAGTTAATCAACCTTTCCATTTTTTCAACCTTCGATATGGGAACCTCGTAAACTGTCAGTGGCCACATCAGCCGAGGCAACAATCCAAACTGTAGGCACCACAACTTTAGCTTGCCTGGGAGCCCTGACTTATCTATACCTTTGATGCCTTGAATCATCTCCTGCCTCAACTCCTCACATTGACTCTTGTCATTGAGGCTTGCGTCATACCATCTTCCTAAGCTTTTAACCGGTTTCTCTAACACTGTTGGAACCACTTCCCCACCAATGAAAAACTTTTTATCAGCTATCTTCCCTTTGACAATGGAGATACTCCTAGACTTGCTTGGCTTCACTTTCATCCTAGCCCATTCTAGGTTGCTATTTAGTTTATCCAGTAGCCTCCTAGTACAAGGGGCTGTTGATGTCATAGTTGTCATGTCATCCATGTAAGCCCTGATTGGTGGGAGGCGCAGCAAGGTTGCAGGGAGAGGCGCAGCCCTCCCTGCAACCTTTCCCCACCCACTACCCATTTCGAGGCTCTGATTATGACTTCCATTGCCATGGTAAAGGCCAAAGGGGAAATTGTACAGCCTGCCATAATGCCTATCTCTAGCTGTTGCCAAGCTGTAGTGTACTCTGCTGTAGTAAAACAGAGTTGAATGTCACAAAAGTAAGCTTTAACTAATCACATCTGAAATCAGGGGGAAATCTAAAATGTTTGCCTTGCTCAGGGCAATGCACAGAGGGCTGGAACAGAGATGACCCATAGGCCCCTGACGCAATCTAATATTCAGCACATGTACAACACTGTCCCTAATATTGCTGTGTCTGTCAATGTGTATTGCTGTTTCCTGTTGTGTTTTGTGTGGATCCTACCAAGAATAGCTACAGAAGCCGAATAAACAAACGGAACAAACCAACAATTGAATGAACACACCACAGTGGGATAAGAGAATATAAAAAGGATAGAACTTTTCTCAGAATAGGTAGATGAGTGCATGAAGAGAGGACAGAGATGTATAGTATAAGTTGACGTGAAGAACAACTCTCCTATTATTAGTATGTACTGTACCACACTACATACAGTACACGACCGACCAAGTTAAACATGCGTGTCTCAATATACTGTAGGATTCAGCCTGGAAAGCCAAAGAAAATCCACTTTGCTTATTTGATATGCAGTACGTCTGGGATGTGTCACCATGTTCATGCCAGGCTGCTGAGACTGCCTGAGTGGGTGAGTTAGTTGAGCACTCAGGATCCTGTTCTGTTCTGTTCTGCTCTGTTCTGCTCTGTTCTGTTCTGCTCTCTAGCCCTGTTGTGTTGCATTGAATTATTCAGCTATGCTTTAACATGGACCACATGACTAACCCCAGTCATACCCAGCCAGTCATCATGTGCTCTCTCTCCTCTCTTTCTTGCTTCCTTTCTTAATCACTCATTCTCTTGTTTTGCTCCCTGTTCATCTCTGTCCCCTCCTTGCTCTATTGCTTTCTCTTTCTTTCTGTTGTTCTTTTTCTCTCTCTCTCTCTCTGTCTCTGTCTCTCTCTCTCTCTCTTTCTCTCTCTCTCTCTCTCTCTCTCTCTCTCTCTCTTTCTCTCTCTCTCTCTCTCTCTCTCTCTCTGTCTCTGTCTCTGTCTCTCTCTCTCTCTCTCTCTCTTTCTCTCTCTCTCTCTCTCTCTCTCTCTCTCTCTCTCTCCCTTCTCTCTCTCTCTCTTTCTCTTTGATTGAGGTCAGGGGTGAAAGTTGATCCAAGCCTTATAACCACTCAATCCAGTTCATGGTACACACCTGTGACCATGTCAACAACAGGCTGTTAAAGAGAAAAATAAGAGAGGACATAATCACCCAAAGGTTGAGCGAATTTCCAAAGACGTAACAGAGAGACAGAGAAAAGGAAATAGACATCCCACACCACATGATGTGTATCATATCAGCATAGAGAAAAGCCCAGAGTGCTGGGTTTAGAAGAACTGCCTTCCCAAATGATACGCAGTATCATTTCATTATCAGAGACATCTCTATAAAAAACATAGAAACAGCAAATAAGTCTAACAATGTTACCCACTAGATTATAATATATAATCATCTTGCACATATGCATTCTAGCTTTCACATAGTTTCTAAATAACGTACTGTTAGAGATAACTGTGGTTTGTAGAATATATAACCATATATGGTAAAACTTGATTTGACATCGCCTGTATGACAAGGATATGACAATGTTATAAGTATGACATAAGCTCTGTCATTAGGTGTCATGTCTATTCATGACTACTCATGTCAGATGAGTAGATGATTATGACAGGGGTAGCAGCTTGCCTTATGACTGACATACACACATGTTGATATGAAAACACTTTGTTATTTCCACTATTACAAGCATAAACATATATCATTCCAACTGAGAATACTTCCTGTTTTGAAACGCTATGTGCACATAGACCGGTTGAGGTCCGGCGGAAGTCCAATCGTGCACACCGTATCCCATTGAAAACAATGGACTTCCACCGGACATCAACCGCATTGTGCGGTCTATCTGCTTACAGCATTTTGAAACAGGAAGAATGGAAATATGATTGAAAAAAGTGTCTGGATGAGCCTACAACACTCCAAGTAAGTGGAAAATGAGTTCTAACTTCCAAAAACCTGAACTATCCCTTTAACAGGTGGTTTTGGTGTGACAGCTTTATAACACTGCTGCCATTGAGAGGCTGCTGTGCAGGTTGTTATGGTATTTCAGTCATAATGCAAGCCGCTACCTCAGTCATAACATCATGACAAATCTAATGTCATGCTTATTACACTGTCATATCCTTGTCATACAGGCGATGTCAAATAAAGAGTTGTTTGTGAGTGACATAGGGGACATACTGTAGTGACATAGTGACTCTGAATAAACAGATACGCAGAGAAAACCAGGTCACCAAGCATGTTTGACATGTTTGTGCTGTCCACCAATCTTTACATCATCTGGACACACACTTCCTCCGTTCTGAGCACTGTGAACGTCCATCCAAGTGATGATGAAATCTGTTCCACCACCAATTCAAAAAAGAAGATGATCCCCATTGGTCTCACAGTGGAGGGAACGGCTTTGTTTTTTCCCGAATGTTTGTGACATGGTGACCTACATGTCACAACTCTGAGGGTGTAGGTATACTGTAGTTTCAGCTGGTTGTAATGCTGACAGACCTGTTGCTTTGTGACAGTTGCATGACTATGCGCAGCGACGCTGATTGTGATGGACTCCTTGTTTTCACATTCCATGTCCGAACATTCATACTGCCTACTGTTTACTAAAAGTATATACTACATACTAACCATAATACATATTATTTAGCCTACTGTTTTGTAAAATGTATTCAGTAAGTGACTCATTTCAACATACTACAGCATAATGAGAAACTACCATCTGGAGCTTGACCAAGTTGTTCATGGTAATTGGTAACATTTTTCTGCTGCACGAAAAGTTTTGAAGAGTTGAATTCTTGAATCGTGTGCAGTGAATTCATACTACATGTAAAAGCAAATATAATATGACATCCTGGCATTTTATACATACTCAACTTCAATAATGCAAAACTTTCTAATCATGCAATAGTGAAAAAGCCTACTAAATAGGTCGCAGGATGACATGACAGCTTCTCTGTCTCCACAGGGCAACCACTTTGAACCATCAGAGGTATGTGCAGTGTACACTTTGCTGTAGCAACCCTGCCTTGTTTTGTCCACATTTTGAGAGGGCAATGTTGTCAAAAATCATGGTACCTAATATGCCTTTTTATATAAAAGATCTCAGTAGAACTGTGGGACATTATAATGGTTTTAGGGTGCTTTTCTGTGAATGGGCACAGCTTTTACACCGAGGTAATGACCCATGTATGGAATGGTCAAGAGAGAGAGAGAGGCCCTCAACAGTGCTATTTCAAAGTTATGACCACCTCAAGCACCACTTCAAGCATTTGCAGCATCTGTGATTCTAGAAAAAAAAAGAAGATCTTTTATTGCTGGGTGCCTGTGCCAGAGCTGAGATTGTGCTGACATGGTGTTAGCTGGTTGAATATGCTGTATACTGTATTGTGTGATTCACACTTAGTCACAGCTGATGTTTTACCATAGTAAAAGAGCTCATCAACTGTGTTGTTGCGCTCGTATATTTCAGGCCAAACTAAAAAAATGACAGTAATTTTTTTCTCTGTGTTACACATAAAACACATACAGTAGCCTAAATGGATGTAGGCTACCAAAGCATTGTGACTAAAATAATAATAATAATATAATATATGCCATTTAGCTGACGCTTTTATCCAAAGCGACTTACATTGCAGTGAGTGCATACATTTTTCAGTATATATGGTCCCAGCGGGAATCAAACCCACAACCTTAGCTTGTTAGCTCCATGCTCTGCCAACTGAGCCACAGAGGACCAAAATGAAGACTTAACAGCACCGGTGATACAGTAGTACTCATTCTCAAAGTTTCTCTTATTGCCTGTGGTATGAAAGCTATCCTAAGTAGTGGCAGATAATCTGATGGCCTTTTTGTGCAAGCCATTCATCGCTAATCTGGCAGGGTCAATACTGAGCTTTACAGCACTGCTTTAGTTAAAAAGAAGGATTTCTCTCCCTCTCTCTCTCTTTCTCTCTCCCTCTCTCTCTCTCTCTCTGTGGATATTATGACGAATAAAGCATTATCGGGTCATGTAGGAAAAGCAGATTAAAAAGACATCTAAGCGGAAAACGGACCTCCTCGTTTACAGGGTTACAGTAAAGTGGTGAGCGCACTGAATCATTCTAGTTAGGTCAGCGAATACGGCAGCAGAGTGGGTGAGAGTGTGTTGTACAATATATGGGTTAATGGGTGAAGTGACACTGATATAACATAGGCCTACAGTTTGATCCCTTAGGAAAGAAGCACGCGTATGGTTTTAAGGTGGAATCCTAACTGGACACGTAACTCTGTCAATGGGAAATGTGCGCGATGATTTGAGTTATGTACGCGGATCTCCAGTTAGGATTCCACCCATAATGATCTGTTTTGATTGCTCAGGTTTGAAGTATCTGTGCATTCACACATCAAAGAGACTGAACAGACCCCCTTTATTATGAGGTTTAAGAACTTCCGAGGAAGTTTGGTTCAAGTCGGGGACAAAATTTGGGTACAGTTTCATGTTTGATTGTGCCCGATGCACATTCCCTTCTTGCCTGACATTCTGTGGTGCAGTCGTTAAATGTGAAAGCCACACATCTTGTAATGGAGCTCCTCCTCATGTAGTGTGAAAGGCTCTCCGACTGTAAGAATGTTCAATTTGTGTAGTGTGTAGGCAGTTTTAAACAATCTAGTATCTGATCTTACTAAGAACTGAATATTTTACTAATATACTAATATGATTCCTCCCAGTCAATAAGCCTACTATAGAGCGCTTATCCATCAAAACAATTTTTTTTTGTATATAGTCAGGAATAGCAACAGCTGCCTGTGTAAGACTAAGCTCAAAAAGCATTAAGCTTAGATGATCTGTACCAGACATGATCTTAAAGACACGGGACAGTGTCTGGTGGCCAGACTGTATCATTGAAACACATATGTTGTGTTCCACACTATGTGGAAAATTGCATCAAGAGCACTTAGGCCTAGTCATTGAGGTGATTTTACATCAGTGGTAGAAATGATGCATTAGCAAAAAAATAAAAAGCCAATATATCCGGCATAACACCACAAAAGAATGAAACAGTATGCTTTCTAAACCTGTTAAATATCAAGCCAGTGAAAGAGAGAGGTTCTCTTCAAGATGGAGCCATTGAAAGGTTAACAGTGCTTCATCCTCTCCATCTCTCCCCCTCACATGACATGGAGAGGTGAGGGCTATGACAGGAGTGGCTAATTTAGTGCCTCACCACCTCTAATTCAATAACCCTATCTCTCTCTCTCTCTCTCTCTCTCTCTCTCTCTCTCTCTCTCTCTCTCTCTCTCTCTACTTCCCTCCCTCCAGCCAACTTCTAACAGCACATTATTAAGGAAGATACAGAAGAAGAGCGATGAAGGGAAGCAATGCACCTATCAGCACCCACCACCAAGATAGAGGCTCATACTGTTGAGAGGACAGCTCACTTAAACACTGCGACGACTTTTCCCCACCGGGCACTTTGCAGATGGGCCATGGTGGTTCTTTAATTTAGTGATGATGATGTATATGTGATGGATGGAGCTGTTACTATCTATAATGAATATCCATAACCACACACCATTGATTATGGATATGTGCCAATTTAGACATTTCAGGGCAGTCGCTCAAAAATAAAGTTGCCAGACTCAGAAATGGAGCATAATTGGTCTAGATTGACCTGGAAATTAAAGTTGCTATGGTTCATTTGTGTGCCAGTGTTCATTTGTAAATGCCATGTGTATAAATGACTTTAATGGAAATCAGTGCAAATTCTAGTGAAATAAACCAACTATCTTGCTGTTTGTCATAACAAGGGACACGACGGCAGAAGACCGTTGATTTAATGAGTGTCTCATGATGAGGCCCCGACATTTCTATGAATAGAAGCCTCTAGAACTGACAAGAATGCATATTGTATGGATGTGTTCAGCTTGTGTAGATCTTGTGTAGATCCCGTGCTGTACTGTATATCATTATGTGTGTCAATAGAGGTGTTAAAACTGTTGCATTAATAATGATCAGGAAGGACGTCATCACTATTAACTCTGCTGCATACAATGTTTCTATCAATGGCCCTCAACAACGTGACAAAGGGTATGTACAGACTATGTATGTGAGTGAGAGAGAAAGAGATAGAGATCCTGAGAGAAAGAGAGACACACACACACACACACATAATGACAGAGAGAAAGAGAGACAAAGATATAGAAAGAACTGGAGCGACAGATGGATGGGGAGGGATGGATGAACAACTTGGGGCCATAGCTGTCAGTCAGGCTGCAATCGTCAGTCTGTCTGATTCGGATGATACACTGTGACAGGAAGCTGGGGCTGGGGCTGGGGCTGGCTGACCCCTGCTGGAGGTTACTGTGGCTCTAACCGGCAGTACCAGCCACGTCCCCATGCTCCCAAACTGCTCCCTTTCCTCACGTCATTTCTTTTCCTCATCACCACATAACTGGCCAATAGTGAGAGCAACATCACCATAACATCCCTTTCACGTATGCAACACTGTCATAGGTACTGTACCATGAAGCTGATGCAATTGAGGGGTGCCATCTTCACTGATCTCCTCCCCTCCTCAACACTGATGTGAATAAAGCGGACTGTTAAAAACAAATCCACATTGTTTTGTCACCCATTATGAGACTTACATTGACATCAGATTGAGTAGTGCTGCTCTGGACAGCATTTCAGTCAGTTACACATGATTTGGATAGCAGAATAAGATTGGATCTCCGCTAGGGGAGGCTGGTGGAGGTAGAAATCGGAGGACAGGCTCGATAGGATTTCTCATCCCATCCCATGCATTACAATGAGCCTGTTCTCTACGATTTCTACCTCCGCCAGCCTCCACTGATCTCCACAGACCAGGGCGTAATGAACTGCTCTGTACAGTGTGTATGTGACTGGCTGATCTGAGGAGAAGTTAAAGGGTTTGGGCTCAAAAGCACTCACTCTTTTTACCATCCCATCCAGGCCAATGCTTCAACTCCCGTGGGATGGAGAGTACTTTGAATGTTATTTTTAGGTTAGGAAAAGCTCATCTGCTTTTCCCTAGGTGAGAGGCACAGCCCATCTGATCCCATCAAATCACATGCTATCTGTCCCTGCTCAGCCCAGCCGTCTAATGCCTGCTCGCTCGCTCTCTCTCTCTCGCTCACTCTCTCTCTCTCTCTCTCTCTCTCTCTCTCTCTCTCTCTCTCTCTCTCTCTCTCTCTCTCTCTCTCTCTCCCCCTCTCTCTGTATCTCGTGACAAGGGGAAGAAGGGAAATGGTTATGATGATGACAATGATGATAATGGTAATGATGACAGAGATGTTGACAACATTTGTGATTTATGGCCATTTGATCACATCATACAGTTGTATTACAACAATGAAAAATAAAACATCCTCTTCCCCACATTGTTAAGTTATGATGCAAATTCAGTTTTTTTTTTTTTTTTTTAAACTGTCTGTTGTTGACATTTCTTCATTATATGAGTTCTGTCTTATCTGAGTATTGACTCACTGATATGTACACACCCCTGAGGGGAGTGCCTGTCTGCCTGTCTGCCTGTCTGTCTGTCTGTCTGTCTAGTGGTTTGAGGGGAATTCCAGAGAGAAGAAAACATGTGCCACCAGCAGAACCTGACCTGCAGGAATTCACAGAGAGCACAGTCAGTTAACCTGGTCGACAGGCAGACTCTCCTCTGTTCTACATTCCATTCTTAATGATGATCAAAACCAGAATGGTTGTGTTCTTGTAAAAATTAACAATCATATGGATAGGATATGGATAGGCCTAGGCATGTGTAATTCAAATGATTTAGTTTGAAATCTTATGAATGAATAATGTTTATTTGCACCATTTATTTAATAATATTATATTCTCCTCTTGTGTTGGTCTGGATCTAAATATATTTGGGAATTACAGTATTTCCCACATTGTTTAGGCTATTGATTCAAAAATATCAGTCCTTTTCATGAACAGTTCTGTGTTTTGATGATATCACTCAGAGAGTCCGTTTGTGGAGCATTAGGACCCTGTGATAGGTGTAGCCAGGATATCCCTCTGGACTCCGGAGGGAAACAGGACGCATGCGCTCATTTTACTATCGGCACATCCCGATCGCTACAGCACACAGAGTGGGATGAAATGTAACAAAACACACGACAACATTGTACCTGCTTAAAGGAGCCGTGATCGATGTAAAACCACCTACCAAGTGTCCGGATGCGTAAAGGAATACCTGGGTCGCCTGTATTTGGAAAGGAACAAATTCAAAGTGTCTTTATAAAAGGGAACTCTGAAAGGATTTAATAAGTGGGGACTGCAGACGTTTGTGGGACTGTGGCAGACGCAAATGAGATCGATGAAAGGGGATTAAACGGCAAAGATGTTAAGAAGATGAGAAAAACAATAGAGGCAAATTAGCACCAGCTGGTCAGGGTTTCTATTGAAGTCGTCCATCGGAAAAGAATGTCTGGATTTGTTTTGTGAATGATGGGAATTTGACAGCAGCACTCATGCTTCAGGGGAAGAAAAAGAAAGTTTGCTGCATTTGATTTGGATTTCATTTTCTATGAGACACATTGCTGTCTATTTAGTTACCAGTCGGCGGAACCACCTGTTTCGTCTCGGATATTATTAACCATGTCCAAAGTGATACAAAAGAAGAATCACTGGACCACCAAAGTTAACGAGTGCGCGGTCTGCAAAGACGCTCGCGGCGACTTGAATGTGCCACTGCTCGGTGGCGCTGAGAACGGAGAGTTCGCGTACATCGGACAAGTTAACGAGGATATCGTGGTTTACAAAAATGGAAAATTAACGGAAGGGGAGTTGATTCTGGAGATAGAGAACCTCTCGATCTCTGGATTGCCCCTGTATGATTTACAGACAGTGATAAAGAATTGCAAAGGTCCCATCAGGTTGAAAACAGTCAGACAAGGTAAGAGATTAGAGACTGTCACGCAGCGGCGTCCTGAAGCCACCGCATATCCATACAGTACCATGTCCTCATACGACGTCCCTTCATATTATGTCCCCATGTTAGAAGTAGCATAAACCACAGTATATGTAGATTTGACATTGTCGCGCAGGTATATTCTGGTATTATTGCTTTAAATATGGTCTCTCAGTATTGTCTATCCCTTTCCCCTGAAACAACAACAAACAAACTTCTCATTGACAAATGTTTTTCAATAACTTTGCGGTATACTTCTTTATAAACATGAATGGAAAATAATAAACTGTGAGGTGGAAGCGCATAATATTTTGTCTGTAATATTTTGCCATTGAGCCTAGTCTAAGACGGTTAACTGTAATCCAAGCCCTCTCCTCTACAATAGCAATGACAATATCTGCAGCACACGGTCAACTTGACTCAGCATGGACATGCAGTTTGACACTGAGCCACTTTGACAGACACGTGTGTGTGTGTGTGTGTGTGTGTGTGTGTGTGTGTGTCAGGATGGCAGGGATGCTCATAGCCACTAGGCCACAGTGTCACTTCCATCAGTATATGACATATTGGATGACCTTTCTCATGTGCTTGAAAATTGACACATCTTTGCAATAAGACAAACAGGCCCATATCTTAACAATAGAGAAGGTTGTTTCACCTTCAAATCAACATCTGTTTTGCACATCCTAACCACATGCTTTATTGCTCATGGTTACTGATTTGACCTTAATCAAGACTCAGTTTCTTCTTTATGAGCAAGTAGAAAAGACTGTTTGGCAGCAGGCCAGTATGCTGTGGAGTGGACCTCTTTGGTGGATTATGTAGACTACAATGGCAGTTCTAAGAGACTGTCACTGAAATTGACTCTGGACATGAGACTCATTTTCTAGGCAGTTCCACCACCCCCGAATCCTACATCAACCTAGGGTCCATACACCTCCACATGGCTCTGATTACTAGCTTACTCCCCCCTGTCGCAGCTATAGGCTGACTATACTGTCCTGCCCAAGTTCACAAATGACTTCAGACAATATCAGGAAACACCAATCAGCGTGCGCCACTGGGTCCATTTCCAGATCGTGTCTGGGGGGTACCATGGCGATACAATCACATGACCAGATTCCGTTTCAGTTTTTAATTATTCATGCTGTCTGGGAATTGTTCACCCTAATCAACTTTAATTGGGACAATCTTTTTGGCAAAAAGGGCCCCATCGGTATTCTGAGTTTTTTTCCCCAAAGTGCACGTCATTTTCACACAGCAGTGTGATGATGATTATTGGACTATATGGCATATAATTGGGTGTTGTCTATCAGTTGTGAATGTGGGATGAAAGGTGTACTGGCATATTTGGACACTGCTCTCATATGACAAAAAGAAGATAATCATTTACTACTGATAGTGATGTTTGTTCAGGGTTTCATTTTGAGAGTAGCTGTGTGAAAAAAGTCCAAATATGTCCACAAACACACACACACTCACACAGTACTGCTACTGTGTTCATGCCATTGTGTGGCCTCAGTGGTGTATATTGACACAGTCAGTCAGTAGCTCTGGGAAAATCATTAACTGGATTATGTAATTGTGTGACGTTGTGACAAGGCATTCCCACACTCCCTCCCTGCTTTGAAAGGACTGCAACTGAATATCAGAGAGAGAGAGAGAGAAAGAGAGAGAGAGAGAGAGACCTTTTTGATTGGCATACTGTATGAATGGCTGGCTACTGAAACCTCCGAAACCAAAATTGTCATATCAGATAACCCTAACCTTGTACACAAAGTGGACACTGTCTCGCACACACACACACACACACACACACACACACACATACACAAAACACACTATCTTAATGAGAGGGGATTAGTGTGCCAGGGCTCCCAGAGTTAATGTGTGTGTGTGTGTGTGTGGGTGTGGGTGTGGGTGTGGGTGTTATTTGTTGTGTCCCAGGTCCCTGTTTGCACTGGGATCAACATGGGCTGCACCATGGGGAATGACAGAGGCATGGAAAACAGCATCAAGGGCTAGGGGTCAAGGGTCAAGGCAGAGCTTTTTAGTGTCTGGATAGCGTCAGCGTGCAGCAGAAGAACCTGACATAATGGTATTTAATCCATGACCCAGTCTCAAACACACAGACGTAGCCTGCCAGTAGGCCATTCAGGTAGAGACTCATTCATTCCTATGAAGAAGTGACGAGCCAAACTCGTTCCTTTGCAGAGTTGAGCTTTTCAGCTCCCAACATGATGTGTGGCTTTCATGATGAACGATGCACACTCAGCGGATTTGAACTCTTGTAAATTCTGAGGGCAGAAATGTTCTCTTTCATATGTCGTGTGAGTAGCGAGCTGGTTATCTGGTTCAGATTTATAGCAGTGTATTAACGGTAGGTGGTAGGTGGGGAATGTCTCTCTCTCTCTCTCTCTCTTTGCATATGGAAGCATTTATTTCCTCTTCCTCTGTGTGTGAACTGAAACACCCCCCCCCCCCCCCATCTTTGTATTATCTGACAGCAGTGGACCGGCTCTACTTCTCCAGCTAACGTTTGTTATTGTGTGTGTGTGTGTGTGTGTGTGTGTGTGTACAGTATGAGCAGTGTGTTTGTGTGTGTGGTGTGTTTCTGCACTAACTGTGTGTTTGCAGTTAGTTTAAGTGTATACAGTGTGGGCTCTGTATTTGAATTCACTCTACAGGGATGCAGTAAGGAAATGGCCCGTGAAATGCTGTTGTCTAATGAACATGGGCCCCGACACTTACTTCCACTAAAGAGGAACACACTCTTACTCTTGTCTCTCGCAGGACTCTCTTTCTTTGAGGACGCAGCCTCTTGTGTGGAGAGCAAATAGGACTTGGTCCCACTTGGCGGCTGTAGTTATTCTGTCAGACAGAGAGAAAAGCTGCATAATTGCCCCCTCAGAATCTAGTGGATGGCAATGGGAACTGCTTGCTTTTAGCCAGGGGGTGAGGTTCCCTAGGTACCGCTCGCCTTTTGAAGAACACTGAGAAGTCAGTGGGGTGCTTTCAAAACCCATCATTTTCTGTAAGGTTGCACTTGTTTGAAGTGTTCCTGTGTGCTAATTTGTGCGCTCTGGTTCATTTTGAGTATAGGGTATTAGTGTTTTGCATATGCAGAACATTGTTGATTCAGGCCTATATTTAGGTTTCTATGGCAATTGTCGTCATTGGTCCAGGCTGGAGGTTACCAAGGAAGTGGGTAAACAGCGAATGGGGTCCCAGCTGTGCTCAAGGCTCTGGCGCTCTGCATGCCTGATTAGAATGCAGTGTACTGTACCCTCAAGAGCCACTCACATCCAGTCTCATTCTCAATCAACCCTGAAACCACTGATGTGACATCACATCCCCTCATCCCCCTTTCATTTTCTTTCCGTTCTGTCAGATGATGACGTTGCACAAGTCTCCTTGAGTGGCGGAAAACGGGGGCAGGGGAGGGGACATCTCTGAGCTTAAAAATCTCAGTCTCTGTTTCTCTTGATCTCTTCAATTTCCTTAGCCCTTCCAAATCAGAGGATGATGTGACAAATCTACTGGCAAGGCCTCTGCTTATTCCCACACTGTCAATCCAGTTGTCTCATTAGCATAATCCCACAGCTGTGTCTCTCAGTGTTACGAGCGTACACTTCTCCTTGGATGACATGAGCCTTTGAGAGTATGTGGACAACAAAGTGCTGGTATTTAAATGACGGACACCTCACATGTGTGTTCCATACATCTAAGAAAGGTTTAAGTCAGACATGTGCACACTGCCTGGCAGTGGATGCGTGATCTGATCAGAGCTATTGCATAAATAGTAACATCACAGGGGGGCTTCTGTCTCACAGTCACAATGCACATCAAACCATTTGACCATAGAAGAGCTACACACAGTTGTTGAGCACTGAAATCTTGTGCTCTTCTCGTGATGTGAAGCAGGGCTAGATCTGCATGCCTGGAGATGAACGGGGTGGGGGGGCGGAGTGTCGGTGACGCAGGCTGACGTGGCCGAGCCCTCTGTCAGTTCTGCTGTTGTTGTTTACTCTCTCATTCTCCCTCCTCCAGCGGGAACAGGGCTACTAGGAATTGGACTGATGTGAGCTAAGGTGCTAATGCGGAGGTTTTGGAAGAGGGTGTCTTGTTGACGTGGAAATCAGGGAGATTCTAGGCTCTGGCCGGTTCCAAGTAAAGTGGAGAAATTCCTCATCCTTGGTCGATAAACATTCTTGGGTCTGGTCGTCGGAATAAATGAAAGCATAGCTTTGACTGGAATTTAAATGTAATTGTGTCATTAAACTAATCATTGGGTCGAATTTGTGCTTGTTTGCTCATGTTCAGGAAATCTGTGTGTCATCCTCAGTTTTTTAAATATATATTTTTTTGTTATTGTTTTATTTTATTTTTTTTAAAAATTTTCTCTTTACCTTTAATTACAGTCAGGCAAGGGCCCTGGGATCTGATTATACAAATCTCATTAACACAGACCCTCTTCTGATGCCTGTGTTTCATATGGGCCGATCACGCGCACACCCACACACATTCTCAGGGGGGTTCCTTGGGGATTTGAGGAAGGGCCAATCCTGATTAAGAGGATTTAGACATGAGTATGTTTTCCGCCGTAGTGAGCAGACTGCACACCACTCTGGGGTCTTGTGTTCGGTCTGGGAACACACAGACCAGTCACCAGAGCAATGCTCTGGCATGCCGATCTCATTGCCTTCCTTCATCTGCTCTGTCACTTCATCCTTTCTTCTCTCTTCACCCATTCTCTCATTTACTCCTTCCTCATTCTTTGTTATCTGAGTGTATATGGATCTCGATGAGGGGCAGTTCTTAGTTTCCTTAGTGAACCAGCCTAAAGCCTGTTTACTTGGCTGAGAGCCCAAGGCCCCTCTCCCCGATGTTTACTCATGGAAAGAACTCCTGTGAGTTCCAGTATAGATGACAGTGTGTCATATGACATTGTAGTGACAGCTTAATAGACTGACATACTTGGTAGTCACTATGGGAGGGTGGGGGGGGGGGGGGGGGGGGGGTGGTTGGCGTTGGGGATGCATGTGTGAAAACAGGAAACAGATTTGAATAAAGGGAAACACATTTGATGGGAACATATGTTCGTGTTTACAGAAGAAGTGTGCATCCATCTGACAAATACCATGCCCATGTTATTGGTGTCTATCCAGGAAGTGTTTCTGTAATTGATATGTTTACCAAATCATGCATTATCACACTCCCAGACCTGTTTATTCACCATGCAAATGTCAGCCATTATTCATAATTGTTATTAATTTAGATCCTCAGCAGTCACTACAAATTACCTACACAAAGACTAGTGTGTGTGTGTGTGTGTGTGTGTGTGTGTGTGTGTGTGTGTGTGTGTGTGTGTGTGTGTGTGTGTGTGTGTGTGTGGCTTCAGGGGTTGACTCCAACTCTCCCATCTGGAAATCGAAGCCTGTGTGATTCAGACCAGCGTTGGGTTTGCGTTGATTGAGAAAGCATGTGGCAGCGGTTAACTGGAAACCTATTGATGCTCCAGTAATGTTTGGGCATGTCGTACGATACCAGGGGGTTATATGATGTGTCAGTGTCATCAGCTACACAGCTGGCCTTGATCAAACGGATGTTCAGCAATAAATGGTTCTGGTGTCTAGTTCAGAGTTGAATACCACAGCTTGTCACAGTGATGTACGCTTCACGTTGTTTATCTATAGTGGTCTGTGGAGGTTTGAGCATGCCCATTCTTGCTCTGGTCCCTCCATCCGTTCCTGAGGGCCTTCGCTGGGCAGAGAGACTAGAGACATTCACTTTATCAACACCTCTGTAATGACTCCCAGTCTCTGCTTGCTCACGTGGCCTATAGCCCTGCTAGAACCCCGGGGATTCATTCCCACATGATCACCATAGCAATGCAAAATGTCCAAGTATACTGTAGGCCTATTGATTTTAGAATTAAATTAATCAATGGATGCTAATCAGTAAGTAAGGTGATACATGTCACATGTGGTCGTCAGGAAGAGACGGTCTAACCGACGTGAGTTCTGATTGGTTATCTCCTCCCGTAGTTAGCATTAGCTCTGCTTGCATCCTGATCTAATTGGCAGTGGCGACTCCCGACTGGAGCGGAGGAGTGGTGCAGATATGACACGCTGCTCTCTCTCTCTGTCCCCATCGATCAGTTGCTAGCTTGCGCTCTCTCTCGCTCTCTCTCTCTCTCTCGCTCTCTCTCTCTCTCTCTCGCGCTCTCGCTCTCTCTCTCGCTCTCTCTCTCGCTCTCTCTCTCTCTCTCTCTCTCTCTCTCTCTCAGGTTCACCTGTACCTCTGCTTCTCAGTGCTTCTAAACAGAGCAGGAGCTATTTCCTTATGGTAACCTACACCCCTATATAAACCGTGACATGCTCTATAACTCTTAACTCACACCCTGAGAAAGGCTATTGAGCCGAAACGTTGGGGGTGAATACAATGTCAGCAATGAGAGAGAAGAGTGTGCGACTTTCATTTTAATAATGTTGTGCTCTATAACTATGACATAATACGGGCTGTCAAGCAGGCAGAATCTCTCCTCTGATTGGTAAGCAGCAGAAAGACTCACGAGCTTTACAGACTGTGTGAACTGAGGCGTGTGGCCTATTGCACGCTATTGATGCTATTCCGGACCCTTTAATGTGGAGATGTGTTTTTAGCTGTGTGATGGTTGAAATTAGTGTGCAGTTTGGGGATCTGCGGACTGGGTCTGTAATTTCATCATCACTTGTAAATCGTGCCACTCCTATTTAAGGCCTTTGGTTGGTGTACATGTAGTTGGAAGTTGGAGTAGTTTGAATAATCAGATTGCACACACACACACACACACACACACACACACACACACACACACACACACACAGTGCTACCATTATCTCTCTGCTGGAATGCTTTGTTTACATATGGGGGAAGGCCGGAGTTAGCCTGCCCGGACTGTGTTTCTCTCCCAGATCTCTGCTCAGGTATTTACAGTGACTGACGTTGGCAACGTTGTCTTTAGGTTAGAGTTTGGTAATACAACTCATGTAGTGGATTAGAGATATCAGTAGGGAAGGGCAGTACAGCATGCTGTATGAGTCTCACTGGCAGTCGCTCAGATATTTATATCAATAATACCGAAGCGTTCACCGATTGTAAAACAGAATACATCTCGTTGCTTGGGGTCTAGAATTGCCAAGTGCATCATTGTAAACATGACGTGCAACATCAGCGTGCCTTTTCATAAAAGGCTCTCTCTCTCTCTAGACCTTGCAGGGGAATGATGTCCCCACTCTACCCACCTGCGGAGGGGGTGACAGGCTCCATACCTGTGATGAATTACCCCAATCTATTTAATACATAGAGAATCACCTCTCTGATTTGCTAAACAGTCTTTGGTTAACAGAGGAGGAATTGATTAGCCAATGCATACAGACAGTCCTCCTCATCCTCAGGGCCTAGCGGAGCTTTAAAGCTCATAAATTAGAGAAGAAATTTCATTTCCCTCTCGGTCTTGTAGAGCACTGGTAGTCTTTTCTTTCTTTTTTGTCTGAGGCATTTTGATTTTAATTCTCTCTGATGTAAATGGTCTGATATGGGAGAGTGGGATGGTTGAAACTCAATTTTAGCTCTGTCCTAGTTCTGTGCTGACTCATGGTGGACAGTACGCCTGTCTCTGTCACACTGTCTGTGCAGTGATGCTAAGGGGACATATGATATGCCAGACTGCTTTGATAGAGTTAGGTCTCTGGGGCTTGAATAAAAGTTGTGTCACTCAAGATTCAGTAATGACAAGCTTCAAGCACAAGACTTGGTCTCTCCCTAAGGGTGTTTTTTTAGGTTGTTTTGCTGTTTTTCAAGCTGCAATGAACCTCAATGACCCCTTTGCACGAACACACATACACTCAGAGAGACACACACTTCCCTGATTTATGTTATCTACAACAGCTGTATTATGTGAATTAGGAAGATAAGGAGAGGGATTTTCCATTTTATTTTATTGCTCCGTACTGACCTCTCTCCCTCACTTTTCTTTCACTCAATCCCTCTCTCTTTTTCTTTCTTTCTCTTTCCCTCCCTCCTTATTAGGCACTTTCATGTATGTCCTTAATTGTCTCCGTTTCTCGGCTCCTCTCAGAGGTGAACGCCACTTCCTGTGTGTCACTTCCTTAGCCCTTTGTTCTCCACTCGCGCTACCTCTATCCGGTGTTCTCTTTCTTCAGTCGACATTTCGAGTGGCTTTGACATTTCATACCTTTAACGGGGGTGGGGAGGTTGGTCATGGAAAAATCTCCGGTCATTGGAAGGATCTCATGCCTGGAGAACTTGAGGAACCGGCATGGTTCTCACTGTTTGAATACAAACAGACAAATGAGATAGCGCTGACTTGACTGGCTGTCTTTGTATATTGGTACCGTTCTCTGTGCCAGCAGTCTCACATGACGCCTACTTCTGTGAAGAACAGGCTGGCGGCTGTGGATTCACATTGCCTAGAGGATGTAGCCTAGCCTAGGCGCTGTTGTTTACTCGCCTGCAGACTCCAACAGTCTTCAGCTAGCTAATGTTCCAGACCTGGAACGACTGGAATCTTAACCAGCTGGTTTAGGCTGTTTGTTTCCTTTTCCTCTCTCTCTCTCTCTTAGTGGTTTGTGCGCATACTTCAGCATATTCTGAATTCTTCATTTAGTTAGTCAGAGGTGTATCATTTCAAATAATGTTTGAATAAGTCTTCCTATTACATTTTAGCCTAGAATCTAATGCACCAATGTCATCTTCTGTAGCAGAATTCCTTTAGTTTTCCAACATGTTCACAGCCTCATTCTGTAGTTTGGAGGTCCAAGTACCGATGGGGCAGACCCCTATAGGTTACAGGTGCCAGAATGTGCTATGGGAATACCAAAGATACTGCTGAGGCTGACCTGTTCCTAGAGTAGAGCCAGTAGGACAGGTTAGGGCGAAACTGTTGCATACCTGCACTCCACCTGTCAGCAGGTGTAAGGGGCGGGGCTACCAGGTGCAATAGCACCATACAGGTAGGCGCGGCTAAGCTTTGAAGCTTAGTGTTTCAGGAAGTAATAATAATAACACCCATCAACACCCACACGTTTGTCTCTTTTTTTTCTCTCCCTTAAATGCACATTCCCTAAGGGCTCCTATAGCCAATGTGATCTAGGAACCACCCATATGTTAAACAAAACAGTAATTAAGGACTCTAAGTTTCTATTTTGTTTCTGTTTGCTGTGTCATATTGAGCCGTGATAAAAAAACAGTAGCAGCAACAGTCCCTCCCCCCTCTCCCCTCTCTGTCCCTCCCTTCCTCCCCTCCTCCATTTTCAGAGTGTGTTAACATGCTGTTTGAGATGATTGAAGTCAGGTGGCCCAGTAACCACAGTAACAGGGACAAACCCGGGGTTCTTGGGCAGCTCGCGGATGACTGATTGATAAATAAAATCTCCTGGCTGCTACGACCTAGCAGGGTCATACACACTCTTTGGACAGCCAGATGTAAACAACAGTCCTGCCAGTCCCGGAGGTTCAAGAGGCTTTGTCTCATGACTGGTATTTTTAGATATCTCTGTTTGTTTTATTGCGGTCTGGTCACATTCCTCCCATCCCATCCATCTGTAGCAGGTATTTCTGGCCTGTTTACACCAAATGTCTCTGCTTAATGCTCTCCTCATTGTTTAGGACTCTACATCGATGTGTCTTTCATTCGTAGAAGTCCTATTAAGTTGTAATGAATCTCTAATAGTGATGGACATAGTTGACTAAGTAAGGCTGTGACTGCATGTGTAGTAATTAAGTATTCAGTAAGCCATATAATAGAGACTCATTAGTTCCTGACCCTATATCTTAAGCTCCTCTCTGTAGTGAAGCCAGACAGTGTTCCTCCTTCCTCAACCTGAGAGATTCAGTTTGCAGCCCAGCTCTGACTAATCTATCTGCACATGGAGGAGAGACGTTCAGCAGATTTGCATGTTAACTATGGAATAAGCTGGAGGTGTGTGTGGGGACTACTCCCAGCGATTTAGGCCGACTTTACCCAGCATTAGGGAAATAATGTTGCCCTCTGTTCCTCTTGCAGGGAATTGTGAAAGTCTAGTGTTTTGCATTGTGTTGTCATTAGTTATGGAGATATCCTCACTGCAGTGTGAAATGCGGCTCACGATCCACGCAAGGGATTCTGGCATGACTGGTTTGGTTATGTGAGGGAGTTGATGGCTCTCCAGGCCATGCAGCTCCTAACACACAGCCTTACATGTAGCAGGATGAGGGTGTGTGTGTGGACTGGGCTTGGAGACGAGAGAGGGCTCAGTCATACATGGGAACATTGGTAAGGGCAAGTGGTAGACGGCTGGTATTCCAAACAAATGATGTCATGGTTTTCAGACCATTGTAAAACGAACGAGGAAAATGTGCTTCTTTGTTCTCCCTGTCTGATGTCCAGACTCCAGACCACAGGGTGTGTGTGTGTGTGTGTGCACATGCTTTATATGCAAATAATGCCCTCTGTGACCATTCTAAATTATTATTGGCCAAAAGGCAAAAACAAGGTCATCAAATGTGACTCTGCTTTCATGTGTTGCTGTTTTTTTCATAATTTAATATTCTCTGCTTAATATACTGTGTCAGCAAGCATTGTTTTGATGTTCAACATGATTTGTTAATTTGCATTTACTGCTTATTTCGAGAAGCTGCAGTGGTTGCAAACCAAACACATGGTAACATTGGTAAATCCACTTTCCCCTCCACTTCTGGGACCTAATGCAGAAAATCCAGGATAGATGTAGGCTAGTACTCTAAGTGGCTGTTACCCCCCGGATGAGGTAAATAGAGGGTAAACGGAGTATCCTCACCAGCGATCGCAGTGCTTTACTCTCTTTTCTCTCCCCTGCTGCTGATTCAATAGAGAGATGACCCCACACACAGCAAGGGGCAGCTCTACCGCTCTCTCCTGCTCTCCTGCCTTCCCTCACCCCTCTCTTTCCTCCTTTCGTCCTCTCTGACACCACTGAGGATGAGTTGGAGCAGAGAGAGAGAGAGAGAGAGAGAGAGAGAGAGAATTCTTCTGGTCTATTTATCAGCATTCATTCTGCCCTGCTAAACGCCAGCTGCACTCTGGGATATTTTAGGCTACCTGCATACAGCTCCCAGTCTGACAGAAACGGCCAGCGGTCAGAAACAGTCAGGCCTCGCTCACGCTATTTATAGATACTATCTGTGCTGTAGATAATTATGAGACCCCTGTTTCGTTTAAATTGAGAATATGTTATCACTACAATTTAGTGAGAACATAAGTTGTTGGTTTATATACAGAATATACTGTATTCTGGTTGTTCACAAATTAAGAATGTTTTACAATAACAGTTATGGTCAGTTCCATATACCTTCAAGTCTTCTGTAGTCTATAGTTCCATTAGTTGATGCCCAGTTCAGGGGTATTGTCTTGGACCGGTTAGTGGTGTGGAGGAGGTACCAGTCTCAGTTTGACTGTGTGTAGCAGAGCAGGTCCTATAGTCTCTCTGCCTGATGAGTTCCACCACCCTGAGCTGAAGCAGCTGAGAGACTAGACAGTCGGAGACAACACTGTACCGTGTGTGTGTGTGTGTCTGTGTGTGTGTGCGCGCGCACGCTACAGCAGCTCTGCTAGGCAGTACAGTCCTTTCCTCCTCTCCTCTCCTCTCCTCGTGCTCTGTCAGCTCTCCGCCGGACCGTGAAGGGAGTGTGCAGCGTCAGAGACGGTGACTGTAAGGTGAGCTCTCTCTCATATGATGGTGTGTCTGTCTGCTACTCTCTCACCGTACTACTCTCTGGCTCCTCGTCTCTCTATGGGAGAGTGGGTACAATGATGACCCTGTTTTTGTGGCACATCATAGGAACGCATAAGCAAGGCAACTGAGACATTAACTCTCTAACATTTAGGCTTTCTGCTGTTTTATTTTTCTCTAACTCTCTCTTGTTTATTTCATTGTGTGCTCTCCCGTCCTCTTTTTCGATCCCTTCCTTCCGAACTGAAGTTTGAGAAAGTTAGGATCGTAGACTCCGTTATCTCTGTATTCCAGTGGAATGTTGGCAATGTGAGCTGGAGCAACACTGAGGAGACCTGGGCTATTCTAAAGGCCTACTCCCCCCGGAGACTCACTCCAGCATTCTCATTCAAACTGAAATCAATCTCATCAGAGAGCCTGGAGCAACGCTTTCTCTAATTCTTTCTCTCTCTCTCTCTGCCCCCCCCCCCCCCCATCCCTCCCTCTCTCCTGGTCTCCCCGGGCCCATATTGCTGGGAATCTAATCCATCACATGTGAGTTGGGTGAGTGAGCACCGCTCTGAGCAGGCCACTGTATGAGAGAGGGAGAGGAGCACATTGCTGCCATCTCTCTTTGAATCGCTTCCCCTCCTCTATCTCTCCCTCCGTCTCTCTGTGGGAGAGGAGGAGCCCCAGGGTCCCCGTGACTGTCCCTTGTGTGTGTCCCTGAGCGTGACATTCTCTCCTGGGTTACAGTCTTCCAGTAGCCTGTCTGTCCACGTTGTTCCCACATCAAACAGTTCCTATGTTTACCCTGTTCCACTGCTGCTGCTAGGCTATTGCATCCTCCCCCTATCCTTCTAAAGGTGAACCCTGGGAACTTGGCCTTCTGTCATGGTGGTGGTGATATTGGAAAGGCTTACGGGACGTAAGTGTGTGTGTGTGTGTGTGTGTGGCAGAGGAAGTAGGCAGAATCATTTAACTGTCGGGGCCTTGAACAGAAGGCAGCAGATATTACCCTCATATTTCATGCCGTCAGAGAGATGGACTGGCCCACAGCTCTCCCCCCACTTCCCCATGGGGCTGTGCCAATTAGCAACACCCACAAATCAGCCTCTCATTTCCTGCTTACTGGGGGGGGGGGGGGGGGGGGGCAGTTATTGCAGTCTCAGCCCCCCCCCACCACCCAACATGCTCCCTCATACCATCACTGTCTCTGCTCCTCTGATGTGATTGGTGGGGTTCAGTGTTGATGCTAATGACAGCACAGCTACTGACGGATTGGAAGATTGGATACTGTGTCACTGGCTGAGAATTGTGTGTGTGTGTGTGTGTGTGTGTGTGTGTGTGTGTGTGTGTGTGTGTGTGTGTGTGTGCGTGTGTGCGTGTGTGCGTGTGTGTGTGCGTGTGTGCGTGTGTGTGTGTGTGCGTGTGTGTGTGTGTGTCTACATGCACATGCACTCCCTTGTGTTTGTTTCATGTGGTGTGATTGATGTTGTGCATCCTCAGAAGCGTCTGCTGCCGCACCTCGTCTGCATAATGGCTCCCTCCCACCGTTTGGAGAGGATCAGAGAAACCACACTGATTACTACTGTACAGTCCTGCTGTTCCTTCCTCTCTGCCTCTCCCTCCCTCCCTCCCTCCCTACTTAGTATTACCTCTCCACCCAGAACAAGACTACTGCTCCCTACTAACCTCTCTTTGTCCCTCCCTCCCTCTCTCCTTCCTCCCTTCCTTCCTTCCCTTCCTTCCCTCCTCCCTACCTCTCTCCCTCTCCCACCCTCCCTCGCCTCTCCACCCCGAACTGGACTACTGCTCCTTACCTCTTCAGCCCCACCCTCCTTTCTGAACTTCTCTCCTCAGAAACACACTACAGTCTTCCTAGTCCTCTATATTCCCTCTGCTATTTACTATCACTGTTCTCTGATCTTACCTCTCTGCTTTGTGAGTCCTCTTTCTGTGTCATCATGAAAACATTTATTTGATTACGACTATTAATTTCAGTCTTCTTTTGGTTCAACAGACTGTATTTTGAAAACTACCAGAAGCGGTGTTACCTGCATCGATTCATTTTTGTTGGCAGAGATTAGTGAGAACTTTTATTAGTTTCAACGCATAAGGAAATCAATAACTTACCCTTGCTTAAACACAGAATAATCTTGTATTGTCTATTTCTATCTGCAGGCAAATTTAGTTCTGTGTGAAGTTGGGAACTGAGCTGCATCATTAATAATGTATACTCCTCTTTTCACAGAGAAAACGTTAGACAGAATGCTAAGACTCAAACCCATCTTTCTGGGTGTGTGTTAATTTGGCCTGCGGTGTAGAGAGGCCACAAAGTAAAATATACATTCACCAAACACTTTATTAGGAACACTATACTAATACTGAGTAGGGCCTCCCTTTGCTCTCAAAACAGCCTCAAGTCTTCATGGCATTGATTCCACAAGATGTTGGAAACATTCCTTTGCGATTCTGGTCCATGATGACATGATTGCATCACGCAATTCCTGCAGATTTTTCAGGTGCCCTTTCAAGCTGTGAATCTCCCGCTCTGCCACATCCCAAAGGTGTTCTATTGGATTCAGATCCGGTGACTGGGAAGGCCACTGAAGAACACTGAACTGTATGTTCTTGGATAAGGCAGTAGTGTCTGTTTTCAAGAAGGCAGTGTGATGTCTCTTTTTGGGGGTAAGCAGCGGTAAAGCAGTGGTAAATAGCTCATTAACTGTACCGAGCTGGCACCCAAACACTCTGGTACCAGATGGACACAGGGACCCCTGTGGAGAAGACTGGAGCTGGAACTGTTGGGGGAGAGACCACTGGGGAATCCCCTATGACCACACACATACACACACACACACATATATACATACATACATACACACATACACACACACACACACACACACACACACACACACACACATATATACATACATACATACACACACACACACACACACACACACACACACACACACACATACACACACACACAGAGCTGAGATTAGACAGTCAAGAAGAGCACACTTCTCTCTCTAGAAGCTACTTCAATGAACATCCTCGCAAAGTAATATGTCTCTGCATATTCCAGTTACTGGATAAGACTACAACCTATTCCATTCACTCCCAGAGATGCCCATCCCTGTGTTCTTTAGCTCTGTTACTACCCCTCACTTCAACTCCTCAGATTAGACTAGAACTGGAACTTCACCTCTATGAATCCTCTCTCAGACCTCACTACTAGCATGTTCATGTAAATGCTGCCTCTGCCTTAACCACAACCATATGTCCTACATTCCTACCCTTGCCTCTGCCCCTAGACCTAGACCTGGAGTTGCTCAGACCTGCTCATGTGTGTGTGCGCGTGTGCGTGTGTGCGTGTGCGTGTGTGCGTGCGTGTGTGTGTGTGTGTGTGTGCGTGTGTGTGTGCGTGTGTGCGTGTGCGCGTGTGTGTGTGCGTGTGCGTGTGCGCGTGTGCATGTGTGTGTGAGAAACGCCTCTGGTTTTATTGTTTATCTCCACAGGAAAAGGGGCTTCTGATAGTAACCCATTCTGTTCCTCTGTAGTATGTCATTGAGGGGAAAAATGGAAGTTTTGACGTGCATGGAGACTCGGGTCTTATTGGCCTTATCTCACTGTTCTATTATGAGGTGAACTGGAGCAGGGTGTTTGAGGACTTGCAATGCACCACTGCGGCAGACAGAGAGTTTACTGGGATGGTTTGCAGTGTGTAATGAGGTTGTATGGGTGTGGGTGTGTGTGAGGGTGATCATAAAGGGTACCTGTGGCTGCTGCATAGGCTCTATACTTCTCATCGTCTCTCTCTAATATTTCCTCCTCCATCTCACTCTCTTCTTCTCATTCTCTCTCTCTCTTTCTCTCTCTCCTCTCCCTCTCTCACTTCTGATTACTGCTGATGATGCAAGACTGACATTTCTCTCTGACTTTCCCCCTGCTTTTGTTTTATTTATTGAGGGCGTGCGAGATTGCTTTCACTACACTAAAAGCTTTGCCTTCATTACCGAAAATTGATTTGAATCCCCTATTTGAAGGATGCAGACTTTTCTGGTGTTTCAGCTAAACAGCAACATACTGTACTGTAAGTTATTGCTGTGTTTATCTTCCACTGATGTATACCCAGTCAGCACTGGAGACACCATCAAACAAACCATAACCAAATATGTGTATGAAAAATGTCCAAGCCCTAAATGGGAAGCAGACTCTGTTTCCCTGATGTCAGAGACGGGGGGAAGACAAGCATGACCTGAAAGCTTTGATCTTGGGAATGGGATCTGGGAATAGGACGGGGAACGCTGTTTATTAACTTTGAAGTAGAATGAGATTGTGAGTGAAGGAGAGTGGAGGAGACAGAGGGATAGAGAGAGAGGGTTAGAGAGAGTGAAAAAAAGAGGGGTGGATAGAAAGAGGGGTATGCTACACATGCGGCTGAACCTGCTTCAGAGGAATGTGGGTGGTCTGATGTCATGATCCACTAATGCAGCTGGTTTCTGCCGCGCTTGGGCAGCCTCCAAGCTTTAGTTTCTGTGTGTGTGTGTGTGTGTGTGTGTGTGTGTGTGTGTGTGTGTGTGTGCGTGTGGGTTTCTGTGATCAGAGAGTGCTCTTCCTTAATACTTTCTAAGCAGATAGTCTTAAACTCCGCAAGGCTCCTGGAAAAGACAGATAAATACTCCAGTCGTGTCTCCTGATCATCCGCCACTGGCCATGCCTTTCAAAGAGCGGTTTCAGAAAGTTAATAAGTTATGCTTCGTAAGTTATGCTTATGATTAGAAGAAGCTAATATTTTGAAAGAGTATTGTGTTGTACAAATACTCTGTTAAGCTCTGCAATCAGCCACCATGAAGTGTCATTGTGTTGACGTTAGCGCTGTATCAGATCAAATCCATGTGAACACTGAGATTTTGTCTTGACTCTTTGAAGGAGGTGTTGTGATAGTATCATACTCCCAGCGCTTCCCATTGCCACAGTATCAGGTGTGTGTGTGTGTGTGTGTGTGCACGCCCGCGCACACGCACACGCACGTGTGTATGTGTGCGAATGCACGAGTACTCTCAGGCACCGAAAGAGCCCCATACATGTTCAGCCGCGCACCTTTTAGAAACAAGCTGAGGCGACGAGGGAATCACATAATCTCCCGCCACGCCACGAACACACAAACAAAACAAAGTGCAGCAAAGAGCTCCTAAAGGTAAGATTAGTCTTATTCCTGTGAAGTGTGGTCTCAGCTGAACGAAAACCATTTAAGGAGTTTGTGCTCGTTGTCCCTGATGAACAATTGAAGTTGTTTTTGCCGTCTCTGCCTCAGGTAGTAACTGTTCTCAGTGCAGTCATCTATATAAAGTAAATACTATGATATAGCAGCAATGCCTTGACTAAGAGCAACTTTCACATTTCCATTTGGCCGTTTATTACGTGGTTTATGGTTGGGGAGTAATGTTTGAAAAATTAAGCTGACACTGTAATGTATTCTTTATGAGAACATATCGCTTTATTGCCACTTATATCCCAGTTTCGTAGAGGTTGAATTTGACTGTGAAAACCTGTACTCTTTCCTCCCCTTTGTGTTTAGAGTCACCGATTTGACTTCACGTGTTTTATTTTATGATGATGATGATGGTGATGAATTTAGTCGTTCCCAGTTTCTGTCGGTCCTGTCCTGTGGGCTACTCCCATGCTTGAGAGAAAATGTCAGCTTACAGAAAAATGAGCTCAGTCTTTCCTGCGCTCCCCTCCCTTTCTCTCCCCTATACATTCATAGGAGTCCTATACTCACGTCCCGTCCTCTCCTCCCTCTCTACTGGCGTTCTTCTTTTCACTTGTCTTTATCTATGTCTCCAATCCTCTCTCTTTCTATCACATCCCCCCCTTTCTTTCCCTCCCCCATCTCTCTCTCTCTCTCTCCCTCAACTCTTACCTCACCCTCCGTTCTCTGTAGCGTGACCCTTCCTGGTGGTCTTCCCACAGTAAATGAGCTCCAGCCTCTCTTCACCTGCTGTGCTCAGACCTCCAGACCCTCCCCTCGTTAAAATGTCAGAGGAGAGAGAGAGAAGCGTCCACTCAGCACATTCCCCTCCCCTCCCTCATTAGGACAGGTACCGTACTGCCTGCCTGCCTGCCACGCACTGCATGCTGGGCGGGCTCTGACTGACGGAGCACAGTCGCTGGGCAGCTGCAGTGTCTCAGAGGAAACTGAAGCAGCATGGAGCCATATGGTGTGCATTCAGTAGAACAGGAGAGAGAGGAATAGCAGTAGAATTGTGTTGTACAGATAACAGGCAGTTTTCAGCCTTTAGCTTGGTATTCATTCAGGGTCAGGGTTCAGGAATAAACTGGATTTACAAGCTGGTGTGTTTTACAAATCTATTCGTCACTAGTGTGTCTTCTCTCTGAGGGTATAGAAGGGTAATTTGCGTAAATGTATGCCCCACCTAACACACACCACACTCCTCTGTCACACAATAATCAGCACCACCATCAACCCTGCTCTCTGCTCTGGTGTGTGTGTGTGTGTGTGTGTGGGTGTGGGTGTTTGTGTGGGTGTGGGTGTGTGTGCATGTGCGTATGATTCATGTTGCCTCACTAGGAGTTGCCTGCAGCAGCACACTGGTTTGCTGCGTTTGCTCACCTAGGTCAGCGTGAGGTCACCTGCTTCGATGTCTTAATCCTCCAAGGTAGCGTGTGTCACAATGTAATTGCGTGTGTAACTGATCCCTCCTCTTCACTCGTCAGAGTGTGTTGACGTGGTGCACAGTGATGTAATGTAGCTATGTGAATGGAGCTTTAACTGTTATTAACTGTTATATGATGTCCACACCTTGTGTGTGTGTGAGAGACAGGCAGAGGGGGGTAGTAGAGGGATGAAAGGGTATCTGTGTGCTTGTGTGTGTTTGTGTATGTGTGTGTGTGTGTGTGTGTGCATGCACACGCTTGTGCGTGTGCATGTGTGTGCTTGTGCGGACGAGCAGAAAAGAATGGATGGAGCGTCCATCTTAATACCCCGGGGTCCCGTTGGAGGCCAGGAGCCCCGCCTCCTGCCACGCCCACAGGAGCTGCAGTTGCTATGATACCCTTTGGAAGGAGGCTAGGATGGATGTTAACGATCTTAAAGGTGTCACCAGGCTTAATTTATCACTGAGGGGAGTTAGCGTTGAGCCGGGGGCCATTGCATGCTATCAACACAAGCACCCGCAGCACTCTATAGACACGGATGTCTCAGCACAAATAAATGCACAAATCAATAGCCTCCCCCCCCCCCCTTCTCTTTCTCTCTCTTTCTCTAGACTCTCTCCATCTCCCCCATACTGTAGGTGAAGAGTGGTATTTATACTGTATTGGATCACTCTTGAAACAAATCCCCCCCCTTCTCCCCCTCCCTCTTTTGAATTAGATGAGTAATTAGATGAGTTGAGTTGAGAGCGGTAAATGTCATGCCTATTGATCAGAGTGCCAGGGTAAATAGCACAGGCCGGTCCCCATGTTTAACGACCAATTAAAGAGCCTCATTAGAGGCGCTGTACTTGTCTTCAGGGCAGAGACTGTCCAGTCATCTCGTCTGTGCCCCGCATTTGTTTACAGCCATTTGTTTACAGTAATTTATTTACAGTTAGATATTTAGTAAAGGCCAAGCATCTCAACTGGATAATGATTGAGATGGCTTCGTTCAACAACTGTGTGTGTGTGTGTGTGTGTGTGTGTGTGTGTGTGTGTGTGTGTGTGTGTGTGTGAGCCTTGAAATGGGAGATCAATAATATGGGATTGGAGAGAAATGTCGGTTTCATACAGATTTTGCTGCTGTTTTTCATATGGCGAATGTCATATTGCATTCATTGCATATCAGTCAGCTTTCAGCCTTGGATACAGTATGCCTTTTTGTATGGGTATCCTTTTTTATGCGTCACATTCCTAGCTGCACCCATTCTGTTCCTCTGCCCTGTCCTGCAGTGCTTTCCTGATATATTTAGATTTCCGTGTTTATCTTTGAAGGAATAGCCGGGAAGGGGAAGCAGCTTCCTCCATCATTATTTGGGACAGTATTTGTCATTATTTGTTTGTTAGTCATTATCTGGCTGCATAGCTGTACCTACTGGACTGCATTAAGAATCATGACACAAGTAATACTCTGTTTGAGTGTTTTTGTTCATTTTGGTATGGTCCACATTACCAACAGTTACTGTACATCTTGCACACAATCTTTGTCTAGTATCTCTGCTCTTCAGTTTGCAATATCCATTCTATAAGATTAGAAACACTCGCCATGTGTCTGGATCAGGGGAGAAATCATGTTTCAAACTAAGTAATAATGCTGTGTGCAGAGGTTGAAAAAGTAATACCTCAGTATTAGATTTAGTGCTGGAGCTGAGGTCAGGAGAGCAGCAGTGAAATCTCAGGCTAACCATGTTTCCGGGAGGGGTTGTGTTGTCACCAGACCAAGGCCCTTGATTGGTCTAAAAGCTCCTGGCTGTCTTCCTGAATGATAGTGTTCATTCATATCATGTGATGGTTACATTGGTCACATTTGTGTGCTGCCTCTTTTAGTCTCTGTGGAGATCCCTAGGCACAGCAACACAAACACAAACTCACCCATATTGGCTGTATGCATTTCTGATGTCTGTTTTTTTTATCATTTAGATAAAATCATGATCTTGTCAGTATCTGTAACTGCTACATGTGCTAACCCCAAGAGTAGTGCTTGCTGTTCCGCACTATATCCAGAGTCAATAGAGACATTGTGTTCTCTGTCGGGGCTTCTGAGGGCATAAGAGAATCAGTTTGTCTGCATTAGGCAGCTCAGAGAGGGGGAGACAGGAGGGCGGACGCAGACAGAGTGAGAAATCAATGTGTTAGAGAAACATTTGCCAAAAGCTGAATCTTTAAGATCAGCTCTCTCTCTCTCTGCCGTTCAAACACTGCCCTGCCTTAGAGCTCACCTTCTATCCATTCTTCAACATTTTAGTTCGCAAATCTCACTCTGGAACAGTCAGTGCAATCTTGCCCTTAACTGTGATCTACACAGGAATCTGTGGTATTCATTATTTACTGTGTAGCGCTCCCTAACTTTGATAAGAGCCCCATAACACTTTCCTCAACGTTTCACTAGTTTCCCTGTAAGTGTTCCATCAGTCCTTGGTTTATGGTGCTCTCAGCGAGCAGGCAGCTGTGTGTTATATAACACCTAGGGTCTGATTCATATCTCCTGTGTCAGGGCCCTGGAGCAGAGATGGCTTTTTATGGCCATGTCTGCTAACGGCTAAAGCTAACAGCCATCAATATCCTGAGAGGGACTCCTGGTGAAAGTTGGGGAGTGTGTGTGTGTGTGTTGTGGGTGGGCGGGGGGGGGGGTGGGGGGTGGGAAGAGTGCTCAGCCATTTCTAATGTCTGGTTCTCCTCCACAGTAGACAATATTTCAATATTTACAAACAAGCTGGGTTATAGCAGGCCACTGCTGCAGATGCAGACACAAGGTTATGCTAGTCTGAGAGGAGCCCTGGGCTGACTTTGAAGCTAATTCAATAGCGTGTTCCCTTCTGTTCCCACTCATAATGAGATTGGAACACATTTGGTCCCTTGATTAAACCGTCCAATCAGAGGGAGGTTATCGGGAGACAGGTTCCTCGGCCTTTGTTGTAACGGAGAATGTTGCCGCCGCCGGTATTATTCTTGCCTTGATTGCGAATGATACCGTTGTTGGCGTCGTTAGGGCTCCCGGTCTACACACCAAGCGCTTCATGATAATAGGCTCTGATAGTGTTGCTAGTGAGTCAGGCATACTAATGACATAAGCGTTTTGCAATAAAGCATCAACTGCATTTGTCACAGTATGATTTATTTAATATAGTTCATTAACAGTAGCAGGATACTTTGAAGACTTGTCACTACAAAGAGCACACAAGCAAACATCTCTTTAAAACATTGTGTTATCGATAAAGACATGTTCTCTCCAGTGCAAACCCTCTACCCAGAGATGAGTGGGTTTTGTGTGGGTCTGATGTGAATGGGAGCAGACACTGAGACAGGCTCCAAGCCCACACAGAAAAACAAACGGCACAGCTCTGTCTGTCTACCACGCCATCCCTTCTCAGCGATATCTGGTTCATCATCAGGCCATCCCTTCCAGTCATCTCCTTCAGAACACATAGGAGAGAGAGGGAACAAGATGGCAAGTGTTTTCATTGGCCGAGCCAGGCTGTAGCTAGGCTCTGTGGGCCTATGGGAGTACTAGAGCTTTAAAACGACGATGTTTTGTCATTGCACGTCTCTGATACTAGATGGTAGCTGGATGTCTTTTAAAAACGGGAGGAAGGGTACTTCTAAATGACCCCCCTGGAGATATAACGGCTTTGACATGGGTGTATCAAGGTTATTACATGGGTGTAAACATTATTGCTTGGATGGGTTATTACATAAGGATAGATAGGTTGTGGCTTGGGGATTTGGTCTACAGAGCATCAGTGAGGGGCTATATGGAGCCCTGCAGATGGTGTGTTTATTCAGATTCACCACTGTTCTTCTGTTCTGTTATGTGTGTGTTTTCTGCTTATCAGCATTCCGCCAGCTCAGAGACGTTCAACACATTATACAGTGATTGTCCACAGAACATCTCGATTTTCGTGCTGACACACGTTTGATTCCACAGAGGTGTGTAGGAGCTGCATGGTTTTTCTGTCTTCTCTTTCTTTCTTTCTTTCTCTCTCCCCACCTCTTTTCCAGGCTGCTGTTGCTGTAGTGCAATGCCTCTCTCTACTTTGTAAAGAACCCATGGGAAGCCTTATCTCAGAGAGAGCAGCACCAACGATTGTCCAGACCTCTCTGACACGCCGTTCCTTAATGTTCAAATAAACCATTTTTTTCTCTCTCTCTCTTCTTTGTGTTTCATCACTTCTTTGTCTATCATGACCTAACTCACCCACTCAGAGCCCACCCTGATTCATTTCCTGTCTCCATCTCCCTTTCTTTCTCCTCTCTTCGATTTTGTGCCGCAGCATGCGATTTCCAGCACACTACATTACAGAATTATTATAATCCACATTAGTCATTGATTTTCCCCTGCACATCTGTTGGTCACATCACCATTTATGTTTTCAAATGACCTTTTTACCCCAGTGAGGCCCCGGGGCTACATTGTTAGCATAGATCTGTTTCATGATGGCCTCCGATGGCAGAATAAGGTCTACGTTGACTGATTACTAACGTTAAGACCCGAATAGCATTGTTCTCCTCCTGATCTGGAATACTGATTAAGATCCCTCAGAGGACATGGGTATTTATTCCTAAAGCACTAATTTAAGATTGGGTGGAGGAGAAGAGAATAATCATTTGGCATTGTGTTGTTATTTTTGGAAAGGTGAGTTGAATACGCCTTCCTAGGCATGTATGGCCAAACTTTGAAGTTGTAGGTCTACTGTAGAAGATTCAAACCATATTGTGATCTTATATATTATGCATACTGTACTTCTTTGCTCTCAGTACTTGATTAAGGACAGTTGCATGTCAAGCCTACTGTATATTACATCTCCTCCAGCAATATCCTGTTGGATGGTATTTTATGGTCTCCAGTCTTTTTAATTTACATAAAGATTTCTGAACCACACCCGATATGACAACTCTGTTGAAAGGAATGTGAACCTGGAGGATGAGGGAGAATGGAGCAGTAGCCTGATTGCTCTGTTTGTTTAACTATGATTTTTTGGGGTCGGAACTGCAACCTCTCTGGAAAATTTGAGCACATCTGTGCGAGCACATCCCTGTCCTGTAGCTCTTCATTCTTCAAATGCCAGGATATGACACTCCATTCCTTTTTTATTTTTATACCCTGGAACATTTTAGAACACTTTAATATTTATATGAAACCATTGTATGTGTCCATTCAGCATTACAAGTGACCCAGTGTGTTGAAGTCAGGGATCAGTGCACAGAACATTAACAATGCCTCTTTTGCCAAAGTTTCCATGCAGCTCCCTGCATCTGTTACGGATAAAAAATTTAAAAAAACATCAGCATGGTGATGTGCTTTGGTCAAGAGGTTTTTAAAACCAAAAAGCCAGAAATGTAAAAAATGACATCACAGGCTATTTGGCTTCACTTAGCTGTGCAGGTCATTACTCAGGAGTCACACTGCTGCACCTAATGTCACAGAACCATTGTCACATGAACTTGTCGGTTTCATAAGAGAGAACTGACTGGAGGAATCCTGTAAGCAAACAGTTTCTAGTGTGGGGTTGAGTAATGGTAGCTCAATGGTAGAGCTGAGGGTGTGGCTCAAAGGAGAGGCTTGTTTTTATAGTGGTGACTTCTACATTCTTACACATCATGGCTAACATGGCTACTCTACATGAAGAGGGACATCATTTCAGGTTTAGATATGCGTACAGTGTACCAATCTCCACTTGATCAATCACAGTCATTGTTGTTATTGAACACCCCAGCCTTTTTTGGTGTCCTTTGAGCCCAGACAGAAGCTTACAGTCGAGTATTACCGCTTCTGCCCCTTCCCCCCTTGACTTCCTTATACCCTCTCCACACATTCTCACCTTAGCTCACCAGTAATTATTTACCTCCCCTGCCCTGGCCGACCTCTCCTGCCACTAATGCTCTCTCTCTCTCTTCAATCTCTCATATTGATAATCAATAGTTGTTTGTAAAATGAAAACACCTGCAGGTGATGGACTTCTGTGGCTCTGCAGAAGCCTTGAGATTCCTCAACAGAGAGAGAGAGAGAAGGGGCACAAGCCTGATGGTTGCCTTATACACAGTACAATAAATCACACATAAGTTCCTCCTTAAAATTCACTTTGTCCCTTGTGAATTGTTGATTCATTTATCAGTCTCTGTTACTGAGCTGCGGGCTATTAGGCAGTTATAGCAAAGTAGCTGCCAGTTGAATAAGTTATACAGATCATTACAGGCAATCTACAAGGTTATACCTCTGTGGCCACAATACCATCAACACACAAGCACCACCGCTGAATGGGTTTTTAATGGCACAATTGGAATCATAGACATTTGGAATCATAGACATAAAGCCTAAATAGAGGCAATTAGGAAAGTGTTGTGCCGGGTCTGAAGGGCTAAGTTAATTTGCGATCATTTTGATTTGATTAGACTGGATTCCATGGTGAGAGGGACTGGTGGGAAATGAACACGGTGTGTTTTTTTCATTATTATTTTGTTACACACACACACACACACACACACACACACACACACACAAAACCACACTGCAGCACAATAGGACCTTCAGATGTACATTTCCCCTTTCATCCCAACTGTCTGTGGCAATTTGTCTTATTATCACACCTAGGGACTGACGGGACTTTTGTTTTAGTTTACACTATTATAACATTTCACTGAGCCAAAAGCGACACACCCTGATATTTCTTTAAAAAGCTCTCTGTTTCTTGGCTCTTCTGCGACACAGCTCATGGAAACTCCCCATAACAGCCAGTGGAACCGTTTTTTAAACATTTACTATTTTAACCATTCTTTTTATTTGAACTCCATGAAGCACTCACGCTGCCTATATTTCACACATAAAGCAATACAGCAAATCTATTGTAAAACAAAAGAGCACATCGGAATATCAGACAGCAGTTCTTTGGTCTCAGAAATGAAGTGTGTATATAGTGTATATTCTCTTTGACTTCTATGAAGATCTGTTAGTTCTAGAAGTGTGCTGTGTTATGCTGGGAGTGTGTCAGTAGGTGAGGGGTACAGACGGTTGTGCGGTCAGTGGGCTGTTTGGAGAGCTGATTCTAGTTAAGTGACCTTGCTTATAGACTCTGCCGCAGGGTGAGGGCGCGCGGGGGGGGGGGGTGTATGTATTTGGCGTAATTGCTGTAATGTGGTATAGTACATCTCTCAACCGTGACTTGTCTCTGTCCGTCTGTCTCTTTCTTCAACTTACACACGCACACAGCCCAGTACCCCTTCCCCCTTCCCCCTTCCCCCTAGGAGACTCCCTAATCTCAAGTCCAATTATCCGGCCCCCCCCCCCCCCCATGTTTGTTTTTCTTGTATTTATGCCTTCATCCATTAAGCTGTTGGGGTTCCCTATGGTTCTATAACATAAACCTCTTTACTGACTGAAGCCCTGCTCAGAAACAGGGCTTGATAATGACCGCTTATCACGGATCTACTGCATTACGGAGTCAAAGAAAACGTGTTGTCCATCCAGTTCTACTGCTATCGTAACTTAAACAGGCTTGCGCCTCAACATGGCAGAGTTAATGGAGGAAAAACATGCTGGATGGTATGGATGCTATGCAGTGACTGCTCCAGTTCTCCTCTTCACACTTAATTCATCATGTCAGCTGATAGCACCAGTGTTACACAAGCAGAATTCCTTCCTCCTTCATTAGTAGTCAGCCATTAAAGACACAAAAGATCGCGTGTGTGCTTATCTGTGATTGTGTGTGTGTGTGTGTGTGTGTGTGTGTGTGTGTGTGTGTGTGTGTGTGTGTATGTGTGTGTGTGTGTGTGTGTGTGTGTGTGTGTGCATGTGTGCACACGCATAGGTGTGTGTGTGTGTGTGTGTGTGTGTGTGTGTGTGTGTGCATGTGTGTGTGTGTGTGGAATGCATATTAGATGCAGAATCCCTGAAGACATTCTGTTTGTTGGACAACAAACAGTCACAAGGCATGTTGTTCTCAAGTCCCAGAGAGCAGGCCTGTCCTGTATTCATATTGTATCAAGGCCAGGGGCATCTACAATTGACATTATGGTTGTGCATAGTAATACATTTTTAGTCTCTGAGAGGTTGTTGAGCAGATGGCCTATTCACATTCCCTCCACAAAAAGTGGAGAACACAGGAATGGTAGTATGGAGTTGTGGGGGGTCAGTTTAGAGTCAGCGGAGGTCAGAGCAGGCATTCTTGCTAGGTATCCTAATCTGTGGGGTTTAGGTGAGTCTCACCGAATTTAGATTGGCTGTTGTAGATAAGGAGTCATGATGTGACTGTCCACAGTCCACTCTCAAATTCCACTCTCTATATTTAATTTCTTTACTCATGCTCTGAATGTCCGTTTATGTAGACGCACTGGTGTTGAAAAATTAATGAGAAGTATGTTTAACGCAGCTCTATGGTTGACCATCTCTATTGAGAGCTAGAAAAGAAATTGGAAGTATCCTCCGCCTTTTAACGCAGCCAAGATGTTTGACTCTGCAGCTTTCAGCTGCAACAAAACTCCCAGCTAATATCTGATGTGGACCTAATATCATTTAAAAAGCAGAGACTGCCATCTCAGCACTTAGTGGAAGTAGTGCTGTCATAAAAAGGCAATGGAAGTTTCTGTGTAAAAAAATACTTGTAGCCTTAATGGGTTTCTTACACCGCAGTCCAGTCTAGCAGAAACTGGTGGAATACACTTGGAACAAAATGAATGTTTTTTCTTTTCTACTTTGGCAGAATTTGGTCAGGGTTCTAAACACTTTGATATTGTAATTATTCTTCAACAAAGCCCCAGTATGAAGCCTCTGCTCAGACATTCATTTATTGATGTATTGATTTGTTGGTAGGGCTCAGCGTGTAAGATTGTGTGTGTGTGTGTGTGTGTGTGTGTGTGTGTGTGTGTGTATGAAGCCTAGCTGAAGAGGGTCTGCTATTGCACTACAAAGGACATGAGTTGAGATAACTAGGTCCCGCTGAGATCTCATTGGGGGAACTACACTACTGTGTGCTGTGCCTCATATCCTCATTGATCAGGTAGAGAAAGCTCTGAATACCCTCGTGGTGAGCCCCCCTTTATAGTGGAGCGTCTCCAGAGAGGCCTGGATAGCCACACCTCAACGCTCTCAACGCCCAACGGACTTCCACTGATTGGAGCTCATTTGCATATAAATGGCTAACTCATTTTCTTCCTCTTACCGCCTGGCTAAACAACTATAACACTGAAGGAAAAAAAGTACCCTCCTTAAAGTTGTTGGTACTCGAAAATGCTTGACCTCCAACGTAAGTCTTTGTTTGTGGACAGGACTCCTTTTTTTCCTGAATTTCCCCTAGGGATAAATAAAGTTTCTATCTATCTATCTATCTATCTATCTATCTTTTTGTCTCTTGTCTATCTCTGGTGTTTTGAAAAACCAAGCCCTTTTGGCAATGTCTGCTTTAGTGTCCCCACAAATCTGATTGATTGTGATGTGATTGAGTAATGTAATAGAGTGTCGTCTAGTGCCGGTCTGTTGTCTTGTCTCAGTCCTGAAGGGCAGAGTAAATCTCATCTGAGGCAGATACTCTTCAGCCTGGTCTCTCTATGGTCCTCTTATCTCCCTCAGTTATTAGGCAGGGTGGGGAGGGGTGGTGGGAGGGGTGGTGGGAGGGTCAGAGAGGAAGAGTCTGCTGTCTCGCCAAGTAGATAAACTGGCATTTCCTCTCCTCTTTCCATCCTATCCTGCCCTTTCCATCCTTTCCTGCTCTCCTCTCCTCTACCCTCATTTCTTCCCGGTTCGGTTTTCTGCCTTCTATCTTCTCCCTTCAATTAATATCCTCCCCCTATTCTTTCTCTCTCTTCACTCCTCTCTTTCTCTATAGTGGGTTGGGATTAGACGTTGGTACTTGAGGCATGCATCTGCAGACAGTAGGTGGAAGGAGAGAGGGCATAGACATGGAGGCCTGTACACACACACACACACACACACACACACACACACACACACTGAATCCTAAAACCTGCTTTTTGACACTTTGTACACAAGAATTTCATAAATAGCAGAAAAATGGAGACTATGAGTGGCTGTTGTGCGTAGGGGCAGGAACTCCCTATTGAAAGGTGAGTAGGTGATGTTGAGCCACCTCCCTGGGAAGTCCATACTCTGGCATAGTGAAACGGATACCGCAGTCTAGCTAGCAGCCAAGGTGAAGTGAGGTGAGGCCATTAACTCTGATTCCCTGTGACTGCTTGTATACCCAGACACCCCCGGACTGTCTCAGCGGAACACTGAGACCTCATGTCATCTCCCACACCTTCAGTCTGCGTGCTGCAAGCACTGTGCTCCACATCTCTCTCTCTCTCTCTGTCCATGGCCTGGTCTCTTTCTGTCTCTGTCTCTTTCTCTCAGTCTAGTTCTTTTTGCTGTTGTTGTTACTAGTCTGTGGTCACCTAGGCATATACAGTATGTTACAGAGATTTACTGGTTCATAAAATGATTTACACTCACTGAGCACTTTATTAGGAATGCTGGACTAATACTGGGTAAGGGCCTCCCTTTGCTCTCAAAACAGCCTCAATTCTTCTACATTCCTTTGAGATTCTGGTCCATGTTGACATAATTGCATCCCTCTGTCCAGCCCTCTGATTGGCTGTAATATTCAGGAGCTACACTGCTACATGGGGAAAAAAGTAAAAACTGAATTGAGACTTGAATTGTACAGCTTTGTCTTCCTAAATTATTCAACAGCATTTATTCTGTTCTACAGTATTCTTTTCTACAGTAGGACTCTGAACTGTGTCTCTCTTCCTCTATCTCTTCCTTTCCTCCTACCTACTGTACCTTTTCTGGAGGTATCGGTCTTGCGGGGTCTGATTTGAGAGTGGTGTCAGCTGTCGAGCTCCTCTGTCCATTTATGTGACAGATTAATTTCCCTGTCTCCGCTGAGGCACACTGTCACCACCGCCATCTCCAGGCGCTCGCTCATGTCTCTATGATCCATCACCCTCTCACAGAGCGGACACACTCCACACACACACAATCTCTTCACTCACACCACACCACACACACACACTTCCTCAACACACTCCACACACACACTCGCTTCATACATTCCACAAAGGCACACTCCTGCACACACTCTGTGTTCTGAGCGTCAAGGGATCACTCCTGCCAAACTCTGACTGATACATTTTATTTGAATCAGATTATAGTTATAAGGTGTGAGAAGATGTGGTGTTGTCACAGTAAATTGTAGGTGTGTGTGTGTATGTGTGTGTGCGTGTGCGCGCGCATGTGTATGCACCTGTGTGAATGAGCACAAACACCCACTCCTACACTGTGTGTGTGTGTGTGTGTGTGTGTGTGTGTGTTTCAAAACAGGCTAAATGGGCACGGGGCACAACCCATCTCTATTCCTCAGTTGTCCTCCAAGTTAAACATGTCCCTGAGCCGGAGGAGTGTGTAATGTTAGTTTTGGGTCTCTCTCACACACATGGCCTGAATTACCATCATGGTTTCTTCGAGTGCCCAGGACCTAGAAAGAGAGCTAGCGTCAACACAAGAAAGGCTTAGTTAAGGTATACACATGAGTCCAATTAAAACAAGTGTTTTCCTCTTGCAGATTGCAGGTATTTTCTCTTGCTTTTATCTGGTACTCTAAGACCTGTATGTTTTGACAATCTAGACAGTTTTTCTGAATCTGGCATAGTGCAAATGTTTCTTTTGGGATTGGGAAGATTTTAGTCACATTCTTGAGTGCCATAGTGATTTGTAATGGACACCTTATTATGTTTACAATTCTTAAAATGAGAATTTGCTTACTGACTGAAAATTCGGCTGAACCCTGGCTTAGCTGGGGAAAGATGTTGTGAGTAAATACATAAGCAGTACCCATATGTACCATTGTATATCACCTCCACTAATGCCTTTGTTTACTATACAAGTACTGCTGAAGTGTCCTTTTTTATGGTTTAATGATTGTGACTAGACTTTTATTACACTAGGCAGATAGTAGCTTTTTAAGTGATAGAATCAGGAGATGCAAGACGACCATCATAAAATTAATAGGTAGTTATCAGCCTCACTTGATTTTGCTCACAGAATTTCTTACAACAGCTCTTTTCTTTTCATTGCATGACCCTGGTTTCCTCCCTGTCCGTTGAATGCTGTGGCCCCTCCTCTGCTCACTCCATCAGGTAAGAAATGCTTTACCATTTCAGCACTGTGTTCATTATTGAACTTTGTAAGGTGTAGGTGCGCTTTCCACTCATAATATCAGACACAGACCTGCTGTGATGTAGTTACAGAACTTTTCCTTCATTCCTCAAAATTGTATGACGTGGATAAGAAGTATTAGTTATGAGGTACAGCTTTTAACTCCAGGTTCCTATTCAGTCTTTCATAAAGTAGGTGCATTCCTAAGGTATTACAATAATATTTGGAAGGTGCATGAGTCTGTGTGTCTGTCTGCATACCAGCTCACCGACAGTGTGGAATGAGGAGAATGGAGGGATGAGAGGAGGGGTAGAGGATGAGAGAGACAGTGGAGGGGTGAGAGAGAGAGAGAGAGAGAGAGAGAGAGAGAGAGACACCAGTGAGACTAGCTCCCTGAGCTGAAACACAGCTGTGACAAAGTCGTAAAGACGATGACATTTTTCTTTCCAGCAAACAGTCCCTCATCCGTTTAATGGGGCGCAATCCCCTGAGCGCCGTTCGCTCACCGTGTCACCCCTGACGTTTAGCACCGACTCGATGCAGAGGTTTTTTCCGCTCCCGGCTGTGAACTCCAAATTCACAACCACCGCCGTAGAAACACCACCGCCACCACCCATACCCCTCACCACAGTACTAGTCGATAAACTAACAGGCGTGGACGGGACGCCCGCAGTCAGACTTTGAGCATCCTGTTCTGAGAGGAAAAGGAGTTAGGAGATGCAATTTTAATGCTGTTCTTCTATTCCCAGCCCATTAGCTTTTAGCCCTGGCTTACATGCTGTAGATAGGCAGGGGGCCTCATCGTTCTCTGCTCCACTATGGTTCAGTCAATTTGGAAGATGCGTTAAGTCTACTCCGTTCAAGTTTTAATGTGAGTGTCAATTATTTTAGATGAGTCAGTGCACGGTTGTGAATGAAGGCTAAATGAGGGTTTAAATGAAATGTCTGGCTGGTACAGTACAGTAGACTTCAGGCAGAGATGCCAATGGTGCTGGTTTCGGTGGTCCTGCTCTCATGTCAGGGGGGCTCTGATGTGTGTGAGTAAATGAGAGGGGATTCTGCTTGTGAGCCAGTGGGCTGGTCGAGGTGGTTGTGGGCATTCCGGGCCACTCAGCACATTCTCCGGTGGGGGGCACCTATGGCAAAGTCCCAAGGACCGGAGCTCAGGCTTGGAGCCCAGCCAGGACACTCAGCCTATACCCTCCCCCTCCTCCCCTCCTTCCCCTCCTCCCCTCTCCTGCTGCTCCCCTCTCCTGAAAAAAAAAACAAGCGCAGAAAAAGCCTCAAGCCGAGCACAGTTCACACATGGACACACTTTTAAAAAGCTAACGGTGGACCAGTGCTTAGAGTGCAGGTACATCCTAGTCTCAACATACAGAGTGGACACCCTAACCTCCTAGCATGCATTCCTCTCCTTCAGTCAGCACCATCCTATAGTTGGAATGGGGCTGTCCCAATCCGCTATTGTATTGCAGTATATATATAACATAAATATGCTGTATCAATTATCCAGCCCTTGCATCGCAATCCGCTTAAAAACGTTTTTTTTTTTTTTTAGATATGTCCCCTGAGTTATAGAAATAATGTATTGTAGACATACATATCCGACCATCAAAGTAGTACACACTACCCAGTAGGTTACATTTTCAGTTCAATTGAGTAAATATATACTCACTGAACGCTTTATTAGGAACACCTGTACACCTTCTCATGGTGGAGGTGGTGTAATGGTGTGGGGAATGTTTTCTTGGCACACTTTGGGCCTGTTAATACCAATGAATCATTGCTTGAATGCCACAGCCTATTTTGAGTATTGTTGCTGACCATGTGCATCCCTTCATGGCCACAATTTACCCATCTTCTAATGGCTACTTCCAGCATGATAATGCACCATGTCACAAAGCAAAAGTCATCTCAAACTGGTTTCATGAACATGACAATTAGTTCAGTGTTCTTCAGTGGCCTTCCCAGTCACCGGATCTGAATCCAATAGAACACCTTTGGGATGTGGTAGAACGGGAGATTCACAGCTTGAAAGTGCACCTGAAAAATCTACAGGAATTGCGTGATGCAATCATGTCATCATGGAGCAGAATCTCAAAGGAATGTTTCCAACATCTTGTGGAATCAATGCCTCGAATAATTGAGGCTGTTTTGAGAGCAAAGGGAGGCCCTACCCAGTATTGATATAGTGTTCCCAATAAAGTGCTCGGTGAGTGTATGTAAAGTATCGCAATGTATCGCCATGTGTAATTGCATCGCAATGTGTCATGACAGTATCTTATTGTGACCCATTGATTGTGATATGTATCGTATCGTGAGGTCTTTGCCAGTACCCAGCCCTCATCCACAGAGCCACACACTTGTTAGTGCACTAGATAGATGAAGGGCTAAGTCAAACTGAGGATAATTAAATACCACTGTGGGGGTGGTGATGTTTCCTACCACTAATAGAGGGAAACGGTGCTTCTGAATGCTCTGGGTGGAGCCCATTAGTTGTTTATCTGCTCTGCTGTCAGACACTAAGATTCTGCTGGTCGCTATAATGATGTGATATTTCACTGAGGTGTGTGTGTGTGTGTGTGTGTGTGTGTGTGTTTGTGTGTGTTTGTGTGTGTGAGTATGTCTATGTGTTCGTGCTTTCAGAGTGATGGAGAAATGTTCTTGTGCAGATGTGGTTAATGTGCAGCAGTGTAGCGTGTGTTTCACGTAGAGTATGAGCTGTCATGGTGAAAGATGGAGCTGTTAACACGTGTGTGTGTGTGTGTGTGTGTGTGTGTGTGTGTGTGTGTGTGTGTGTGTGTGTGTGTGGTGCAGAGGTCCATTCGAGGCAGGGCAGAGCAGGTCCGCTCTCCGGACCTGAACAGTGTAAAGGCTGTTTATGTCACATATACTTTCATCAGGCCCTTTCAGGATGTGAAATACTAAACACAAATTTAAAAAAATGTGCAGCTTTTTTTTACATTTACATTTATGGCATTTAGCAGATGCCTTTATCCAAAGCAACTTACAACAAATACATTTGTTTAAGTAAGTGAATCATCTGTCCACCAGTCATCATAAGACAAAGTAATCAATGCTCGGACCAGGGGCCATTGGCAGTCACAATGCTAGAAGAAGGAAAAACTACTTTTTTTTTTTTTATTAACAGGAGAAACTTGTACAGGGGGCTAGTGGGGGTGAAGAGGTCTTTAGGAGGGACCGCTCAGGGAGCAGCTCAAATCTTAAAGCAGTATGTCCCCTGTAACCTACTGCTGTTGAATATTAAAAGCCTGAACAAACTGAAATAGTAGGCTAGAGAGGTTTTGATGGGAGTCTGTCATCACTGAGTTGTGTCCAGACATCTTGGAGGGATTAAAACTCTGTTACAAAACCAACCCTACATTTGACTAAATTCACTTCCTCTTGCTCTCTGAGCTTTAGTGTGCTCATCATTCTAGCTGGATCACTCCTGACGTTTCACTGGTTATATTTAGCCCTGCATGCTCCCATCCATCCAAGAGATGCAAACACACACTCACACACTCATGCACACACTCACAGATGCATGCACACACACACACACACACACACACACACACACACACACACACACACACATACACACACACACACACACTGGAGGCCCTCAGCCAGTGTGTATGTGTGTGTCATCTCACCATGACAGCGTTTAGTCATGGTGTGATTGTATGAATGATGGGTATGATATGATGCCTGTGGTGCCAGGGGTTGTCATATGGAGGTTCACACTCTTTAATTTAACCCACACATACGTGCACGGACACACACACACACACACACACACACACACACACACACACTCCCCCTGCTGATCATAGATCAGTACTACACCAGGGTGTGTAAGAGAGCCAGGTCTGGACTAGAGACGGTTATTAGAGTAGTATGCCATGCGGCTGTTGGCTGGCACTGTCCCAAAATCAGTCTGTAACTAACATGCACTGACTGTTCCTGAGCCCACAGCCATGTCACACAGACCTGGCTTTGACAGCCTCAGTGTGTGTGTGTGTGTGTGTGTGTGTGTGTGTGTGTGTGTGTGTGTGTGTGTGAACGAGAGTCCAATGCACTGCCAAAGAACAATGTCTCTCAGGAAGACATCTCTCCATAGAGAGACTTTGTGTGTTGGAGAAGAGGGTCGACACATGCTTGCCATTGAGACTCTGTTTCTAGGCTAAGACGTGTGTGTGTGTGTGTGTGTGTGTGTGTGTGTGTGTGTGTGTGTGTGTGTGTGTGTGTGTGTGTGCGTGTTTGTGGCGGTAGAGGAGGTAGGGTGGGGGATCTGCAGTGTTCTGATAAGGATCCTTGTTTCAGGAGTGACAGATGATGCTGAGCAGGTCAAATGACTGCAGTAGCTCATGTGAGCTCATGCGGTACATTTGTTTTCGACCACTAGTGGTGTCACAGGATGTACCTGCAGGTGTATAATGTGTCAGGGGAAATTAGATGTCATTACAGATTATGTTGCTTGTCTTTGGGTTTTTTTCTCTCTTATTATTCTGTGCGTTTCTCTCTCTCTCCTTTTTTTCTGTCTCTTCCATCATACCTCTCTTCTCTGCCTGTGAGGCTATACCACCTGGAACACAATTGCTGTATATGTGTATGTTGTGGTGTAAGTAATTAGACCATAGGGCAGATGTATGTGAGCATTGATCTTTGATGTGGATAATGCTTAACCCTCACAGTGTGGGTGTGTGTGTATGTGTGTGTGTGTGAGTGTGCATGTGCGTGCGTGCGTTCGTAACATCCTGTCCGTCTGACTCAGCAGCATGACGGGGACAGGAAACTGGGTCAGTTGTGCCCGCTCCAAGGGTCAGAGAGGGAAAGGGGGAGGGGTGGAGGGAAGGAGGGAAGGAGGGAAATGACCAGAGGATTTCATATGAGGGAGGTGGTGGGTAAATTAAGGAAATTAGATGAGAAGGGAAGGAGGGAGGGAGGGAGGAGGAGGGAGGGGGGGGGGGGTAGGATTTAACAAGGAATTGCATACGGAGAGAGAAGAGGAGGATGAGTGTGAGGGAGAGATGTTGGGTTAAAGTATGAAAGAGAAGAATAAGGGATGGATGTCCTGCGGGGATGTTGGATGAGAGAGGAGGATGAAGTCGAATTGGGAGAGATGGAGAGATAGTTTGGGTGTAAGGAGACTGGCATAGGTGGCAGGATGGGAGGAAAGCAAGGATGACAGGCAGATCATAATGGCTCCAGTTAGCTGGCATTGTTACCTCACTCAGAGGGTCATGTTGAGCCAAGGGTACTTTACTCTTAGCTTTTCCACTTCTGCCCAACATTAGCTCAAATTAGAGATGAATTGATCTTTGTTGCAGATAGGCATTGACGTCTGGATAAGTTCACATCTCTTAGTGACATTGAGTGACACATGCCCCCTGGTGGCAGTGCTAAAAACTGCCACTCAACTCAACAAGGGCCCTGGGTAGGTGAAGACCTTGGTGGAGTGAAACAGTACTTCTCTTGCCCCTGTACTTTTTGTACTTCTATTGCCCCTGTGGACAATTAGAAAGAAGCCTGTAGATGTCTATGATGACAATCTTTACCTAACAGTTGGACACCAGTGGAAAAGAGAAAGGGCATAAGCTCTCTCTTATATAAGCTCTCTCTTATATCGCTCCTTCTCTCTCTCTCTCTCTCTCTCTCTCTCTTTGTCTCCCCCTCTCTCCTCTATCAACCTCAGAGCCCAGTAGTATAGTAGAAGCTATGAGCTGTGGGGTGCCTCAGTTCAGTACTACCCCACTGTGGGGCTGGGGGGCTTTATCAAGCAGCCACTGATTAAACCCCAGCAGTCAACCATGTACCCTACAGAGAGACGGAGGGAGGGCTGGAGCTAGGGAAAGAAAGAGAGGGATGGCTCGGGAATGATTGAGGGAAGGAGGGAGAGAAAGAGACGGGTGGGGCAGGAAGGAAGGAAGGGAGGGAGAGGGAGAGGGAGGCCAGGAGGATAAACCTATGGTAATTTTATGCAGGGAGATGGTATTATGAACTGCGAAAATGTAGCATCATGTCATTGTTCTTGAACTCATGCAGTTGGCAGTCAGGCATAGCCTTGATTCTAAATGTCTGCACTGTGGTTGGTCACTCAGGAGCAGCAAATGCCATTTGAGAAAGCATTGGAGCAAAGCCACTTGTATAAAGTGATGATGATTCGGTTAATTCCTCTTGATTGGCGGAGTAGACCTGAAGGGGGTCACCTCGATGTAATAACACATATCACATACAGTGGCATCCGAAAGTATTCAGACCCCTTCACTTTTTCCACATTTTGTTGTGTTATAGACTCAATTTTAAATGTATTAAATGTATTTATTTTTGCCATCAATCTTCACACAATACCCCATAATGACAAAGCGAAAACACATTTTTTTAAATGTTTGCAAATGTATTAAAATTGAAATACAGGAATACCTCATGTACATAAGTCAATTACACACTGTGTGGATTAGGATGTCACTACCAACTCAGCAAATTTCATAATTTTCTCTTGATCCTGACAAACTCCCCAGTCCCAGTTTTGTTCCTCTCAAATTGCTCAGTTGGTAATGACAACCTGATCCACACAGTGTGTAATTGATTCCTATTCAAATCAGAGACCCTATAAAAACAAAGATATTAATTCCAAAATCACATGAACTATTATCCTTGCATTAAAATGGACTCAATTCAACTTATTGAGTAACTTGTTGATGACATTTTTGTATTTGAGCTAATTTAAGAGCGTCATAGCAAAGGGTCTGAATACTTACGTGAATTAGGTATTTCTGTATTTCAATTTGAATACATTTGCAGAAATTTCTAAAAAAGTGTTTCCACTTTGTCATTATGTGGTATTGTGTGTGTGGACTGATCCATTTGAAATTGTGGAAGAAAATGTGGAAGAATTGATGGGGTGTGAATATTTTCCAAAGCCACTGTAGGTCTTCCTTCATGGTGTTTTATTCTACAGTACCAAAGATACTTCTCTGTAAGAGGTGCGATATCTAAACCTGGGACACTATTGTCAGCAAAAATAGTTTCCCCTCATAAAATGCAATCAAATTTGTGGTGCTGTTCAACTTTCCTTCCATTTTTTAGGGAACTTGGGGAAAGCTAATATGCTTTATATCAGTCACTCTGATTTGACCATGGTTAGCACTTTTCCCAAATTACATTTAAAGTGTGTGTGCCAACTCAAAGCCCTCCAGATCTGCAATGATGTCTTTATTTCTCCCTGCAGACAGGCTGCGGCCTTGGCTGTAGATGCTGAGCATGCACAATACTCTGTCCCTCTCTTTTGTTTTCTCGTCCCTTCTCTCTCTCCCTCAATCCTTCCCTCTCTGGTAGAAAGTGCTGATCTTTGTCTGTGTGTTTGGCCGTGGCCCCTGTAGCCCCTGGACCTGGTTTAAATCTGGGAGCCAATCTGCTGTCAGCAATCAGCTGGCCTGTCAGGGGAGACTAATGCCCCCCACTGGTCCTTAATGGTGGCTGTCAATGAGGAAGGGGCCATGATAAAGAGTTAATTACCTCCCAAATAACCCTGCCCCACTGGCTCAAGCACACATCCATCAAAAACCACAACATTAGCCTTGCAAATCCACTCCTTAAACAAAGTCATAGTCCAGGAGAGCATTCTCCTTTACAAGTCTCTGTTTCTGTCTCTCTCTCTCTCTCTCTCACTCTCTCCCTCCCTCTGTCTCCCTTTCTGTCTGTCTCTCCATTTCTTGTTAGTAAATTAGAATATTATTTATTTAATATTGATATTAAATAAATTCTTCAAATATTATACTCTCTTTGAATGATGACTAGTCCATGTCCTGTCATGCCATTGCTCTATTGGACAAGAGCAACAGATGGTTAGTGTTCTGCCAATCACAGCTGCTACTGCAGTATATCACTGCCAAACTACCGGTGTCCTGTTCTGGAGTCCTAGAGTCCTGGCTGTGGATGACGTCTCCCTTGGGGTGATATGTCCCCCTGGTATCAGAAGGCTCTCTGAAGGTGAACACACTGCGTAGAGTCATTATCATGGGACCTGAGAGATGAATTTGAATGTCAGATATTAATATTCCATTGTTTTAGACCCAACTGCTTTCCCATATCATATCAGTGTTGATGGTGTGTGCACCCTTGGCTGGTAGGGTGACTCATTCACCCTAAGGCACACACACACACACACACACACACACACACACACACACACACACACACACACACACACATTCACACATACATTCATTCATTCATTCATTCATTCATTCATTCATACATACATACATACATACATGCATACATGCATACAAAAAAACATGACTCCCGTGCTGCTCCCCAGCCATGGATCCGAGCAGGCAATTGACACGTTTAAGGGAGCGCCGCTACGGCTGCTGAAATGAAGCCTGGGAAGCATATTTTCTGTGCAGAGGACTGCGATCGATAAAAGCAATCTGGAGCATGGTAAACAATTCCCCTTGCCATGGGACCACAGCCACGTACTCTACCAATTTATGAATGTTTCTCTACAGTTCTCCCCACAGTTGGGGGTTCTTCTGTGGCCTTGCCTAGTAATGACATTGTAATGTTTACCATTCCTCATCGCTCTCATCTGTAATGTTGTGTTAGGGCGCTCCCGGCCCTCCAGTTAAAAAACGCAAGTAATCAAAACTCACAGAGATGGAATTCTTCTCATCCTCAACCCTAGGTCTTGTATTTAAGGGAAAATTCTATAACTGCATTTCCGCCAGAGTGTAAACCGATCCATCATTGCTACTAACAGCCCTGTGTATCAACAGCCATTTGTTGTGTTTTTGCCTGTGCTTTATGGGCGCTTATTCTGTTGTGACTTGGTTTATGTACTGCCCTTGAATTGTAGCAAGCATGTAGGTTTCCTCTGAAAGAAATAGGTTCCTTATCTCAATGGGGTTTCCTGGTCCAATAAAGACAATGTCCAAGAGCTATTCTTTAAAGGTATGCCTAGGAACATTGCTACAGTGGCGGAGTGCATTTCCCCTTCGATTTAGTTCCCCCCCATAACATATGAACATTGATTGGAAGGTTGTTTACCCTCACCTCAGGATAAGCTCTTCCTCCCTTGTCTAGAGTTTGCATCTACAGCTAAATCACCCTCTGCAGGGATGGGGATGGGGTTGTGAACAAAAACCAAGGCGTATTGCCCATTAGTGTGTACAGTACAATGTGGCCATGGTGTGTAGGATACCTATATCTCAGGGGAGACTGGTGGAGGCAGAGATCGGAGGACGGACCCATTGTAATGCATGAAATGAAATGAGGAATGGTATCAAACACGTGTGTTTATTTTGATACCATTCCTCATTCCATTCCGTGCGTTACAATGAGCCCGTCCACGGATTTCTACCTCCACCAGCCTCCCCTGCTGTATCTGTGTTATACAAAATATTTTGAGGTAGGGTCAATTTAAATGATACTCATGTAGTAGTGTTATGTTTGGTTACATAATTTAAGCTTTGTTTGATTCTCTATGCATCAAGGATCACAATGGTATGCTGAGTGAGATGGAGACTTGGATAGCATTGGGTTTGGTTAGGGTCAGGCTTGAGGAAGTGTCCTGTGTTTGTGTACTCCCCCAGTCCTCCAGTTGGGGGCTCACTGCGGCCATGGCCGTATTCATTGTAAATCTGACAGGCGTTGCCATGGTGACAGAGCCCGGCTGTGACGCAAGGCAGGCCTAATGAAGAGGAACGCAGAGGGCAGTGTTGAGCCGAGAGACAGAGGCACACACACACACACACACACACACACACACACACACACACACACACACACACACACACACACAGTGATAGAGAGAGAGAGACAGTCAGAGAGGGAGAGAAGCTCTGAATCCCAAATACAGGCAAACATACACACCTGAAGTCCTTCACAGTATCTGTCTATGTTTCCCAGGGAAACCAACAGTTTCAAAAGCAAGTATCAAAGCATCATCATGACACATGTCCAGTGACTGTGGTAGGTTTTTTCCCAGGCCCTCTCATTATTAACATCTTCTTAGGTGTAAACACAACAGTGTACTGTACATGTACATCTGCACACTATTAGCACTAATTCCCTACAAATGTGCACATCATTTACCTGACATTTTCACTAAAGTGCCTTTATATAGCTGTCTTCTCCTCAGGCCATTCTCTTGTTCAGAACACTCTGTTTAAAATAGGCTACAGCATATCCATAAATCTCAATAGATTTACATTATATTAAAACCTTACTTATAACGTCCCTATCACAATAACTCTGAGATGCATCTTCTGTCAGTCTAAGTAAACGACACATGATCTCACCTGTAAGGGAAGGTACAGTGATAGAGGTCTGCTGTGGGAATGAGAGTGTTGTTGTTGTTGTTGTTGTTGTTTTTGTGAGCCCGGATTTATCAAGGCTAGTCATGTTGAGAGAAAATCTCTTTTACGACAGAGACCCGGTCCAAAATAGCAGCCGGGTCGCAATGGCAGCAGGTGTGTTGATTGACTTGAGGGCCCTGACGGACATTCCTTCATCCTAATGAGAACTCCTTTCATCAGACAGCAGTAAATACTCTGGTGTCCCGGAGGAGCCAAACAGAGAGAGGGGATTTGAGCTGCTGATTATGAAGACTGCACTCGCCAGTATTTAACATGCTTGAGGTAGACCACAGATCTAGCATCAGATTAACCCCATACCCAATCCAAACCTCCACCATTAGGATGTTGACAATCTGACCATGGGCCAGTGGTTAGGAGCAAGTTCCAATTAGCTCTATACTGAAACCTGCTGCTCCTGAAATGATTGAAATGATTAACTAGTCATTAACCCTGATTAACCATGTGAGGCACTCCCTCTCGCAGCGTAATTCAGCCTATTATTGGTAACCCTAACCCTAAGTTCTTTGTTAGCTACTGTATGTGAGTACTATATTTAATGTAAAATGATATCAGGAAACCTTTAAATGTGTTCTTATTTATTTTGAGAACAGTATGAGCAGAAAACAATAAATAACATTTATTGTTTAACAATTGTTTTGTTAAGCAGGGTGTCAGACTGTTCATGCATTCAACAAAGCTATGTTCTTGCCCAGCCACAGAAGAGCGTGCCAATGGAGTTGGCTGAGGCAGAAACAGACTGGCAGTCTGGCTATTACTGTCTCTCTCTCTCTCTTACTCTGTCTCTCTCTCTCTCTCTGCTTTGTCAGTTATTCCAGGCCTTTGGGGAGAGGCTTTTCTGTAAGCCCAGCACAGAGATATCTTGATCATTAAATCGTTCGTTTCTGGTATAGGGGGGGAAGAGGTGTAT
>NC_139658.1:3332894-3345394 GCF_951799395.1 Argentina silus
GTCAAATCAAAGTTTATTTATTGTATGCACAGGATACAGCTGGAAGCAATCGAATTGCTTTCTAATTGCTTTCAGCCAAACCATAAATTCACAATGCACCCTTTGATTTAGTAATCACCTCTCTCTCCAATCTCTCTCTCTCTTGCGTCCGCCCTCTCTCGCTCTCTCTCTCTCTAACATCTTGTTATTTGACAATGTTTTCCAATGCCCCGAGATATCTCTGTTCATTCCTGCATTAAATGAAAGGCCTGCCTGGCCTTCTCCAAACTGTGCTTTTCTCCTAATGATTCTCATCATTGGGTTTCCCATTAGTCTATTCATGACCCTCTCACACAAATTGCTATCTGTATTCCAGGGGCTTTTTCTTTGGAGTTTATCGGCCTTACCCCAGTTGCCATATGTCAGCCAGACAGTGGTGGCTTGTGGGAGTCTGGTGGTAATAGACTTTAATTACAAAAAGGTCTCGGTGATCTATCTGGTGCTACCTAGCATTGACATCTTCCCTTGAGAAACCTTATTATTGTAAACCACCCAAATAATGCGCGGAGATGAAACATTGCGACATGGTGTTTGCAAGAGTGAGCGTTAAAATGTTAGGTGGTGAGGTGGTATATCTGCCCTGAGGTCAACCCTTTAAATGACCGTAGAACTGCTGTTGATCAGTTCTACAGTTACTCATGAGGCTATCCTGAGCATGCGTGGGGACTGAGGAGGCCTGTGATTAATGGACAGAAAGCAGCTGGAAGGGACAGATGGAGGAGTGTGGAGGTGGGGGGACGTGGACAGGGACTGGCAGGACCCAACCCTGGCCACTCAGCCCCAACCCTTACTGGGGGTAGATCTCCTCTAGAGGTATCCTTTACTTCTCTCCCTGGAGCTGTGCACACACAGCACCACCGAGAGAATTCTTGACTCCGTCTGAGAGCTCTACCATTCAGTCAGTTTAGTGTTTCTGTGTGCAGGCGTTTGGGTGTTTTAGGTGTGTGTGTATGTATGTGTGTGTATGTGTGTGCGTGTGTGTGTGCGTGTGTGCGTGTGTGCGTGTCGGTGCAGCTGCCTCTTTGTTTAACAGGCTGAGCCTTGTCAGCCTGACTAGAGGGTTGCCACACCAGGTGGCCAGTGACCAGAGCAGTGGGGGTGGACCAGGGGGGGGATGAGGGGGGGGCAGGGGTGTGAGTGTGTGACTGTCAGGGGAGGGGTGACAATAGGGTAATGGGACCCTGCTGGACTGAGGACAACTTTCTCTCCGAGCACGTCTCAAGTGGATTGTCATTGACCCATAAGCCTATAGTCTGCTACTATCATGAGCAACAGTCATACCTAACAGATAGATAGATAGGAAAGTGTTATTGGCTTAGAGGGCAGTATGATTGGTTTACGGTATGAGTAGAGGGTAATTGGTTAAGCTGATGGGATTTGAGGTGGACACACGTGGCGATAATGAAATACTGCCTTTGCTGGCTCTATCACCACCCCTCTCCTCCCCTGACCCCTATCTGAGCCAGGTCAAGAGCAGGTGCCTGTTACCTCTCAGGACTGTCCCCATCTGCCCACCTTAAGGGGACAGGAAATGGGCTCAGACACACACACACACACACACACACACACACACACACACACACACACACACTGCTATCCTGTGTTGGAAATATCTGCAGCTGTAAACATTTTCCTCATATCACACAGTTGGCTCTTCATACGACCACTGCCTGCTTTCTCCATGACCTTTCTACCACAGCCAGCTTGTAGCCCATCTTGCATTCTCCCTTTCTCCCACTCTCTCTCTCTCTCTCTCTCTCTCTCTGTGTCTACCCCCAGCTCTCTCAGCGCTCCCAATCCCCTCATCCTCCCTCTCCAATCATCCCGGCGTCCGTCGGCTTCCCTGCGGTCGCCCCTCGCATGCTCAGCATTCCCAATCCCTTTCCCGCTCTCTTATTCCTGATTCCCTCATTCCCGCTGCTGTTGCTGCTCCTGCTGTTGCTGCTCCCTTTTTCTCCCCCGCTGTCTTCTCCTCCACTCCTCACCAGTGATCGGATCGGAGCTGAGAGCTGCAGACCATTTGTTGGCTGTTTTAAAAGAGGGAGCTGCAGTATTGGTGGCTCACGCTCATCTCTCTCTGCATCAAGGCAAGTGGGCTTTGTCTGCTGTGGCTGGTATGGTGGTGCTATGTTTCCCTCTGTCTCTATCCCAGATCTGAGAAGGTTTGCAAAGATGCTAACCTGGTGTGTGTGTGTGTGTGTGTGTGTGTGTGTGTGTATGTGTGTGTTATGTTAAAGGGGGAGGTATGATGTCGCTAGAGCATGGTGGATGGCTTGTATATAGGCTAAGGGGATGGGTTGTGGGGTGGGGGTTATAGTGGGGGATGGGGGTGGGGTTGAGGGTTGGAGAGGGGGATGGGCGAAGGGGAGAGAGGGAGGGAAAGAGGATGGAGAATGGAGCTAGGCATACACAGCTACGCAGGTTCAGCTAGCTAGCATACAGCTAGGACAGATGGGGGGCTGTTTGTTTCTTCCCCAACCTAATTTGATTCTGCAGGGTGTGTGTATCTGTGTGTGTGTCTGTGTGTGTGTGTCTGTGTGTGTGTGTGTGTGTGTGTGTGGCGCAGTAGGGGGTCAGACCTCAAAAGGCGCACACTCTAATGCATCAGCTTGCATGCACTATGTGTGTGTACATGCATGTCTTTGTGTGTGTACAGCTGATTGATGAGTGGGAGTGGGAGCTGACGGAGGGTGGTAGGCTAGCATGCTTGGTGAGTGTATCCGCAAATACGCCCAAGATCAGGTCCTGATGCAACCTGAACAATAGATATCAGTCCAGTCGAGGTAGAGAGCCCCCCCGACAAGCAGCTCGCTCTCTCTCTCTCTCTCTCTCTCTCTCTCTCTCTCTCTGCAGTGCAGATGGACATCTTTTGTTCATAGTGTATACCTATAAAAAAAAATGTCCCCTATGTTTCTGACTTGTCTGTGTCTTTTTATGGTTGTTCCATTTGGCTCAGTGCCCCAGTAAGGCACATGACAGGGTTGCCCAGGAGACCGTAGTGTTCAGTGTGTCGTAGTAGCGTTCGCTAGCTGGAATGTTCAGTGCTGTGCACGTCTCACTCAGCCACTTACTGAGTCAGACAGAGCAACAGTCAAGGGGGGAGAGAGACAAATGGGTTTGTAGTGTGTAGCTGTGCTGTCAAGAGCCTACAGGTTCTATGTCTGTGTGTCTGTGCTCGGTCTGTCTGCGTGTGTGTCTTAATGTCTCTGTGTATTTGACATTGTTTTGTGTACATATGGTGTGTGTATATACACTGCATATCGTCACGCCAGCGTGTGTGTCTACCGCCTAGTGTGATATGGTTGATTCTCGTTCTGTGTTGTTTCACGTTGACTAAGTCATGTCGACGACACTTGAGATCTCATCAATCGGATCCCTCAGATGATGGTGACTGAGAGGCAAACTGGGTCATTTCCATATACAGCGCATACCATTGACCCTCCCTCCGCCAGTCTGATAGACCAATGGCAGTGTGTCTGCTCTGCCATTCACTCTGACGGTTCCCCATTTAGTTTCCACGTACACCAACCTGTCCAGTATAAGCAACCGTCATCGTACCCCACCGAGTCAAGACAAATGAGTGACCTGTATACAGATACTCAAATCAACCTGATATTCTGGTTCTCGATGAGGCGATGTCAAGGTATGCTCTCACACCCTTTTGTTAGAATTGTGTGAGAGCCACAGAGCCTAGCAAATGTCAGTTATCATTGTGTTAGAGCAACATATCAGTGCAATGATGCATGTACAATGCTCATTCTCGATTGTGTGGTAATTTTACTCCCACCATATGGGTATTAGACGGCAGTTGTATCAGTCTCCGCTGTATCTGCTAATGTTGAATGAACTACTGGGCCATCACAAGACATTGTTTTAGCAACTTGACCAATTCAAGCTTGTATTACTTCATCAGTTACCAGAGCAAAACAAGTGGGTCCTTGCCCACTACATCAACGTGCTTTGAGGTTTTAATTAGTTTATGGTCCTGTTTAGGAAAGTATTACTTCAAATGTCCCTGTCAAATGTCTTAGACAATAAGGAGCATTTACAAGTCAAGGAACATTCAAAGGTCTGCGGAGATGGCTATTGTGATGACCACAGAATCACCTCTGTGGGCGAGGGGGATTTGGGATGAGTGGATCTGAAAGGCACAGGGAAACAAAAGGATTTGAATGTGTTTTGACACGTCATCACCCTGACAATATTAGTTAAAGTCAAAGAGGCATTGCTCAATAAAGGGAGGAGTCCTTGACATTCATACCCCTACTCCTACCCACATAGACTCGCAGTCTCACACACACACACACACACACACACACACACACACACACACACACATACACACACCATGTTCATGGAGTTTCTCATTAACTGCTTTCTTCTTTGGATTCACTGATAGGATATTTCCAGTTTTAAGAACTAGATAGACTAGCTGAACTAGATGGACTACTGCTTCAGAGAGCCAGATACCTGAAACTTCCAGCTGATCTAAAATAAGACAGCTGCTCCCAGGGCGATCTCTCCCTCCAAAGTACCGATCCAGCGTGTGTGAAATGATTCATGCCCGTCCCCCAAAATAGCAGCTCCTCTTGTCTCCCTCTCAGTTCAAGCTTAGGGACGTATCACACTTCTGTGTCCTGCAGATGCTTCTGCTCTATGTTCTCCGGAGTTTGGATTTGACAGATGATGAGTTGTTTGTGGTTGGGATCCGTGTTAACTTGAAATGGTCCCTGCGTTGTCAGGGACCAGTGAGATGGGTTAGACTGAGGACACAGAATGGAATGTGTATGACAAAGTTAGCTTATCATTATAGTCATTGAATTAACAAAGTGTGGGGCGCTTAGTGGCGTAGCACACTAATGCGCTTACCACGTAATCGCAAGGTTCCTGGTTCGATTCCGACCCTTGACCTATCTTGCATGTCATCCCTCCTCTCTCTCTCCCATCCTTCCTGTCGATCTCTATTGTCACTATCCCAATAAAGCAGAAATGCCCTAAAAACATATTGAAAAAAACAAATAACAAAGTGTGTGTGTGTGGGGGGGGGGTGTGTGTGTGATTTGATTAAGGGAGGCTGTATTGATGGAGTTGTAATGTGACCAGACTCTGAGTGCCAATGAAGCGAGCCTCGAGGGGTTAAGGGAATAGGACCTTTGAGCTGCTCCTCCCACTAACCCCCCCCCCCCCCCCCCCCCTTTTAACAACCACACTTACCCCCGTCCTACCCCCTCTAACCTCCCCTGCGGGCTACTGCATTCACTCATGCTCACTGGGGTTAAAGCAGAACAATGGCAGTGTATGCATGCATAGTATTAACTGGCTGAATCTCATTTAGCCACTAATCCTACACCAATCCCAGTCGCACCATAACCCCACGTCAGTCCCATCCTAGCCCCCATCTCAGCCCCATCCCCGTCCCTGTCCTCAGCAGCCCCATCCCAGCCACAGCTACCCTATCGCTGCCCTAGCCTCATTCCTGCTTTTGGGGAGTGTTGATTGCCCCAAAATCACGTGACTCACAGGGTTGGGCTCTGTGGGACTGCCTTGTTTGTCAGCCGGAGTGTGTGTGTGTGTGTGTGCGCGTGTGGACGTCAGTGTATGTGAGAGAGATATATAGATTAGAGAGGGGAGGGGAGAAGAGAGAGAGAGAGAGAGAGAGAGAGAGAGAAAGGAGGGAGGGAGGGAGGGAGGGAGGAGTGTGTGAGAAAGAGAGAGGGCAAGCGAGCAAACAACAGAGAGAGAGAGAGAGAGAGAGAGAGAGAGAGAGAGAGACTGAGTGGAGTGGGCGGGTGCATGTGGGTGACTGTGTGAGACTGGAGACGTTTTGCTATTCTGTCAGACAGGAGAGAGCAGGAGCTGCATGCCGTACTCTGTGAGAGTGTGAACGCGAGCTCACGTTGGCTGAGCCTGGATACTGGGGGCAGGAACACAGAGCAGGACCACACTCTCTCATCAGAGCCACACTGGGCTGGGCTGGACAGAGGACAGCGCTACAAGGGGGGGGGAGGGATAGCTCGGACGCAAGCATCAGATACACTCCCCGGGGGGGGGAAAGAGCAGTTGTTGTTTTTTTCTTTCTTCTTCCTCTGATCCTTACCTGACTGGATTCTCTCTGTCATTGGCGGTGTTTGCATTGGGACTAGCAGAGGAGGAGAGCAGATCTGAGGTATTTGCTGTGTGTTTTGTCTTCCATTTGACAACGATGCTCCGGCTTCCGGGATTTAATGGCGGGGGGTGGGGAAGAAGGGATAGAGAGAGAGACAGAGAGAGAGAGAGAGAGAGAGAAAGAGAGGGGGGGTAGGATTGCTGTGCATCAAGCGGAACACATCAGGGGAAGAGACGGAGGCAGATCGGTGGCAGTGATGGCAGCTGATGTGTTTTGGTCAAATGGAAGCTGTGCGTGTGTGTCTGTGTGTGTGAGTGTGTGTCTGTCTGTCTGTCTGGTGGACACGGTACTGCACTGTGATGGGGGCTGTATTAAGCTGTGATCTGTTGACATGCCTGCTCGCGTTGGAGGCCATTATCTTCACTGGGGCTGGCTAGCAGCAGGCACTCAGAAGCAGGTTTTCAAGGATGCTAGTTCAGCTACAGTACCCTCCTCTCATCCAGCTCTCCTCTCTTTCTCTATCCATCTCTTCGTCTGCTTTTCCCCCCCTCCACCCCCTGGCTCTCTCTCTCCATCACTCCCTCCATCCTTCTGTAAATGGATCGTTTTAAAGCCTTTCTCTCTCTTACCCGTCATGCTAGCCTTCGGTGAAGAGGCTTTTACCAGATGAAAAAAGACAATGCTCTCCGTCTTCAGGGTATTTTAGGCAGGTTTCTAGGTAATTTAGCCTCAGTGGCCTTCAGGTTTTTCATATTATTATTATTATTTTTTTATTATTATTATTATTTTTTTTAAATCCCCCCCCCCCCCCCCCCCCCCCACGATGTAACAGCCCCCCTCTCTGACCGAACCGTTTATGACAGAGCCAGGGGAAAAAATGGAGCACGTCACTGGTCGAGAGAAAGGCCTGTTTTGATCTCATTGTGTGTGTGTGTGTGTGTGTGTGTGTGTGTGTGTGTGTGTGTGGTCTCACCGTGAGCCCCTTTCGGCCAGTGCTCTTAACCCCCCCCCCCACCCAATTATAAAACCCCACTAATCAATGAAGAGCCATAATAAAAGGCTTCCATCTCTAAAACAGGGGTGGGGAGTCCAGAGATGCCGGTGCATGAGGAACCAAGGGGGGTCGACGGAATGTGCCCCCAAAACGAGAGGGGGAATATGTGGAGTGGAAAATGCTGGAATCCACGGCCTGTGTGTCATGGATTAACCCTTTGATGGGACAGATGGTTCTCTCCCCTGCGGAGCAGATAACCCAGGCATACTGACCCTCCAGTCTTCCCCTATCCCACTGCCCCCTTCTCCTGCACACACACACACACACACACACACACACACACACACACACACGCACGCACACACACACTTGCTAGTGCAGAGCAAGATAGAGGCTAGATCTGATGTGGTTTGTTTGCAGAGAATCTGCTCGCCTTCTCTTTGTGTGCTCCAGCCTCTATGAAAAGAAAGGTCTTGGAAAACATAGCCTAGCTTGCTATCAGAACATGTATTATTGCAAGATGTAGCCGCAAGCTACTGTGCTAGCAGAGAGACAAGAGGCAAGGCAGCAAGTGACCAGATTTGTTTTTAAGAGACATATATCTATATGTTGTTGTTGTTGTTGTTGTTGTAAGATTAGGCCTTGATGTTGTTAGTTACATAATATTATCTGTGTGGGGAGGGTTGGAGAGGACCACTCTTCTTCTCCTCTGGCATGGCAGGGGTTAAGGCAGCAAATGTTTGGGCGAGCCCACTCGTTTGAGACAATAACTTGTCAAGTCCTTGAAGACTGCAGACGGACAGACACACTCACAGACACACAGACAGTTTGGTAGAGGAGCTCATCTGACACAACAGTGTACACAAGGCGTGAGACGAACCTGACATCTGTTCATGTATCTATGTCCACTGATATGGTTGCCTACTGATAGCTTTGGGATGAAAGAGTGAATGAAGAATTGTATACAAAAAGCAAACGCATAGCGTCATTGAGTGATACTAATGCATTTATCATTGAGTCAAAGTTTACTCTTGTGTGTTATGCTGTCTGCAGTAAATTGATTAGTTAGAGAGTGCTGCTTAGGTATTGTTAAAAAAATAAAAAATGTCATGCACATAATCTGTTGTTTGGTTGTTACCTGTTCTTATTGTCTCAGAGGCAGTTCAGTTGAGCTTGCTGAAAGAGTATTCTGGTGAAAGCTGTTTGCTCTCGTTTGTTGGACACTCATCCCTGGAAGAGATTTAGTGTGCACGGCACATAGACACAGTCTCTCACCCCTCTCTAGCCTCTCATGTGAGACGTGCACAGACTACGGTGTGCTGTTAACATGTTAAAAACAAGCAGCAGTCAAATGAAGAACAGTTTTGCAATCTGTCCACATTTGGTGAACTGAAGCTGACTCATGTTTCCTGAATCCAAAATATGGAATACTAATTAAAGGGTAGGTCTGATTCAACGGCGATGTTATGTTTTGTTTTAAATGTTCCTTGCATCAATGCTACGTGACATTCGCTCTTCAGAAGAATAATCTCCAATCAAATGAATGGTATTAATGCTGTTGGTTTGGCGTGGCAACATCAGAGTGGAAGAATTGGTTTGGTTTTCATGGTTGGGGAAATGACATTGGTTGAACAAATTCAAAAACAATACTCTGACTTTATCTGGGCAGCCCTATAGCCAGCTGCCCCCTCTGACCACACTAGCGTAACGAGTGGGAAAGGAGAATGGATGCCAGTCCCGCCAGTCCTGCTCTCTAATCCCTAATGTCCACTATGAAAGGAGAGAGGGAGAGGAGAGGAGAAATATATAAAAAAAAAAAAAAAAAAAAAAAGGAGAGACAGATAAAAATAAAAATGAATAGGTTGAGGAGGGAAAAAGGGAAGATGTGGTGAGTGATGGAGAGAGAGGGATGGGAGAAAGAGCAAGAGAGCGAGAGTACCACAAGGCTCCAGTGTTATCCACTGGATCATGCTCATGAAAAATGTAATCAGTTTCCGCAGATAACAGCTTCCTTTCCAACCCCCTACATAGTTTTCACATTTTGTTTGCATATGTATATGCATTTAATTAGGATTTTTCTTCTCCAAACATCCTTTTCCCAACACTGTATATCTGCACTGGTGAGTTTTCTCCAATGCTATCATCTGACTAGGGTTTCTATATTATGACACACACAAAATGCTCCTTTTTAACATTCGCGAGTTCTACATAATCAAACACTGATTTCAAGCATTGTTATTTACAATTACTCTTTGTTTCCATTTCAGCCGAGAACTAGTTCAATACGCTCTTACAAATAACTTCTGTCCTGAAAGAGCCGAATGCCAGCACATGCAGAATAAGAATAGCTGTTGCTATTAATAGAACAATTATGATAATGAATCATTGGCAAACACATTTACAATGGCCTACTTTTCACCCATGGCACCAATCGGATCACCATCATGGATATGCTGAAACAATAGGTCTTTTAGTCAGTGTCTAATTTCTGAGAAGTCTGACTTAATCTATTTTCAGAGCTTATGGACCATCACAATGATTCCCATTGGTACTTAAACACTCCCCAAATATTGGTATTTCTTCTCTCTGGTACTGGATATCAGTCTGAAAAGCTTTTTACAGGCTAATTAAACCCCATCTAGGTCAATCTGAACTGTGCTCCTGGTCCGTCTCTGCTAGCATGGCCCTGGTATATTGTAGAATGGTATGGTGGTATGTCGTAGTTTGTATTATTTGTTTGAATGTCAACGTGTCATTTAAAAAAAAAAAGGAAAAAAGAATACATGTCTTATATTGAGTGTGTAATGTATTGTATCCTCTAAATGTGAAAGAATAGGCATCGGTGAAGCATTAATGACACCACCTTTCTACACTGTTGCTGAGCTATCGATACAGAGATGCCTGCAAATGGCGAGACTCGAGAAATCAAACACACCCCAGAATACGTTTCATTCCACATCCGTTCCAATGACCTCAGAAGTTGTTCTGTATGGAAGTATGGCTTGCCTGAGAGTGTCTTGGTAGATCATTCAGGTGGGTATGATATGCAATTCAAACAGGCTTAGTGACCCATAGCTCTGCTGTTTGCTTTTGTTTATTGCCCGCTTTCAGATGCTGTAGGGTCGATTGGATCTTGCAAATGAGGAGAGGCCATTCCCCCATTATCTTGTCAAACCTGATCATGCCATTGCTACTGTAGCTGGTGTGAGGGTTGGACCTGTAGGGCCAGTTTCCTGGACACAGTACAATTTAGTCCAGGACTAGGCATAATCTATCAATGGAGAATCTCATATGGTTTTATCTAGCAGCTAGTGACTAACTGGTTGAAAGGTCTTCAGTCATCTGGAACTAAGACATCTCTTTGGCTGTCTCAAGATAGCCTGTTGTTATGTCTCGAAACAAGCGGAACGAGACAACAAAAACCCTTCATACATACAACACAGACACGGTATATCAATGGTGAGAATTGACCAGATAACCTTTTCAATTGTCCTGCCACATATGACAGCATTGTGGAAGATGCTGTGTAAACTGTCTGTTGGAAGGGCAGTGGGAAAGGCAGCAGCAGTAGATGGATATTGATTTTACCATCTGAGAAGGTGACAGGTGAGAGGAGGGTACCAAACAGGACATGGAACTGGATAATAGGCCATTGGGGCACTGTATGTCTGTGTGCTCAAGTACAAGTACACACAAGCACATAGGTCTGCTGTAAATGCATGCACGCACGCACGCACGCACACACACACACACACACACACACACACACACACACACACACACCTGTGTTAACAGCTCCATCTTTCACCATGACAGCTCATACTCTACGTGACACACACGCTACACTGCTGCACATTAACCACATCTGCACAAGAAAAACATTTCTCCATCATTCTTAGTCATACTCCTGTGTGCTCCCGCACTCTACTGTTTAATTACAGCTACCCTGGTGCCCATGTACACGGCCGCCACACTGTCTTATTTTAGCCACGCATCTTAATGTGGATCACCTCTCCTCCTAAAACTCCCCTCCGGGCCTTGACAACGCTGTACACTCACATCGTCATGGTCTGCCTGTCTGTCATTCTTGCCCTTCCCAAGGATACAGACAGAGGAAGATCTGAGCGGGTGGCGGGAGGGAGATCTGAAAGCAATTTCCCTCCCTAGCCCTTGGGTCAGCGAGAGGTCGTCCTCCTAGTTTGTCCAGTAAACACTGGAAGTCAGCAAATCTCCTGTGACCTCGGCTGTGAGAGCACAGCGAGCTCTGTCTGTGAGCTCACCAGGCTACATTACAGGACACCCATAGTGAGATCTTCTGTGGGTTCTGTTCAGAAGCGCAGGACTCATCTAGGAAAACAAAACGCTTTTGGGCTCTGTGTATGGCACATATTGTGATGGTTATGGCAGATTCTGAATGGTACAAGCCTGTCCAATGACCTGTTGGAGGACGGACAATCTATGTCTGTACTAGTTGATAGCCAGTTACCTTGCTGCAACTCATATTGCATTTTGTTTCGTGAATTCTAGCTAATGTGCTAGGTCTTGTTGAGGGACTAGATTTTCCCTAGCACTTGTCAAGGCTTTTAGTTCACTGAACATTTAAGGACCTGTTCAGTCTGCCATTGGCCTGTGTTTAGCGCTAAACGAAAGTCATGCCCACCCTTTTCCCTTTTGAAGATTTCTGTATGCTGTTTTGTGAAAGGAGGACTAAGATAGACCAGTCAATAATCTGATGGCAGTGTGTGGCTCACTTCATCCTCTCTGTAAAGTCGGCCAAGAAGTCAAACTCTCCGCTGCCCTTGTGGGGTGGGGGCTGAATGTAGGTCACAGCTGAAATCCAAGCTCAGGCTCCAGGGACTTGTCTGCTCCGGCCATGGGTGCTCCGTTGCTCTGGGGGAACGAAACGCAGGAAATAAACCAATTTTTCACACATGGCTATTTATAAAGCCTGGGTTGTGAGCGTGCTTGAACAGCCTCTTTTTGCCTTTCCGATGTATTTTGAAACCACAATTTTCCAAATATTTTTTGATTTCAAGATTTCAGAGTGGTGTGTTCGCCTCACTGGCTCAGTCTCCACTGGTGCAAAGCTGGGCTATTTTCTACCTTTGGTTGTATTTCTGCCCTGGCCTCCTCAATGCTCTAAAACAGAGTGGATGATCGTAATGTTATCTTCTTCTCATCAGAGTTTTGTCCTTCAAGGAAATGCCTCAGTAACTGAGTGAAATAGTCATTTCTGTCCTTATATTATATGACTTTGAACTCAAGTTAAATCTTACTGTCAACTACTGGCCTCACAAATGCCAGCATTCAGTCTGAATCAATTGCACCACTAGAAGGGCAGAAGCTCCCTGAAATAGTCTG